>NC_081192.1:57358034-57685534 GCF_902713425.1 Acipenser ruthenus
ACACCAAATTGCTTGGCGACTTCTGTCTGATTCAGGTTTTTTTCAACAGCTTGAACAATTTCCAACTTTTTGTAGCAAGAGAAACAGCGGTGCATTTCGCCGTTTGTTTACATGCCATTGTGTAGCGATGAGCTGCACTCGTGGAAATCAGAATACAAAATGAGTCAATGATATGACGGCGGTTCTGGAAGGATTTAATAAACCAATCAGTGTGCCTCAAGACACTCTCGCGATGACAAGTCGTTATTGAAAAGACTGAAAAAATCATTTTAAGTTTGATGACGATGAGTTATCAGGTTACGAAACAGTACTGTATCCGTTGTGAATGAATAGCTATCGGTGCCAAGAAGGTGTTCTTTTAAGCGAAATTCCTGTTCCTTTAGCCGGAAAATTTACAATGGGAAAAATGTCTGTTAGGAGGTGTTCTTATACGTGGAGACTGCTGTATCATGAAAATTCACCATGTCCTACTTCCACCGTTCAGCACTTACAGTATGTGTAAAAAGTGCTGTATAAATATTTGTGGAGGGGTTGATGGACAGGCTCCTCCATATATCCTGAGATTCAACTACTCTTAATAAACTTATGGTAAAAAATGTTGTAACTAAGTTTTATCACAATTGGATAAGCTGTCTACAGACAGTAGTAAAACTTATAAAAAGAGCAGTATGTATGCAAGGGAACATTCCCAGCAGTGGATAATAAAGTAAAAAGGAAAAATATGAACCTGGCCTGTGCACTAGGTGTGTCTTGTTTAGCTTTTCACTTATTGGCATTAAGTTGTAAACTAAAATGGGATTACACGTTTTTTTTTTTTTTTGAGAATACTTTCAGTGAAGTGGTACCAATGCACAAATATACACAGTAAACAGGGTGCACTAAGCATAATTAAACACTTATTTAAGACAATATGAAAAGTAAAAACAATTAAATCCATTAAGATTAACTTTACTTAATATCCATTCAATACATAGTCGTTTTATTCATTAAGCATGATGATTCTGCATGCAAAATTGTCAGATACTGCAACCTGCGCAGGGGTGGAGATGCAATTTTATAAGTGCAGTAATACATTGGTGGGTGTTCAAATAAGGTCCTAAATCTGCAGGCCTAGGCTGACAACAACCCAGGCGTACGGAACACACAATGTGTTATTGCTGGGCTTGCTACTTTCCGATATTAAATCGGTAAAGCTCGTTAAAAGTCGAATTCCCCAAAAATATGAGTTCAACTGAAATACATTTATATAGGATAAACGTCAGTAAAACCACTCGCTATTTTTTATTTTCTTACCAAAAATAATAATTTAGAAATCCTATCTCTAGTTTGTGTAGTTTTTATACTTGCTGTCTGTCCAGTCTCCGTTCCACTCTGAATGACTGGGGGTCGCTGTCAGTCATCTCAGTGGTCCGTTAGTACTGTAGTTTCATCCTGTTCTGACAGAGCCTGTTGCCTGAAGCAGTGCTAGAATGCTCTCATTTGTTTAAATGACTGTCAATCATCAAGACCTGCACCAACTGTGCACTTTCATTTGCCAGCTACAGCGCCTGTCATTTAAAGCGCCTACTTTGAAATTAGCCGGTAAGGTGTACGTAAGCTTTTGCTTTAAGTATACAGTGACAGTTACTAGTTTGATTTGAAAATGGGGCGCAAGAGAAAAACACTTAACGAATATTGTGCACTATACCCTGGCCGAGTCGAGTTGTGCTGAAGCAGGAGAGGGGTGGAGCTCAGAACAATAAGTGGAAGTTAGTTCTATTCAACTATCTAATGTTTTGTTCTGTGCATATTTTTAATCGTAAATGTATGCTATAAAAGCCTGTGTAATACACTTTTATATGCTGCGTTTTCCACGGTTTATTTGAGACCATTTTTTAAATTTGTGTAGGATCTTTATGTTTACAAGTTATAGCTCCGCTGTAACCAAACCTTATTTCAATTAGAATGTTGGTAACCATGGTTTTGTTGCATGTTGAATATGATAATAGGATTTCACTAAATTGGACGCTTTTCAATGGCATAAAAAGTCTGTTTTTTGGGGGGGGGGGTTAAAGCATAACGGTCGATTTCACACATTCTCTGTTTAAATTGAAAAATAAAGATCGAAAAACGGTAAATTCTTTCTAAAATAAACGTCGATATTAATCGTCGATTTGGCAAAAAAATTAAAATCAAATAGTAGCAAGCCTAGTTATTGCTTTCCTAACCTTGGAGCAACTGATAAAACAAATTCAGTTGAAAGAACAGTGACACTGAAGGCAGCATGTGTGATAAATATTATCCCGATTAAGCATTGTACAGTATTTACCTTGCCCTGAATTGAATATTGCTTTAACCGACTTCTTCACCTTCTGTAGTGCAGTTCTGTCTTGATCCAATGCCTGGGAAGAAAAAACAAACAAAAAAAAAACATAGTTAATAGAATCTTACACTGCATTTTCAGATTCATATCTACATACTACATTTTCTCAGATACAGCTAACCAAAGATATTCTATTTATTTCTATTATATTAAATAGAATATCTTTGAGCTAACCTTGCAAGTATTTGCGCTACGTCAAAGGTCAAACGGCATTCAATCATTGAAACTCAAGTTGCTATTGAAACAATCTTTAAAAAATGTATCAATGTTCTATAAATATGCTGGCTGCAAAAAAACGTAACAAGCAGACAAAAACAGATTTTTTTTTAAAATGACCTTGAGTGGCAAATTCGTCGACATTTTCAAGTTTTGTAAACCTTTTAAAAGGTATTACTATATACTATTGAAAAGGAACGTGCAATTTCCATATTTTGCTCCCTTCAAATCAATAAATCGTATACATGGAAGGGAAACCTTAAATGACAAAGTTTTTGTATTTTTCTTAACATTTCTAATATTTTGTAGAAATAATTATGAAGTTTTAAAACCACAGATACCTTCAAATTATTAGTAAATTGTAACATCATATATGCCACTGATTCGCTAGGCCAATGACCAGACTAGTATAAGTATAACTCGAACACCAATCATGAAGTCGGTATTTGTTTGACCCTTTTGCCATAGTACCCAAATGCACAGCTCTAATAAAAGTATGATTTCACAGTGTAAAATGTTGTAAGAAAAATAAAATGCATATTTTTCACGGTAAATTGCAAGAAGCTGAAAACAACTTTTCGTTTATGCTTACGGAATCAGCTCTCGGCTCGTCAACGCCCGCCATTGCTACAGTACACATTCCAAACACACACTGATTTTTCACAGTTCCCAAAATATTTTTAAGATGGAAAACTGTCTATAGACAGAACTCTCCCACCCCTGAGGTGTAGCTTTGAGAAAGCTAAAAAAAGTATTTTGGGGTATATGATAAAGATTATATTAATCTTTAATTTCAACCTGTCTCCCCTTCAGATATTCTACTGGTATTTTCAAAACCCACTATAGATTTTATTTTTACAACAGAAATGACTACATGTACCAATTTTAACTGGTACGTGTTCTAAAAAAATGACACAAGCTACGTATTTCCTACGTTGGTGTCTAGTCTTTTTACATTAGTGGCTTGTTATGACTACGTATTCGCTTGTAATCGCTTCTTATTCAGAATGTAATTGGCACAGTAGCCAATAACCTTTGGTGTATCATTTAGACAAGAAGACATCAATTCAAAATAAGAAAATGTGGCCTATATTCATCAAGCGTTTTACGGAAATTCACTGTTTCCGACACTTTTTCTACATGGAATAAAATACAAACGAAAGTTAAAATACAGTAAGTCACGGCGCATGTGGTTTATTTTATAGATGATGTGTATGAGCAAATCGTTATTGAAATATTTAATGTCTTATGTGGACATTTGTAGCCTTCAGAAAAAATAATGCTAACACCGAATTTGCGGAAAACGCTTGATGTATACAGGCCCTTGTTTATTATCAAGTACACATTTGTTGATAATTGTTATCTCTGTCTCCTGCTTTACTGTCAAAAATAGTAAGGGTCATCTCAATCTATTATTATTATTATTATTATTATTATTATTATTATTATTATTATTAATAATAATAATAATAATAATAATAATAATAATAATAATAATAATAATAATAATAATAATAATATTTTGTATAGCGCCGGGGGCGTTGCTTTACAATATTTGCCAGAAGCCCCGCCAACTATTGAGACCCAGCGTTTATTATGTAACATCACTAACATCTTCAAATATTTCAGATGCAATCACAGAGAAGCCACTAACATGATACAACCACATAGCATTAACATAACTAAATTGCAACATTCCAACAACATTGTGAAAAGGTTGTGTCAGTGGGTATTAAGTAACAGTTTTATTTCATAACAATGCAGTGCTGTATTGTACACCCCAAAGTATAAGTGAAAGTAAACAAGGATATACAAAATGGTAGAAAATGAACAAGCAGAAGAACGAATTTGCACTGAACTGAATTGCATCTACCACTGTTAATAATAATAATAAAAATAATAAAATCCACAAAAAAGACCACATCCAGTATGACGCGCTGTGGCAATGTGCCCCGCCCCTGTGTGCATATTATGTGTTGTATGTTGCGTGCGTGTGTTAATGTTGGTGTATAGTCATTGGTACACGGGATATAAACGGGTCTGTGTTTCACGTGTATTTAAAAATGTAGATTTGTATTTAGGCACGGGATTGCACATCACTGCACGTGCATTTAAAGTATAGTATGTGAGCACGGGGTTGCACAGAATTAATTCACGTGCTGGGATTCAAGTGAATAATTAATTAGTAATTGAATCCCAGCACAACAGTATATATAGATGCACATTTCTTTCACTCGGCGTTGGGTGTTCGGTGAGTGGAGAACGGGATTGGAGACAGAGGTAATTGTGAATTATAAAAGTGAATAGTTACAGTATCTGCTCACCGTGTTTGTTTGTCTGTCTAGTCCGTTTTGTTCGTCTATTTATTTTGGCCTCAAGTGCCGTGCCCTGTGTTTTGTCTGTTCAAACCTTTCATTTTCTGTTCTGTTTATTAAATGCTGAGCGAAAGCATTCGCTCAGCTTCACCAAACCACACCTCTCTGTCTGTTTATTTCCTGCTTCTGGTCTGACGCCACCCACTCCGGCCGTCTTTGTGACACGCGCATTGTATTATTATTTATAACTCGCCATTTAAAAAAGACCCGCCGATTATTGGAAGTTTTATGATGACAGAAATAAAAAAAAACATAATACAGGAAAAGTAAAGGCATATAAAAAAAAAAACATTGTACAAACAGAAGTTACAAAATTGGAAAGGCAAGTTTAAAAAAGTATGGTTTTGAGAAGGTTTTTAAAAATATTCAAACGCTCAGATTCCCTGATCACTTTTGGAAGAGCATGGAAAATGTGATGCGACTTTTCAATGGATCATTTAGTACACGTACAATTTTCTTTAAATTCACTGACTCGTACTTCATTTCTAAAGAACTGATTGGTCCCAATTTGTACGTGTAGTAAAAACAGTATGTGTAGTTAACAAAATAGAACACGTAGTGTATCACAGTATTACACGTAGTAATTTATTTGAAACGTGTACTAACAGCACACGTTTTTGACCCAGATGGCCTTCCATAGTTTTGAACATATGTTGAAAACACTCCCCATAGTGTTTTTTTGCGTGAGTGTTTTGAGCGTACTACGCCGGGGCAGAGCCCCGGAACCTCTGGATGCAGAGTCATATTCCGGTGCCTCTAGTTAAAAATCTCATAAAATGCTTTCATTTTAAAATCTCAACACAGTTGCATTAACTCTGCAAGTTCTTGCACACGCTAAAGAGAGACAGTCCGCTGCCACGTTTGTAGCCTACTTTAAATTACAATTTCAGCTTGAGTGTCTTTAATTAAGATGACACTGGCTGCAAATCTATTGTCGTTTTTTATACACAAATAAGCTTACTTGATTTGAAAAACGTCATGAACGATACAAGCAACTTCTTACACTACTTGGTTTGATTAAATGAGTAGTACAGAACAAAATATGAAAGCTGAACAATAATTTCAACAAAGAACAATGACAACTTTTTAATGAAAAAAAAAATTGTAGCCTACTTCAATAGGAACATTAGCCTGCTATATTATATTAAACCAAAATAATAAAAAAATAATAATAATAGCGATCTGGTTCTCTCTTGCCTTTTTTAATGAATATAATTTAAGAGAGAATAAAAACATACTAAGATAACAACTACCTAGCCTAAGTTTAATTAATCGTTTTTGTAATCTACCAGTGGCTTCTGTTGCATACACATCACTGATAACACCGTGTAACAATTTCTTTTGGTTCCTGGGTAGTAAGTGTTATTTCCTAATTGCTTATGCCTCAAAAGTATAGAAAATGGCTATTATTCCCAACAAACTTTGCTTTTGTGACCAGGACAGTGATATTTAGAAATGTACCTATTTCCAATGAGAAAACGCGCGAATTTGTGTCTTTTCGTTCACATAAAGTCAGAAAAAAACAACATATGAATCCAAATTAACATGTATTTATACTAAAGTAATACAAAAATGACTACAAAAGATTTAGAAGTGAGTAGTTTTTCGAGATTTACGATTATACTGTAAATCACTTTCACGAATCAGCCCCCAAATGTAGTCTCCCATCATGTTCTCGTTATACTGTCCTTGGTAGCGGCGTTCAAAGTCCAGTATATCCTGGTGGAAGCGCTCGCCTTGCTCCTCCGAGTAC
The DNA here is from genome assembly GCF_902713425.1 of Acipenser ruthenus. Classification (NCBI taxonomy): domain Eukaryota; kingdom Metazoa; phylum Chordata; class Actinopteri; order Acipenseriformes; family Acipenseridae; genus Acipenser; species Acipenser ruthenus. Next base: position 57,364,741 of record NC_081192.1, read on the forward strand.
GCTCCCATGTTCTCCTTGAATTTATCAAGATGAGCATCAAGGATATGGACTTTGAGGGACATCCTACAGCCCATTGTGCCATAGTTCTTCACCAGAGTCTCAACCAGCTCCACATAGTTTTCGGCCCTGTGATTGCCCAGGAAGCCCCGAACCACTGCGACAAAGCTGTTCCAAGCCGCTTTCTCCTTACTAGTTAGCTTCTTGGGGAATTCATTGCACTCCAGGATCTTCTTTATCTGTGGTCCGACGAAGATACCAGCTTTGACCTTTGCCTCAGACAGCTTAGGGAAGAAGTCTTGAAGGTACTTGAAGGCTGCCGACTCCTTATCTAGAGCTCTGACAAATTGTTTCATAAGGCCCAAGTTGATGTGCAGTGGTGGCATCAGCACCTTCCGGGGGTCCCAGCCGTACTCATCATACTTCAAGGCGTCCAGCAAGGTCTTGATGCTGTTGTAATCCTCTTTGAGGTGCACCGAGTGAGCCAGGGGAAGAGACGGGTACTTGTTACCATTATGGAGCAGCACGGCTTTGAGGCTCCTGGATGAGCTGTCAATGAAGGACAGTATAACGAGAACATGATTTTTGTATTACTTTAGTATAAATACATGTTAATTTGGATTCATATGTTGTTTTTTTCTGACTTTATGTGAACGAAAAGACACAAATTCGCCCGTTTTCTCATTGGAAATAGGTACATTTCAAAATATCACTGTCCTGGTCACAAAAGCAAAGTTTGTGGGGAATAATAGCCATTTTCTATACTTTTGAGGCATAAGCAATTAGGAAATAACACTTACTACCCAGGAACAAAAATTGTGTTACATAGTGTAATAGTGCAGACCGTGGGTCAAACCAATGTTCATGTTGGGGTGCTGTCACACGGCTGGCTAAGTGGTGCTGTCAGATCCAGGAAATGAATAACACAAAGGACAGATGAAATGAAATGATGAAGACGCTTGCTTGTGCCGGTTTATTATAAATAAAAAGGTTTCAACAAAACACCGGACACGGCACTTTAGCCAAAATAAACAGACAAACAAAACGAACAGACACTAACAAACAGGGACGAACACTAAACAAACACGTACCGTGCTGGTCCTCCAGCACCACGTAGCAATTGCTTACTTTTTACTTTCTCCTCACTCTCTCCCGTTCTTTCGCCCTGAACACACAACCCAGAGTGAGTAAAACGTGCATCTATATATACTGTTAAGCCAGGATTCAATTACTAATTAATTATTCACTTGAACCCTAGCACGTGAATTAATTATGTGCAACCTCGTGCTCACATATTAAATACTTTAAATGCACGTGAAGTGATGTGCCATCCTCGTGCCTAAATACAATTCTACATCTTAAATAACTTGTGCTGCACACACCCATTTATATCCCGTGCAGCCATCTCTATACACCAACATTAACACACGCAACATACAACATATAACACACAAATGCACACAGGGGCGGGGCACATTGCCACATATACCCCCCCCCCCCTTGTGCGCAGCACACATGGCCTCAATGGCCACCTCCCCCCTTAAAATCCCCAAAGTTTTGCTCAAAGTCCTGGGCCAAGAACAGGGACTTCAAGGGGTTCATGGGCGGCAATGTTGCCAGTAGCCAGGTTGCTCCTGGCAATGCTGTCAGCAGACGTGCTGACAGCTCCCAGACTGACTCCTTCAGCCGGGGCAGTCCTGGCAGCGGAAAGGCTGCTTGGGGGGTGGTCTCCTGACCTCCCCCCTTCTTCGTAGCCGGCAGCTCCCTTTTGTGGGGCTCCGGCCACAGTACTTCCTGCAGCGCACGTGCTGCAGTGGGAGCAGGTCTCCTGACCTCCCCCATGATCTCCGGCAGCGAAACTGCTGCTGGGGTTGGTGGTCTCCGGACCTCCTCCCCCTTCTTCAAAGCCGGCAGCTCCCCTTGGTGGGGCTCCGGCCACAGTACTTCCGGCAGCAAAAGTGATGCAGTGGGAGCAGGTCTCCTGACCTCCCCCACGATCTCCGGCAGCGAAACTGCTGCTGGGGTTGGTGGTCTCCAGACCTCCTCCCCCTTCTTCGTGGCCGGCAGCTCCCCTTGGTGGGGTTCCGGCCACAGTACTTCCTGCTGCGATGCGGTGCAACAGGCAGCCCCAGGCGATGCGGAGCAACAGGCAGCCCCAGGCTATGCAAGGCAAGCATCCAGGCATCCTTGGGCGAAGCGAGGCTGGCATCCTTGGGCGAAGCGAGGCTGGCATCCTTGGGCGAAGCGAGGCTGGCATCCTTGGGCGAAGCGAGGCTGGCATCCTTGGGCGAAGCGAGGCTGGCATCCTTGGGCGAAGCGAGGCTGGCATCCTTGGGTGACGCGAGGCTGGCATCCTTGGGCGAAGCGAGGCTGGCATCCTTGGGCGGTGCCGGAGTCAAGACCAGTCGTGGTGCTGTGGTTGGCCACTGTGGCAGTGGCTGCGGCGGTGCTAGCCCTCTTCGTAGCCGCTGCGGCCGGGCTGTTTTCCGCTGTGCTCCCCTCAGCAGACTATGCAGTGATTGCTGAGGAATGCCAGCATCAAGTCCTGGTACTTTTTCTTGTGAAGGGAGAGGCAGCTCCTGCACCTCTTCCCCTGGTGGTGATGGAGGCAGAGATAACTCCTGCTCCTCTCCTCTTGGGGGTGAAGATGGCGGTCGGGGAAGTGATACCAGCAGGCATTTACCCTCTGCTGGTGGCAGTGGACCCAGCAGGCATTGACCCTCTGCTGGTGGAAGTCGACCCAGTAGGCATTCACCCTCTGCTGGTGGAAATGGCGGAGGTAGAGGCAGCTCCTGCTGCTCTGCTCCTGGCGGTGGAGGAGGTAGAGGCAGCTCCGGCTGCTCTGCTCCTGCCGGTGAAGGTGGGAGCAGCGTGTAGTCTCCTGGCGACGAAGGTGGGAGCAGCGTGTAGTCTCCCCCTATTGCAGGGGACTGGTGCGGCGCTCCCCCTATTGCAGGGGACTGGTGCAGCTCTCCCCCTATTGCAGGGGACTGGTGCGGCTCTGTCTCGGAAGGGGAAACCAGCAGGCATTCTTCCTCTGCTGGTTGTGATGGGGAAACCAGCAGGCATTCTTCTTCTGCTGGTTGAGATGGGGACAGCAGGCATTTTCCCTCTGCTGGTGGAGATGGGGACAGCAGGCATTTTCCCTCGAGCCCAGTGAGGGTGCAGGTAGGTGTGGCTCCTCCTACTTGGAAGTCAACCTGCTGGGGAAGTCCCATATCGGCAGCCAAGTAGTTGATTACCACGGGTGCCGGGTTCACAAAGGGCACTGGGTAGTAGTGTTGTTCCCAGTGTTCCCAATGTTCCCCATCTCTGGCCCACAGCAGGTCAACAACCTTTGGGATGTCCTCCCAGTTCCACTCTGGGTCCGACACCCAGTCCAGCATCTCCTCAGAGGATGGGAAAGGCTCTGTCTCCTCCCTCCTGGGAGTGGATGCTCCGGGACCTCTCTCCACACCTGCTGTTGCTGCGGTTGCTGTTGTTGCTGCTGCAGCTTTCCTTTCCCCCTTCTCTTCTTACTCCTCCTCCCTACCTGGCCTGTTTCCTCCTCCTCCTCCTCTTGGAAGGGGCAGATCTTCACTGTGTGTCCATAGACCCCACAGGCAAGGCACCAGCCTTGGTCCTCGAGGCCCCCGAGGAGGTCCTCCAGGTTCTCTCCAGCCTTCCATTTCCCCTTTTTTTTTTTTTTCAAAAGGGGAAAGAATAATTATTAATTTTTTTTTTTTCACAAAAACATCTCTCCTGGTCTGACGCTTGGAGGCGCCGTTATCCCACGCAGGACACCATATGTCACACGGCTGGCTGAGTGGTGACGTCAGAACCAGGAAATGAATACACAGAGACAGGACAGATGAGGTGAAATGATGAAGACGCTTGCTTGCGCCAGTTTATTGTAAAATAAAAGGTTTGAACAAAACACAGGACACGGCACTTGCGGCCAAAATAAACAGACAAACAAAACGAACAGACACTAACAAACAGGGACGAACACTAAACAAACACGTACCGTGCTGGTCCTCCAGCACCACATAGCAATTGCTTACTTTTACTCTCTCCCGTTCTTTCGCCCTGAACACACAACCCCGAGTGAGTAAAACGTGCATCTAAATATACACTGTTAAGCCGGGATTCAATTACTAATTAATTATTCACTTGAATCCCAGCACGTGAATTAATTAGGTGCAACCTCGTGCTCACATATTAAATACTTTAAATGCACGTGAAGTGATGTGCCACCCTCGTACCTAAATACAATTCTACATCTTAAATAACTCGTGCTGCAAACACCCATTTATATCCCGTGCAGCCATCTCTATACTCCAACATTAACACACGCAACATACAACATATAACACACAAATGCACACAGGGGCGGGGCACGTTGCCACAGGTGCGTATTTCTTTTTTTTTTTTTAATCAATGTCGTCCTTTGTTTTTTAAACCATTTAAATGCAAAACCATAACAAAACATGTATACAGGCTTTTTTTAAATTTATTTATTTGTCCTGCGGGTGCCTTTAATTAATTTTTCTGCACGCACTAATACTTTGTATATGATGTAGAATACATGAATGTAAATATCTAACACTAGTACGTACAATACTCAATATTTCAAATAAACGTGTTATGATTTTGAATGTGCGGTTCTTAAGGATGGTATTATTGTCATTGATCTTCTTTCTTTACAAACTAAGCACTAGTCAGAACTAATGACTCGAACTGATTCGAGCCAGATTAGTGACTCGACTCGAGTCTTAACCCCGTGAATAAACTTGAGTCCCAATTTTGGTGACTTTTACAACCCTGCTTAGAACCGTACTTGCCTTTTCTTTCGAGCATCCTTATATACCATAATAAAAGTGTGTGTAACCTTGTGCATAATTCCATGTCATGTGACAACTTGCTAATTAATCATTTAGCTTGCATTATTTGTGCATATAATTAGCTTAGTGAATAGAACTACCACTGGTTCATTTTTGCGCGCGGTGTGGCTTCCCCCTGCCAGCGGTAATTCTGGTCATTTCCCGCTGTAGTGAATGAGGTCCTGTATGCAGTCTTTTCATTTTTTATTTAAAGTAGGAGGTTAGAAATCCCAAGTAGAAGGCAGGGGTGTAAGGGAGTCCTCCCCCAGCGCTGGTGCAAGTGGCAACGCCCCCCACCGAAAACAAATTTTAGGGTTTTGCAGGGGTCTAAATTCTGCATATCCTGGGCCTAAATATGTACCTTATAGGGACCCAAAATTCAAAATAAGTGTATAACTTTGTTCATATTTTTATGATTTTAGGCGAGATTTAAAGAGCAAGTAAAAGTTACTTGTGTCTATGAAAAGTAATTACAAAATAATGTATTTAGGCTATATTAGAATTTTAAAACCACAAACTTGTCTTGGCACACAATAAATTTCAAAGTAAGTAATGTCCACATATTTAAGCAAACTCTGTTTGGTTATGCAATAATTACACACAGAAGAAAGTGATGAAAGAAAGACAGAACCAGACACCAATGAAACAGAGAAATTATATTTCAGGCACAAAAAAAAAAAAAGTCACGTTATATAGATACCATAATACCAAGTGAGACAGAAGAGAAAAAATGTGAAGCAATTTCTATGTTAAAGACGATAAGAAGCAGTATTAATTGGTAGTAAATTTGAATACAGAAAAGGTAAGCCATAAGCTGCATTTTGCTTTCCATTTTTTTCCTTTGCATTTTATACAAAAAACAAAACAAAAACAAGCCATATTTTAAGTTTTTTTTTATTTTTTATTTAGTCGTCGCCAATGGTTTTTACCCCGATTTTCTCCCCAGTTTGGAATGCCCAATTATTATTTTTATCCCGGTTCACCGCTGCAAACCGATATTTACCCATATAAAAAAAAAATCATTTATTCTGCACAGTAAAGTTAGTGAAAACCACACACTGTGCTCTTCGTGCAGCTGACACTAACTTATACAAAGGTAAGAAATGCTTAATTATGTCTATTTTTACTGTCATGATGGTCGTATTGAGTTAGCGGGATAAGTCTATTATATGATAATGAGTGTTTTTTGCGTATGACTCCTCCCATGTGTATGATGCTGTGGCAGGACGAGAAGCCCTGCACATGAAAAGGGGGCGAGGCAAAGCCCTGCCATAAATGTATTATTTATTTTTAGAACAGGGTACCCATCCACCCCTGTGCAATTTATTATTTTGTATTTGTTTTGTTGTATTATTATTATTATTATTATTATTATTATTATTATTATTATTATTACAATTTATTTATTTATAAATATGACAGCGTGTTGTTTTCTTATTGTTTTATAAATGTGACGGCAGAGCCGTATATTTTGTTATTGTTTTACAGCGTGGATGGGAAGCTCCATCTGCAGTAGAAAACCTCGAGCAAAAGGTGACTATCTCCTGAGTTAATTCATATAAGCCTGCAGCTCTCTGCACTCGGAGTGGGTGTTCAGAGGAGAGAACGCGAGAGAGCGAGGAGAAAAAGGAGAAAATAATTTAAAAAAAATCAACATAGGATCAGTGAAGCGATCTGCCCAGCCTGACCTGTGTGTTGGTATTTTGTGTTTGTGATTTTGTTTTTGTATACCTGTTTTATTTGGCTCTGAGAGCAGTGTTTTTGTTAAAATATTTTATTTATTTTTGTCATTTAAAAATAAACGGTGCACGCCTTGTCTTTTGCCCTGCAGTACGTGTTTGGTTTCCTTACTGCTTCTGGCCTGACGTCACCTCGTCAGCCATCCTGTCACAGGCGCATATGAACCTCCCTCCCCCCTGGAGACGAGCATCCCGCTGAACAGTTTCCAAATGTTGGCAAGTATGTGTGAAGGCTTTTGCATATGTTTTTTTTTTTTTTTTTTATTAAAGCTATACCACTAAATATGATATTTATAGTCTTTCTATAATATATATATATATATACTCTGCTCAATATATACTCTGCTCAACAGCCACTTTCATGAGATCCTTTGTGTATCTTGCCTTTACTGGATGCGCCACTTGGGAGCCCCATATTTTAAGTTTCTAAAAATATTCAATCCATGGCCAGGCTTGCTGAGAATAAAAGAAGAGAATGGTAAAAAAAATTTAAAAAAAGAAGAGGTGAAGAAAGGAAAGACGACAACACAGAAAAAAGGAGATGGGCCAAAACCAGTTGAACCAACTGAGGATGGCAGCAATGAAGATGCAAAATCACATGACGATCCCCCCCTTCACCATCAAAAAAGATGTATACTATGCTGTAATGTTTACATCACCTGCAGCTTACTACATTGGAAGATCCATTAATGAGTCCACAACCCCGAGGGAGAAAGATATGTGATGAAGTTTCTTAACAAAGGGCCAGACAACACATATTTTATGCCTCCAAGGGACAAAATTGAAGATGTGAAGAGAAGATTCATACTCTGCAAGGCAGAACTGGAGGGTGCTGGACCATTCGGCTTGAAGAACCATCATGAGATTGAAAGTCACTACAGAAATATGCTTAAAGCAATGAAATAGAGCAAGTCAAGATGTAGCCTAGAATGGCAAGTCAATGCTAATAAAAGCTGCCACAAAAGCAGACATGCTGTAGTGCAAATGATAAAGAATGACTGTAGTCTAAATGATAGGTGACTTCAAAGCCTGCCTACTGTTAGACATATTGTGATATACTGTAGTTTTAAAGTTTGTTTAAAACTGTATAGTCCTTCAAAGAAGGATGTAGAAAAACACAAAATGATTCTGAAACAGAAGTAAGGGACTGATTGAATTGAGAGAAGACGGACAAAACAAAAGTGGGCAAAATTGAATCGAATACTTGGTAGGCCAAGAATAATTAAAGTTTAATGTTACTCTACTGAACCTGTTATTTTGGGTCTATGTTTTAAAATGTAGGCTATCAAACTTTTTAGATTAACCTTGTTCTTTTTCACTGGTTTGGACTACACTAACATGTTATAAGATGTTGCAAACCTGTGTTTTGTATGATGACCATTTGAAATGGTGTGGGCCGCTTGCATGATGAATTGAAATTACTTTTATGTTAACACTGTTTTCCTGTGAAGGAAATGTATTCAATAGACGTTTTAATGTTTTAGACATATTAATTAATTAATTAATTAATTAATTAATTAATTAATTAAAATAGATTTATTGACAAAAATCATGTAGTGGGCTTATTTGGAACATACATGGGCTTAAATCTCTGCCGCTAAACTTCTGGTTCATGCTCTCATCTTCTCCCGCCTCGATTACTGCAACTCCCTCCTCGTTGGCCTTCCCTCCTACGCCTTCACACTACTACAGCAAATTCAAAATGCCTCTGCCCGCATCATTTTCAACCTCCCCCGCTCCTCTCATACCTCCCTTCTTCTCCTTCAGCTACACTGGCTCCCTGTTTACTATCGCTGCTTATTCAAATTCCTTACTCTAGTCTATAAATCCCTCCATGGTCTCGCCCCACCCTACCTGGCTGCACTTATCTCTTACTATGCTCCCCCCCCATCCCTTACGCTCTCAAACTCTGTTGTCCCTTTCGGTCCCACCCTCGCCCTGTGCCCAATCCGTTTCCGTTCCTTCTCCCTCCTGGCTCCCCTTCATTGGAATAAACTCCCACTCCATATAAAACAGTCACCTACACTACGCAGTTTTCGCTCCTCCCTTAAAACATATCTTTTCACCCTAGCCTATCCCACTGCGTGCCCTAGCCCCTAACCCCCGGTCAGGACCCTGCTTGCTTGCCCAACGCTGCCCTAGCCTCTGTTCTCACAGTAGCACCACTCTTTATTTCCTCACCCTTGCCCAATAAACATACCTTTTTCCTTCCGCCATTTCTCTTGATTGTACCGCTTAGTCTAATAATTGTAAAGCGCCTTGGTCAAAGGCGCTATATAACTATAAATATAAATAAATAAATAAATAAATAAATAAATAAATCAGGTACCCATTAAGCCCAGTCGGGACTTTTCACATTTTCACTAATATATCTATTTTTTATTTAGAAAATATAAAAATGGATTAATATAACTTCACATGAGAGATTAATCTTTCATTTTCTCATCACCTCTCTTCCAGAAAACAGTGAATTATACAGTGCCTTGCGAAAGTATTCGGCCCCCTTGAACTTTGCGACCTTTTGCCACATTTCAGGCTTCAAACATAAAGATATGAAACTGTAATTTTTTGTGAAGAATCAACAACAAGTGGGACACAATCATGAAGTGGAACGAAATTTATTGGATATTTCAAACTTTTTTAACAAATAAAAAACTGAAAAATTGGGCGTGCAAAATTATTCAGCCCCCTTAAGTTAATACTTTGTAGCGCCACCTTTTGCTGCGATTACAGCTGTAAGTCGCTTGGGGTATGTCTCTATCAGTTTTGCACATCGAGAGACTGAAATTATTGCCCATTCCTCCTTGCAAAACAGCTCGAGCTCAGTGAGGTTGGATGGAGAGCATTTGTGAACAGCAGTTTTCAGTTCTTTCCACAGATTCTCGATTGGATTCAGGTCTGGACTTTGACTTGGCCATTCTAACACCTGGATATGTTTATTTGTGAACCATTCCATTGTAGATTTTGCTTTATGTTTTGGATCATTGTCTTGTTGGAAGACAAATCTCCGTCCCAGTCTCAGGTCTTTTGCAGACTCCATCAGGTTTTCTTCCAGAATGGTCCTGTATTTGGCTCCATCCATCTTCCCATCAATTTTAACCATCTTCCCTGTCCCTGCTGAAGAAAAGCAGGCCCAAACCATGATGCTGCCACCACCATGTTTGACAGTGGGGATGGTGTGTTCAGGGTGATGAGCTGTGTTGCTTTTACTCCAAACATAACGTTTTGCATTGTTGCCAAAAAGTTCGATTTTGGTTTCATCTGACCAGAGCACCTTCTTCCACATGTTTGGTGTGTCTCCCAGGTGGCTTGTGGCAAACTGTAAATGACACTTTTTATGGATATCTTTAAGAAATGGCTTTCTTCTTGCCACTCTTCCATAAAGGCCAGATTTGTGCAGTATACGACTGATTGTTGTCCTATGGACAGAGTCTCCCACCTCAGCTGTAGATCTCTGCAGTTCATCCAGAGTGATCATGGGCCTCTTGGCTGCATCTCTGATCAGTCTTCTCCTTGTATGAGCTGAAAGTTTAGAGGGACGGCCAGGTCTTGGTAGATTTGCAGTGGTCTGATACTCCTTCCATTTCAATATTATCGCTTGCACAGTGCTCCTTGGGATGTTTAAAGCTTGGGAAATCTTTTTGTATCCAAATCCGGCTTTAAACTTCTCCACAACAGTATCTCGGACCTGCCTGGTGTGTTCCTTGTTCTTCATGATGCTCTCTGCGCTTTAAACGGACCTCTGAGACTATCACAGTGCAGGTGCATTTATACGGAGACTTGATTACACACAGGTAGATTCTATTTATCATCATTAGTCATTTAGGTCAACATTGGATCATTCAGAGATCCTCACTGAACTTCTGGAGAGAGTTTGCTGCACTGAAAGTAAAGGGGCTGAATAATTTTGCACGCCCAATTTTTCAGTTTTTTATTTGTTAAAAAAGTTTGAAATATCCAATAAATTTCGTTCCACTTCATGATTGTGTCCCACTTGTTGTTGATTCTTCACAAAAAATTACAGTTTCATATCTTTATGTTTGAAGCCTGAAATGTGGCAAAAGGTCACAAAGTTCAAGGGGGCCGAATACTTTCGCAAGGCACTGTATCTTTAAAATGCCTCAACTTAGATTTTGGTGGGCTTAAAAGGTACACGTACCCACTCTATTTAAGACTTTCAACGTAATACTGTTGTAGCTCAGTTTTGCCAGAACGTGTCGCCATGACAGGCACTCAGATCGATGAGCCAACTACACAGCTGGTGAGTGCGTAGGAGTAAAAAGTAAAAAGTGAAAGCAAACGCAGAGTTAACCCATTCACTAATGCCTACATTTCTATACTGTATACCTATGTTTGCACCATGCCTTTTACTGCCCTAAAGGGCCAGGACACACCTGGCCTTCGCGTCGCTTCACTTTGCTTTTTATTTTTTTAGACAGTGCCACACCAGTGCGTCTATACCCAAGAGCCAGTTCCCTTTCCCGGATAAAAAAAAAATACTTTATAGTATTGCATTTAGCGCAAAAATACCCTCCCTCCGCCAACTGTTGCTCTTGCCTAACATACAAAGAAAATATGGCTGTGTTTTGGGAAGACATGGAAAGTGTGACATCAACAGAAGAGGAGGAAGAAGAGATTCGTACTGTACATACGTTTGAACATACATTTCCATTTGACTTGAACTTCTTAAAAATGGAATTTAGATAGTGTGACAGAAATATAATGAGTTCTGGTTATAAATCTCCCTCCCGACCTGTGAGGGCGCTAAGTAGCGACAGGGGAAGTCTTTGGACGGGCTGGCCTGACAGGTCATTTCCTGGGTCGGGAAGTCAGTCAGCCTGGAAGAAGGCGAGACTTTAAAACTCAATAAATCATAGTGAGACGAATCCTTCTTTTTAAAATAATAAATGTATTTATTATTTTATTAATTGTTCCTCTTCTGAATCTTCCTACTATTTCCAAAATATATTTCAGCACATTTTAAAAGAGATATAAAAAAACAACAACAAACTGTGCTCTTTTGAAGCTGCGTGTTTGGGACCAGAGGGTTGTTTAAAACCATGACTGTTTCACCTCCCCGTGACTATCACGGTCATATTTTAGTTGTGTGTACATGGGTGGGTCACTGGTATTCCTGGGGCTACATCTTTCGGTACATGATTCTGATCATTTGTCTGTACAAATTTTTTAAAAACATGTCAGGAATGTTCCCGTTTGCATGCCTTTTTTTTTATATATATAATTTTTACAAGCAGCGCCTATGGGAGGTGAAAGTAACAAAAATTAAATAATGAATGACAACTCATTAAATGTTAAATTTAAGCAAGTATTGAATGTTGAATTTTAGCACCAAATAATAAATACTAGCATTAAATATTAAATTCATGTATCAAATGTAAATTTAGATTAATTCAGAGGCAAGGGGAATTTATGCAAATTTATGAATTGGTGCAAGTTTTAGCTTAAGTCATTTCTGAGTTCCATCGTGAGTTAACAGGTGTTGTAACCAATTCAGTACCCCCTCAGAAACCTGTATCCCCTGGTGCATTGCGCATGTGTAAAATGAGATTGTCCCACAGGCACGTCTAATTTTTCTTTTGCTCGTGTCTGAGGTAAAATACAGGTGATGTACACGGGTAGCAGTTGTCGGCTGCATATTGCAATCAAACACGATCAGGATTAACACATACTGCAGATAAGGGATGGGATAAACATGATCAGGATCAACACATACTGCAGATAAGGGATGGGATAAACACGATCAGGATTAACACATACTGCAGATAAGGGATGGGATAAACACGATCAGGATTAACACATACTGCAGATAAGGGATGGGATAAACACGATCAGGATTAACACATACTGCAGATAAGGGATGGGATAAACATGATCAGGATTAACACATACTGCAGATAAGGGATGGGATAAACATGATCAGGATTAACACATACTGCAGATAAGGGATGGGATAAACATGATCAGGATTAACACATACTGCAGATAAGGGATGGGATAAACATGATCAGGATCAACACATACTGCAGATAAGGGATGGGATAAACACGATCAGGATTAACACATACTGCAGATAAGGGATGGGATAAACACGATCAGGATTAACACATTCTGCAGATAAGGGATGGGATAAACACGATCAGGATTAACACATACTGCAGATAAGGGATGGGATAAACATGATCAGGATTAACACATACTGCAGATAAGGGATGGGATAAACATGATCAGGATTAACACATACTGCAGATAAGGGATGGGATAAACATGATCAGGATTAACACATACTGCAGATAAGGGATGGGATAAACATGATCAGGATTAACACATACTGCAGATAAGGGATGGGATAAACATGATCAGGATTAACACATACTGCAGATAAGGGATGGGATAAACATGATCAGGATTAACACATACTGCAGATAAGGGATGGGATAAACATGATCAGGATTAACACATACTGCAGATAAGGGATGGGATAAACATGATCAGGATTAACACATACTGCAGATAAGGGATGGGATAAAGCCCGAAGGCCAGGCCTACGAAACCTCCGATGGAATTCTGAGGAAGCCACATTGCTTACAGAACAATGAGGAAAATGTTGTATTCATTAGCAACAACGAGTGCTGCATAAAATCACGAAAAAAAAATAACAGAATATCTTTTTTTTTTTTTTTTAACGTATCTATTTCCTAATAGCACTAGAACCCTCATAAAGAGGGCTTTATCATCTGATTATGTTAAATGCCAGCCCTCGCCTTCGGCTCGGGACATTTAACAACACAAGGCAGGCCTTACCAAACGATAAGGCCCTCTTCGGGTTCTACTGCTTCACTGACTTAAACTGAGTTTCCTTGAAGGGACTGGTGATTAAACTTAGCTTGTGATTAAAAATAGTGTAGTGTTGGGTGTAAGACGCACGCTAAATGCAATGCAAGTAGGTGATAGAAACCTTTCTTATTACATGTAGGCCTATGCTATGTCATGCATGCTAACATTCTGAGAATTAAATAGTACACTGAACACTTGTTGTTTTATGTTGATAAACATAGTAAAGTTTGGGAACAATAAGTTATTTTTCTTCCTCCACCACTGCCGAAAAGTGCACATGGGTGGGGGTGCGGTGCTGTGATTTTTGTATTGTTTCGTAACTTGATAGTGAAGGCTAATATAATTTGTTTGTTCCTGTTTTTTTGTTTTGTTTAATAAAGTGCTTTACAACTGCAGCTTTCTGCCTCTGGGTCGAATTCCTGCCGGTAACCAGCCTGGGCCGTGGCGCTACCCTGTCACAGGCCCTTTCAAAGAAAGAGAAAAAAGATTCAGAGTGCTGCATTTACTAGAAAGTGGAGAGTACTTTTGTGTTCAGAATAAAGACAAAATATGTTTGATTTGCAAAGAGAGCATTGCCAAAGTGAGGGTCATCGCGGCAACGTTTCTGATGGGTCGCCAAACAATCTAAAAAAATATGACGTCTGGTGCACACTGTTAAGATTTTGTTTCACTATAAAACTGCTTATTATATAAATATAATTTGCATACAAATCATTAGCAGTAATTATGTAAAGAATGTATTGTTTAATCACCAGTCTTCTGCTTTAAATATGAACCAAAAAAATAAAGTACAAAGTGACATTTTATGTGCGGTTACTTGGGATTTTGAAAAATAGACGCAAAACAAAAAAATGTCTAATGCTACTTGCAGCTCAAAGAAACAACAAAAAAAACTGGCAATTACCAAATAACTTCAGTTTTTCTAACATTGGTGACGAGGATGATCCGTGTCCTCATGTGTCATTTGTTGTGAAGTACTGGCTCATGAAAGCCTTAAGCCGTCAGCATCTTGAGGCATGGCATCCTCATTGCGTTGGGAAACAACACGTTTTTTTCCAGAAGAAAGCTGATCAATTAACTAAACAGCAAGACGTTCTTAAAAAATCAGTCACTGTCTCAGGAGAAGGAGATGAATGTATCCTACCTGGTTACAATGCATATTGCAAAAAACTAAAAACTGCACAACTGACTGTTGTCGGTATGTTTGTAATGCTTGATGTTGAATTGACAATTAAAACTGGTATTCATTATGTTGCAACACAATTTTAAATTGCTATTGTAATGTGGAGGTAAAGGAAGCAATCCAGGCAAGTATTCTGGTCTCAAATGCACGGTTTATTTTACAAGAAAGAGCAGTTCAATAAAATAAATGCAACAGTGGCGGGTCGTCAGCCGAGGAAAGTGGGGCATGGTCTCACCAATAACTCCCAATGGCTAAAAAAAACATTTTGCATATTTTTATTATTTAATTGAGAAAATTAAAACACATTTAAAACATAGTAAATACATTTAAGTCCACAGAAGCGCTAGTGGCATTATTGAAAAGTCTCAACACGCTTTCACCAGTAGCGAAAGCACAACACCAGAAAGCTGGAACAATGTAGTGCTACCGCACTGCCACGTGATGCACAAACCTTGAGTGCCTTACAAAGCTGCTTGTTACCATGGCAACTCACTACGGCGGGAAGTCCCTTTCTGAAGGCGTTGCTATGGTAACCACAGCTTGATGAGGCACCTACTGGATTTGGAGCAGTTAGAATTTGTACGATTTTAATTTGTTCAACAATGGCTTTAGTTGAATCTGATATATGCGACCTGAGGAACATAGATTTTACAATACAATCCCAAGAAGAGAGACATTCAAAATTGTTAAGGACAGCAGAATAACACAAGCACTGGAGATTTTGAAGAAAGAAGTTGACTGAACACGGTATGAAGTTCCTAAAATGGAAAGCAGTGCTGTGAACAAACTATTGTTGTCCATGTTTCCTTCTTTCAACTAAATAAGACAAGGATACATCTCTTTAAATGGAGTAAAACTGTCCATTTCTTGCCAGGACATGACAAGCTGCCTTGTTCGTTTTGAATCAATGATTTTTTGATACTGTATTTGTGTCTTATAGCGAATGTTCCACGCTGGTGTCACATAATGACGTGTTGAACTAAATACCGTACAACAGGTACCGTACAAAACTATTTTGGCTGTTACCATACTTAATTAACCGCTTGTAAAAAAAAATACCACAAAACTGCTTAACATAAAAAAGAACAGTCGTACAGGTACCACAGCAGCAGGTACAGTTTACACTGTCTCGGAGTTCCTGATTTCATCATAAATTCCAGATTTCCTAAATCCATTGATGTAAATGTCCGTTCTGCTTTTAATTTTTTCAAGCAAATTGGCTTCACCACACTGCCATTCTCATTCTTCACTTTGACATCTGACACATTCTTTCCCTTGCCCAGCGCTGTATGCCACACTCTGATTGGTGGAAGAATTATTGGCGATCTAATCAAAACCGCCAATAAAGCCAAAATGAATTCCCCGCAAAAAATTCCTGTTATACAGTACTACGTGGTTTAAGGGTCTGCTTTGCCAAATGATTATAAAAACTTGTATCCTCAATTCTGTAAATTGTGTGTTGTTTACAGTCCTTTGTTTTTTTAATTGCTGGGGGTTGTAACAGGGCGAGGAGCCCTGTAAAATGTATTATTTATTTATTTTTAGAACGGGGTCTCCCCCTCCGCCCCGGTGTTATTTTGTATTTGTTTGTTTATTGTTATATAGGACGAGCGAGGTGCCGTCCTTCAGTGTTTTGTTATTGTTTATTTGTATTTATGTATAGATATATGACGACGAGAGTCGTGTTTAGTTATTGTATTGACGGCGCAGCCGAATGTTTGTTTGTTTGTTTGTTTGTTTGTTTTTGTTTGGTAGTGTGGATGAGCTTCCCATCCACAGTAATTTAAAGACCTCGTGCAGAAGGTGGCCATCTCCCGAATTAATTAAGTGATTACCTGCATCACCTGCATAAAAGCCTGCAGCTCTCTGCACTCTGGGTGGGTGTTAGAAGTGAAAGCGGAGAGAGCGAGAGGAGCGAGAGAGAAACAAAACTTAAAATATTAAAACGTATAGGAACAGTGAAGGTGATAACCCAGTCTGACCTATTCAGTTTGTATTTTTGTGTTCGTGATTTTGTTTTGTTTGACCGTTTTATTTTGCTCTGTGAGCAAGTGTTTTTGTTTAAATATTTATTTTATTTTTGTATTTAAATAAACGAAGCGCCGCATCTTTGAACTGCAATACTGCCTGGTGTCAGTGTTTTTCCTTCAAGCATCTGGCCTGATGTCACTGCTCAGCCATCCTGTCACAGGGGTATATTTTACATAGCGACTGCAGTCTATTATTTGAATGCATTAAAATGCTCTCAGTGGAGGCATATATGCAATCAGCTGAACAAAGTACATTTACTTTTAGTGCGTTAGCCATTGAGTGGAGGTGGTAGTAACTATTTTGTGATTTGTGCCTCACCTGTCAAAAAAGTCATGAGCTGCCACTGAAATGCAATAAACAATAATGAACACAGGATAAATAAAAGGGTTTAATAAACAAACAGTCAGGTAACACACACAAAACTAAGTCTCTGTGTGTCTGACTCGGTAACTTAAAAAAAAAAAAAAAAAAACCAGCAGGTTTTAACCCACAGCTCCAAAACTCACACTCTTCACCCAGCCCCTGCCTCTTCCAGGCTTACATTTCGCTGTGTCGTGCGCTCCCCCAACCACAGGCACGCATTCCCGTCCCATCACCGCATTCTCTCAGTGCACCCACATAGTCCATTAATCCCTATGGGGCCTCTCCTGCAAATTCATGTGTGCGATCGGCTGCAGTCCCGTTATGGGTTGTGGGTCGTGGGTTCATTATTCCTATGTTCAAAGTTTAGGAAACACTGTCTTAGATGACAGGGGCTCCAAGTAGTCAGATTATCAGACCTCTTATTTTGTACTGTTTATTGTATTAAACAGATCTACCCTGCAGTTTTACAAAAAGTCCAGTGTTGTGGTTTGTCCCACAAGGTTAGTTGTTTGCTCTTGGGCAATGAATAGAAACAACATATCACGCTATATCACAGACAGTTATAAAGCATCTCTGACAATGATCTAGACCTGTGGTTCTCAAAACTTTTTTGTTCACGGACCATCTCAATTTATTTTTTTATCTCGGCGGACCACACAATAAACAAACAAACAAACGTGTAGTTGACTGAAAAATAAGCACATAAAAAAAAAATCACTATAATACTAAGAGTAACCGTAGACTTACCTTTCTTTGTTTTAATGCAATGGGTGGGCCAGTTTCTGTGAGCAAAGTTATTTTAAAATTTGAGTTTTAGTTTACTTTTCATTAACACTTTTCATTAACACAAATTTGGCAAGAGGTGGGAAAAAACTGACTTATTTTTGAAGTGATAATTACAACAGAAATTGATTTATGTGAATTAATAATCTGTGATCCATGAGGTAGCACCACAGTCGGAGCTGCGAATCTCTAGCTAGTATAATCTTCATTCATAAAACAGAATGCTCGGATGCTGCATGCTGATTGGCTGTTGAGGATTTTTTACACCCTGCAGTTAAATAGTACAATGAATGGAGGAACTTATTTTTGCCTTAGCACAGTTCAATTAACAAATTATCAATAAACATTGTTGTGAGAGGTCTTTTAAAGTTTTTAAAAAGGAGTTACATTCCTTTCGTCACATTTGATCTTTTCGGAGGCATGACAGTAGAATGGCTAGAATTACAAGCAAACTCAGTTGAAAAACAAAATTAAAAAAATAGCAAGAGACACAAGATATGTATTTGTTTATTTAGCAGACGCCTTTATCCAAGGCGACTTACAGAGACAAGGGTGTGTGAACTATGCATCAGCTGCAGAGTCACTTACAATTACGTCTCACCCGAAAGACGGAGCACAAGGAGGTTGTGACTTGCTCAGGGTCACACAAATGAGTCAGTGGCTGAGGTGGGATTTGAACCAGAGACCTCCTGGTTACAAGCCCTTTTCTTTAACCACTGGACCACACAGCCTCCTATAAGCCTTTTTCTTTAACCACTGGACCACACAGCCACACTTAGAACAAATAGAAGAAAAAGTAGCTTTTTTGTTTGTTTTTTTTAACAAAAACAGCAAAGCGGTAAGCGAAACAAACTAGTCCTTACCCAGGCATACGCATTTGGAGAACTGGGCTTGGTTACGTGTGTGGGTTTTATGGAGGAGGAGCGTGTACGTGGCGCCAACAAGGATTATAACAATGACCTCTGGGAAAGAGATCTGGTTCTTTCTCCTGACCCAAACAACATGGAGACCAGGAGTTCACATTGTGTGGAGTTCATCATACGAGGCAAGAAACAATCTTCTGCATTATATGTTTATTAATTCTGATTATGTGTATATCACATGTTTAAATGGTAATAGTGGATCTATTTTTTTAATCTGTTTTTTGGTACAATTAATATGTTTTGATTAGATAACAATGCAAAGAAAATAATGAGTTGTTATGATCTGCAATAAATACACTGAATGTTACATTTTTTAAATTATGATTATGTTGTATTATACTGTTTTTTAACGGTGTCAGAGAATTGAAGAAAAAAAAAAAAAAACATCCCAGTTTTTCACTCTGGAAATCTGGTAACCCTACATGTGAATATATGTTTAGTGCTTGAAGTTTTCAGTTTTAACCGATAACTGAAAAAGCACCCCCAAAGACTTATTTAGAAAATTACGTTTTGATTTTTTCTAAACCGATAAATCTGGGTTTTGGCAATATATTTTAAATAATGTCAAATAATGCACTTTTTCTACATAAAGAAAACGACATTCAGAAGGCAGGCAGTGTGAAGACATAAAATTACGTCAACATATTTAATTACATACCGCTTTGACAAAAATATAAAAATGACATTTTTAAATCTAACATGAAACACTGTACTATGTCTGCCGGCAGACTTTTATGACATGATTTTGTAGTTTCTTTGATTACCTGACATTAAATAAAATATCTAAATTATGTTAATATAGTTTTCTTTTGTTTTATTATGTCTCAATCCTAAAATTCATGGAATTTATTACAGAAACTGAAAATTGATGGGTTTCAGTGGTCTTTATTTTTAATAACTGAAAACAACTGATTTTGCCAAATGCTAATAAAAACCACGGTGTTAGTATACAGTAAATAAACTTGAGTTCTGGGGGGAGAACATACACAATTCAGTCACAGATGTTTTTTTAAGCTATTAAACAAAAGGAGTTATTGTTTACACTTACATACAACATCGTCACACTGCTGTGCAAATGTAAACAATAACACCTGTTTCTTTAAATGTTTTTAATGCTTCGCTCCATTTCTAAATTCAATCTTAATTTGCATGGAATGACCACCCTGAAGTAGAAACACACAAGGGACACAAATGGCCTGTTGTTGATTTAAAGACTTCCGACTTTGGGGAGGGGAAATGTCTTCATGCAGGGGTGGTTGTTATGACATCATCGGGCACGCACTACAGTTCAGGGGCTACGAGCGCTCATACAGGGCCAGTGCCAGCCTAGGTCTGTGCTTAAGTGTAAGCGGGTGGCTCAAATGATAAGAATCCTTTAATCTGATCGAACAGAAGCCAGTTCAGGTCTGAGTTGTAAGTGTAAACATACTATTAGAGAGTGTAATAAAATCCACTTTAAGCACAACACTCATGGGATTGCTAGGTTTTCAAGAGTTTAGAATTAAAACAAATTAAAAAAACACAGTATAAGCTCATTTTAAAAATAACATGCAATATTTTAGCAGTATTTAAACAGTGATAAAAACATTACACAGAATGTGATGCTAAATTAAATAAAAAAAAATCTATATACTGCAAACACAAAAACAAAACAGAAGCATGAATTAGAATAAGCATTCATCACATCTGTACAGTACTTTACCATTAAACTTGTGGAAAATAATGATTTTTAGTTTTTAATACACAAACCAGCAGTAATATTAGGACAACATATGAGTTCTAGGGATGTAGCTAAAGGCTTAAATCCTCTTGAGATTTCTAAATTGTAGTGGCAGCCCAAGCAGAATAAAATCAGGGACATTAATGCCAGGAATGTCGCCACAAGTTATCCTGTATTGATATTTTCGCATTGTCTGTGCAATGTTAGTCCAAGGACAAGATTAAAAGCTGCATCAAGAGCTTAAATAATTTTCTGTTGCTGTGTGTGTGTGTGTCTGTGTCTATATATATATATATATATATATATATATATATATATATATATATATAAACATAGAGCAAATAACAAACTTATTAAAGTAAAACAAAACAAAAAAACAACAATAACAACAACAACAACAAGAAACAGAAAACAGGGCAAGTCCCAACAGCTTTTATTCTTGAATATAAATCAGGTGTTTACTTGTTCTTCAATGCATTACTAAACAGTTCCACTGAATTTGGTAAACATTCTACTTCAGTTAAAAAAGTAAAACCCTGTACTACATTCTTCTATTGATTAACAGCAAGAAGTGGCTTAAATTGACATACCAATCAGTATTTGTTGACCAGATAATGATACAAAGTTCTTACTGCCTAATGACAACTATACAGTGAGAAATTGTAGTGGATAAATCCATCCCTGAAAGGAACTGCATTAACTATGGCTTGGTTTACATGAAAAAATTTAAATAAGTCTCAGCTTTTTGTCATGCTATTTTGGTAGTACCTTTCGGGTAATGTGGGTTTCCATGTCGTTTTCTTTCAGGGAGAAAAATTCTCCTTCAAAATTCAAATAGCCTAATTAATGTTAAAATATGGGAGGTTATATTTAAATTCATAAAATGGCTTGGATAAATTAAGTGCTGTGACTGGCTAAACAAGATCACATGACCGTGCAGTAATAATTATCTTACCGCCCAGCTATGACATCATAGACCAACTTACTTACCTAATCTATTAATATTACTATGTCTTAAAAGTAACAATTATCTAAACAGTGTTTCTGTAGGCAAAAATGTCAACACACAACTAAAACAGCATTTTAAATCACTCAACAATCTTTTTTTTTCATCTCTGCCACTAAGAATTACAGAAAAATTGGCAAATATACTGTGGTATTTATTTAGGAACAGAACAAAGAGAACTCTGAGGCAAGCAGTAGCAGTAACACTATTCAAAATCCAACTGAGAAATCACCATGCAAGTCTCACTCAGCATCTAATATACTGTATATGCAGTAGCAGCAGGTACTTATTAAAACTAAATATCACCTTATGAAACTGACTAATGAGTATGCAATGTTTAAACTCGACACAGATACATCTCACCACTACCCTCCAGTTTCAGAAACATTTAAAACTAAATTAAAATATCTCCTGCTCTCTGCTGATACAACCGCTAGGCTTTTAAACTATTTCTTTCCATAAAAAAGCTAGTTTGTGGAATTGTTAAAAAAAGAAAATGTAGCCATTTTATAAGCAAAATAACCCACTCCTGGGTGTGCAGTAAGACAATTCTTACCGCACTTCCTGGGTGGTTGAATGTACTCGGCCTGTGGCCTCGTGCCTCACAACGCACCCAGGGCGTGCGGTAAGAATGGTCTTACTGCACACCCTGTCGTGGGTTATTTCTTACATTTCTGTCAGTGTTCCAATTTGGCCTTGCGCGATTCTGTGCAGAAGCAATGTGTACTGGACACCATGAGTGGTCAGATCCAAATCTATGGAAGACTGGTCCAAACAGTTGACCAGTATGTGGCTGGTCCACCTTCTGGCTTTTTTCTCTCTGTGTTTTAAAGTGGTTGAAACAAAGGCAATGTCAGAAACATTCACAGTGTTTAAAACACTGCACACTCCAGAAGCCTTATGCATTAACTTTCTGAAAAGCTTAAAAAGAGAAAATAAAAAAGCGTAAAAAAAAGAAAATAAAAAATGCATACAAAATCTCTAGTGTGTAAACGAGATTATACAACAGGATGCTGATACAGCAAAACCCCATAATGTGTTTATTTATGTTCCCCCAAATGTGTTTTTACTGCAGACTCTCATTATACTTCCTTGTTCTGAGAAGTATTTTCCAGTGGCAACTACCACATGAACTTCACATACACTTGTACTGTGGCCTATGAAGAGTCTCTGGGAGCAGTCGATTTCTGGTAGCATTGACAATCATGGGGTTTCCATGCAAGTTGTTTTTTTGTTTTTTGTTTTTTTTAAACTCGAGACATTTACACGAGAAAAATGTCTCGTGTAAATGCTTTTTTGGGTTTCAATTCGCTCAGTTTATTTTACTCGAGTAAACCGGCTTTTCACCCGATGCCGATGTCATGCAAATGAATGAGAAAGGTGGGGGTTGATATGTAAATTAGCTATGCGTAAAGTACTCATGCTGTTTTTGAAGATTACTAATGACATTTTGTGAAAATGTGGTTTCCATGTGCAGAGAACTGGTACACGAGTGAATCTAAGCTGCTTTAGTAAAGCAAAATACCCTGTGCCTGCTTGGTTATAATGTGTTTTACTGCTCTTGACCAAATTGTTTTTCAAATGTCAGGTGGGTTGGCTTGTTGTTAGTATTGAATCCGGTTTCAACTAATTTATCTGACGACTCATTAATTAAAAATGAACTCAGACATATAAAATGAATCGGACCAACACAGGTATTGCAGATATACCATGACTGAAAACCGACGGAAATGTTATATATCAACAGTGTGGAGTAGTGGTTATCCCTTGGAGCACGGTCAAGACGATTATTAAGAAGTTGAAGGTGTATGGCACCACCAAGACCCTGCCTAGATCAGGCCACCCCTCCAAACTGGATGACCGAGCAAGAAGGAGACTGATCAGAGAGGCTACCAAGAGGCCAATGGCAACTTTGCAAGAGCTACAGGCTTTTATGGCCAAGACTGGTCAAAGTGTGCATGTGACAACAATATCCCAAGCACTCCAAAAATCTGGCCTGTATGGTAGGGTGGCAAGAAGGAAGCCATTACTCAAGAAAGCCCACCTGAATCCCGTTTGAAGTATGCAAAAAAACACTCAGGAGATTCTGTAGCCATGTGGCAAAAAGTTTTGTGGTCTGACAAAACTAAAATGGAACTTTTTGGCCTAAATGCAAAGTGTTGTTTGGCGCAAACCCAACACAGCACATCACCCAAAGAACACCATACCTACTGTGAAGCATGGTGGTGTCAGCATCATGTTATGGGGATGTTTCTCATCGGCAGGGACTGGGGCACTTGTCAGGATAGAAGGGAAAATGAATGGAGCAAAGTACAGCGAAGTCCTTGAGGAAAACCTGCTGCCCTCTGCAAGAAAGCTGAAACTGGGGCGGAAGTTCACCTTTCAGCATGACAACGACCCAAAGCACACAGCCAAAGCTACACTGGAGTGGCTAAGGAACAAAAAGGTAAATGTCCTTGAGTGGCCCAGTCACAGCCCCGACCTAAATCCAATCGAAAATCAACGCTGTCCATCAACGCTCCCCAAGGAACTAGACAGATCTTGAACAGTTTTGTAAAGAAGAATGGTCAAGTTGGGCTCCCGAGTGGCGCATCCAGTAAAGGCGCTCCACGCGGATGTGCCCTATAGCCTGGAGATCGCAGGTTCGAATCCAGGCTATGTCACAGCCGACCGTGACCGGGAGTTCCTAGGGGGCGGCGCACAATTGGCTAAGCGCTGCCCGGGTAGGGAGGGCTTAGGTCGGCAGGGGAATCCACGGCTCACCGCGCATCAGCGACCCCTGTGGCCGATAGGGCGCCTGTGGTTCTGCAGTGGAGCCGCCAGATCTGTGTTGTCCTCCGGCACTATAGGTCTGGTGGCATTGCTGTGGATCTGCAGTGCGAAAAATGATGGCTTGGCAGGAGCACGTTTCGGAGGACGCGTGTTCCAGCCGCCGTTTCCCGAGTCGGCGGGGGGGGGGGGTTGCGAGCGGTGAGCCGAGGATACAGATAATAATTGGGCATACTAAATTGGGGAGAAAACCGGGGTAAAAAACTGGCGACGACTAAATTTAAAAAAAAAAAAATAATAATAATAATGGCACTATGTAACACAATTTTTGTTCCTGGGTAGTAAGTGTTATTTCCTAATTGCTTATGCCTCAAAAGTATAGAAAATGGCTATTATTCCCCACAAACTTTGCTTTTGTGACCAGGACAGTGATATTTTGAAATTTACCTATTTTCCAGAACATTCCAGATAGATTCAGTGCTGAGTAAACTTGGAGTAACTTCTAGAACTTTCTAGAACTTTCCAGTAATATAAATTGTGGTCAAATATTGCCAAATCTAGGTGTGCAAAGTTGGTAGAGACCTATCCCAACAGACTCACAGCTGTAATTGCTGCCAAAGGTGTTTCCACCAAGTATTAACTCAGGGGGGTGGAGACATATCCAATTATGATCTTTCAGTTTTGTATTTTTAATATATAATTTTTTTCTCAGTAAAAACTTTTTTCCCCTTAACAGTGTGGAGTATGGTGTGTAGATAAGTGGATGGACTTCCACCTGAACTCCTGGTGGTAATTTGGGACACGGTCGGCCCCCTCATTAGAGACTCATTTAAGAACATAACAAGGTTTACAAATGAGAGGAGGCCATTCAGCCCATCTTGCTCATTTGGTTGTTAGTAGCTTATTGATCCCAGAATCTCATCAAGCAGCTTATTGAAGGATCCCAGGGTGTCAGCTTCAACAACATTGACGAATTTAATTATGCTCTGAAAACAGGCTCGTTCCACAAAGACCAGACAGCATTGATATCTCTCCTAATTAAAAAAGGTAAAGACCCTCTAGAAACCGCATCGTACCGGCCCATAAACCTCATTAACACTGATCTTAAATTATATGCCAAAGCTCTGACTGCGAGATTAGAAACTATTGTAGGCGCTTTGATTGGTTTTGATCAAACTGGATTTCTGAAATGCCGTTTGGCCTCAGATAACATTAGACATTTACTCCACATAGTTGCCGCTGCTGAATTGGATCATGAACCTTCTGCTGTGTTTTCTTTGGATGCCGAGAAGGCTTTTGATCGAGTGGAATGGGATTACTTATGGGTGGTTCTTCAACACTTTGGATTTGGCCTTGACTTTATTAATATGATTAAAACATTATACATCACTCCCATGGCAGTGATTCAAACTGGGGATCGACATAATCATCCATTCCCTCTAAAGAGAGGGACTAGACAGGGGAACCCTTAGCACAAGCCATCACGAAAGAGTCTAGAATATCTCCAATAAACATCAAAGGGACCAAGCATCATATCCTACTTTATGCGGATGACATTTTGTTGTACCTCTCTGACATTCCAAATTCAAATCCTCAAATTATGGATTTGTTTAGTCATTTTGGAAGATTTTCTGGCTACAAAATTAATTGGTCAAAATCTGCACTTTTGCCTCTGAACTCAGCAGCCAGAAGCTTGGCATTACCCTCCTTGTTACCTTTAAACTGGAATCCAACTGGATTTACTTACCTGGGCATAGACATGTCCCTA
The DNA here is from genome assembly GCF_902713425.1 of Acipenser ruthenus. Lineage (NCBI taxonomy): Eukaryota > Metazoa > Chordata > Actinopteri > Acipenseriformes > Acipenseridae > Acipenser > Acipenser ruthenus. The sequence continues at coordinate 57,390,740 of NC_081192.1, forward strand.
ACCTTTCACAAATCTGTAAAAGCAACTACTCCAAGCTCAAACAGAAAATAGGTGCAGACTTACAGAGATGGTCCTCACTCCAAATCTCTATACAAGGGAACATTTCTATAGTTAAAATGAATGTCCTACCTCGTCTAAACTTTTTGTTTTTTTACGCTTCCTATCCCACCTCCTTCAAAAAACTTTTTTGAGGAAATTAACTCAATGTTAACCAGGTTCATATGGGGAGGTAGATGGCCTCATATTCGTCTCACTACTCTTCAGCGTCCCAAACATCTTGGAGGTTTGTCTCTTCCTAATATGAAGCTGTACTATTGGGCTTTTCAGATGAAGGCACTGAAAACCTGGTTGGACTATAACTCCTTAGTACCTTGGAGACAGATGGAAAGATTAGTGAAGCCACAGAGATTGCAAGATCTGCCCTACATTAAACTTAAAACAGCTACCCTTAGATTTGGTCCTATCATAGCCAACTCATTAAGAATATGGTCCATCATATAGAAACATATTAGGTATTCCTTCTTTCTCTAAATCATCTCCAGTTTGGAATAATTATAAATTGTTAACTAATCATCAGTCTTTTGTTTACACAGCCTGGTCCACTAGGGGTATTCACACTCTTAATGATATATTTAATGACACTGGCCTTCACACATTCCAGGATCTTAAAGATAACTACTCCCTCCAGGTTTTTCATACTTCGACTTAGGTCAGCACTACGAGCACATGGAGTGCCGCGGAATATAGAGCTTTCTTCGCACCCCATGGCAACGTGGTGAAAGCATGATCAACCTTAACGTGGTGTTGTGTCCAACATTTATGTTCGTCTTATATGCCAAAAATGTAATATCCTTGGGGCTTGTAAGTTATGAGAGCAGGAACTGAGGGACCTAGGATGTTCTCCTGACTGGCACACAATATGGGAAAATACTTTTATGTCCTCTAAAAACCCAGCAACGTATCTCAGACCCCTCCTGCACAAACTGTAGGTCTGGTACAGTAACATGCTGCATATGTTTTCGGAGTGTCCTGTACTAGCTAGACTTTTGTCCCATGTATGCAGTACACTGGCTCGCATTCTAGAATCTGACATACCTAATGTCCCATCGTTACTACTTTTAAATGACGACTCTTCTCTTTCTCTCACCACATCTCAACGGAAAGTTCTACTTGCAGGGCTGACAGCTGCAAAAAAAGCTGTAGTCTGCTACTGGGTCTCTCCTAATGCTGCACCACAGCAGATGTGGCTGGGCATGTTTAGGGACATTGTCAGGTTGGAATAACACTACAGCTCACATTAACAAAGCTAGTGCTTCCACACTTCATGCTTGGGGTCTGACCCTCTCTGCACTTTCCCAACATCTCAATGGCATAATTTTAGTATAGTACTTTTGTTTACTTTTTTATAATTATATATATATATTTTTTTTCTTTATGATTATTTTATCGCACGCTCTGAGACACCAATGTATATAGTTCATTTTATTTGATGTTATTTTATGTTTTGTTTTGCTTTATTTGTAACTGTACGGATTCTCTCAAGATCTTTTGTAAAAGCTGTTTTGAAAATAAAAACAATTGATCACAAAAAAATGGGAATTTGGTCTTTTTAAAAGCATTTGGATTATTTTTATCTTAGTAAATGTCGGTCTTTGTACTGAGATGTACCTGTGCTGGCCCTGTGGGCACAAAGTGAATAAAATAAACTATATAATAATAGATGGGCTTCAGTGAGTTACAGGACAATAATTCCATCTAGGGTTTACAGTTAGGTCGAGTAGTTTATAAACCAGTCACAGAAACCCGAGATGGAATTATTGTCCTGTAACTCATACAGGAAAATAATACAGAATACATGTATTTTAGTAAAAAAAGACAATAAAACGAATAATAACAACATAAAATTAGGTCAATATTAATGAATCTTAAATATAATTTTCTTTTTGATAATTCAGGAACGGTTAATTAAACTGGGTAGTTAATGAACTGCAAAAAATAATGTATTTAAGGAAAAGGTGTTTCAATGGGATATGTTTTTTTTTTTTCTTCTTAGATCGTTGTCAGAGTCGAAGATTATTTGTCTCGCTCGCTTGTTTGTTGCTCCCGTTGTTGGATGATGATTGTAAATCTTCACAGAAACAGATTTGTTAAAAGTGCCTAAAAAACACGAATTGTGGGTTTGTCGAGTGATTGAAAACGAGACATTTGAAAGTGGTCTTGGGGTGCACTGGAATCAAATATGGGTCAAAGGTCAAGTATAATCTTCTAGACGAATATGCCTTTTTTTCGAATTGGCTCAGGATGCAGATATAGCCTTCATCCATATATATATATATATATATATATATATATATATATATATATATTTTAATATCCCCTTCTGTTGACAAAGTACCTTGTTAAAGGGCATTTATTTTTAAACAAACAATTTTCATAAAAGTGTACTTTTATGTAAAAAAGTAAAAGGGTAAAATTAAAGCCTATACATTATTTAGAAATATGCGTTCTCTGAATTAATATTGAAAAAAAAAAACGCCCTTTTGAAATCACGTTATACCTATTTCACAGGGATGTAAGGGCTAAATAAAATGTCAGGTCACCACCTAGATCGTTCTGTTTATTATGGATGTTTGCTTTTTACTGCCATCAGTAACTCCATCCACAGTCATTTCTGAATGTTTTCATTTCAAGTGGTGAAGCATTTAACGTGTTTTTGTGGTACGTCAATTTTGTTTGGCATAATTATTTACATACCACGGTTTTCTCGTCCGGTTCCTCAAAATAATTCCAAAACTGGGCTTTGTTTTGTTCCTTTGTTTAAAAATATATAACAAACTGCAGAAAAAAATGCTTGTCATTAACTTTAATACACCGTGGAGTTGATATCATACCACGCCCATTACAGTATGAAAAACAGAGTGCACCAATGAAGCGCCAGATCGACTGAGAATAAAACCCACCCCAATGTCAATCTTTTTGTTGCACCAATTAGAAAAGCTACTTAGAGGCAATTGCTAAACCCCTTCCTTTTTATAATATCTGCCCTTACTCTGGCACCACAGCAGTAGGATACGCGACGGACTGCTGTATATGATGATAAATTACTAAAATGTATATATTAAAAAATATGCATTTGGTGAAATTTATATGTTTAAACGTTTAAAATTCCCATCCCTATACTATACATTGATATAGTGTTTAAATTCATTGCAGACTCTCACATCTCTATCTGAATTTCATTCATGAAAGTTTATCAATGTTCCAAGAACTCTAGGTCACGTTTTACTAAACATGTTTAAACTAGTAAACAATTACCATAACAAACATTATCGTAATATGTTGCCAGAAACATAACACAATATTTTCATAATCAATTTGAGCTGTAACCTGTAAACGTGAATATGTTTAAAGCTTGGAACTCAATAGCTGTAGCTTGGTGTTGTTTACATTTACACTGAAGCTTGAGGTTCAAGCTACATTTGCATCTTTTGAAACACCACGTGGATGGCAGCTGAAACTACTTTTTAAAAACATGAAAATGAATATTACAACAGGCCTAATCTGCAACAGGACATGCAAACATCTACTGCATAAAAAAAGAAGAGCTATTCTGTTTTATCCTGTTTCAGTTTACTGTATGTTATATTACCCAGAGCATTTATTTATGTATTTTAAACAAAAAAAGGATTGCAGCAACCTATAACCCAATAAACCCGATGAGGCTTTTGCCAGTCACAAAATACCAGCTCTCGTCTTACAGTCTGCGAATAAGCCTTTGTCAATTTCAATATTTATTTAATCAAGCTCTGATCCGACTCCGACGCGAGATCCGAACAGGACCAGATCCTGACCCGAAACTGAGCTCAAGAATATGCATCCTGTTCTGATGTATGACATTTTGCATCCCCGTTGGAAAATGCACCCTCATACTATTATGCAAAGTTCATTTATTTACGTAACAAACATTACATAGAAATACGCCCCCTCCACAATTATAACCAGGACATGATATGAATTTATATTGACATGAAATCACATGCCTTCATGTGGTCCACTGAAACATGTTATTGTTATATTATACTTGGTGGTCCAGCATGATTCCATTTTGTTTTTAATCCAGTGTGGTGTTAGTTCACAAATACAAAATAATAAATTTAAAAAGTTGCCCTGTTTCCAGGCAGACCCTATCTACTTGAGAGCATGGAGAGACATTGCACAGGTTAACACAATAATCTAGCAAAGCTATCACATAAGAAAACTTGACAGAAATAATTGAAAATGATCCTATCCTACAGCAGAATATAGTTCAACTATTTCAAAGTAATATCGTTAGTTTAATGAACAGGGATGCAAACAATAAGCTGGCGGGACTACCAAAACAGGTATTGCACATGCCCATCTGAGCGGCAGAGCTATTGCTCATGCTCATGTGACCGAGGGATGCATTTTTAACGAGAGGAATTTTCTGCCGTCACACCTGCCCCCGATCCGGGGTTTACGGCCGCCCTGCCCTGGACACCTCAATAGAGAAACACCGGTATGGACCACTGATGCAGAAATGCAATCCGTTGTTTTTTGGGGTTTTTTTTTACTCTCCAAGGCTGGTACAATATGAACCACGGTACGGGGACGGTATAGAACCGGACCAGTTTAGTGCGGTCCAACTTGTATCACTATTGTGCAGTTTTCTTAAACTTACTTTACAAGAAGTTTGTAGGATGTATTTATGAACCGCAAGTGCAGTCTGCCTTCTTTGACCACTAAATAAATAACATAAAAAACCAAGGGAAACAAAACAAAAACCCAGACATAGTGTTACACCAATATAAAAAAAATGTACATAAATTTATGTACATAAATACCACATATACATATTTAATATATACAGAAGGGTAGCTTCAGCAATGCTGATCCTTATGGTAGTCTACAAACAGAGCTAAAATCCAATACCTGAAGTTTATGATATAACAAAAAATATACAGCCTTTAGTTATAGTGATATAGAAAATGGGATCTTCACTGCTGAATGGTAGTGCTTTTGAACTTGTTGCCATGCAAAAGAAACATCAGTTTTAGCCATTCCGTTTTTGCTGCGCACTTGCTACAGCGTGAGGAATGTATGTGATATGTACGTCACATTCTTATGACAACGGATGTAGTATTTGGAGTCTGTAAACTGCATGTAAACCAAGCCTATAAGAATAAACCTTGGTACCATAATATAAAAAAATATGAACTAAACTAGCACTTTAAAACAGTGATTTAAAATATAACAACCCATATCCTTTGTGGTGTAATTCAATAATCTCAGGGCAAATACATGCGACCACAATACTCCTAAAATACCATATGGGAATTATTTTAATTTCATGACTATTACTCATTTTTACACTTTGAAAGGATTTATTGGCCTGCCATTATTTCGTAAACATCCAGGGGAAGTTGGATTCAAGTCAAAAGTAGGTAGGACCGCTGCCTTAGATTTGGGGGAGGGGCTTTTTGTCTAGTTACAAGAAAACATACTATTTTACAAGAGACTAAATTCTTAATAAGTTTACAGCCACTCCATCTGGAGTCTCATAAGAGATTGGGCCTGGTCAGTACTTCGATGGGAGAACTAATACCCTGTTCATACTTGTATCAGAACGATACTGGTAAAATGAGTTTCAGTTTTGAATATACCGCTACGATACCACTTTCTGTCCTAACTCACTTTTCAACACAAGTACAAAACTGATACTCTTGAGATATACCTGTCCACATTTAACACTAGAACTGCCATGCGGGTCAATTTGGCCCATTTTGGATTAAAAATGTTAATTAAATATCCAGACTGAGTTTGATAGCCAGAATCGCAAAAATTATGACGTTATAAACAAACAGTTCTACCTAGAACCGCCACGTGGGTCAATGTGACTGTGGCGGAGTGTCCCGCCCCTATTTATTATTATTTGTATTCTTGTTTGTGGCGCGGATAAAAGCTCAGCGTCTTTTATTATTATATTTAAAAACCCCGTGAGGATGCATGGCTGATCAGCTACTGATTATTTAACTAGCTGACAAAAAAAAAAAAAAAAAAAAAAACGTTCTTATCCTTCCTGGTCCGACTGTTGGAGGCGTTTGTTTTGTCCCACGCAGGACACCATATGTGACAGGCTGGCTTGCAGTGGTGACGTCACGGACCAGGAAGTAACTGAGTCAAAACAGTGGATGGGCGGGTGAAGCTGAATGCAGCGGCATTCAGCGTGGATTTATTAATAAACAAACAAAAGATTTTAGCAAACAAAACAGAAACCAAAGGGCACGAGGGCCAAACGAATAAACAAACAAGTAAGTGTCGTGCTGGCTAATCCAGCACGTTTTAGCAATTGTTAATTCTGTAGTATTATTCTCCTCGCGCTCTCTCTCTCTCCCCGCTCTCCCGTACTCTCCTCTCTACACTCAAAACCCCGAGTGCAGAGAGCTGCAGGTTTATATACTCTGGCCGAGGGATTAACTAGTTGTTAATTATCTTATTACCCCTCAGCCAGAGTCTGCACGCGTTTGGTAAGGATGCATGACTGTCAGCTAGTTAAATAATCAGTAGCTGATCAGCCACGCATCCTCACAAGGTTTTTAAATATTATAATAAAAGACGTGGCGCTTTTATCCGCGCCGCAAACAAAAATACAAATAATAATACATAGGGGCGGGACACGCCGCCACAGTGACCCATGCATTACAATACATGTCTTTTTTTAATATAACATAAGATATTCTTTTTTTTTTGTAAATGCAGCAAACAAGACACACCCCCTCCTCCTAGCACACTTTATTTCAAGCCTTTCTTTGTTTGTAGTCTGACTATGAGACAGAGATTGCTATGACTGTGGATTTGTCAAGATGCAAACTCAGTGAAAGCCTAGTTGCTTATTTTTCAATGTACCTGGAGACAACCATTCTTCATTTTGTTCCACAAATGCAACTGAGAATATATCAGAAGGAAATATTTAATCTTGAAAGTAGTCATTTTGATTGGAATATGGCAAGCTGCACTCAGATGCATACAGCAAACTGAAATGACAGGTAGGATAACAACTTATGTGCCTAATATGAAATATGTTATTTATTCTTTTTTTTATATTACTATTAGAAAAAAAAACATTATGGTTTTACAGGTTTGTATGTACCAGTTTACACGTGTTTACACAATAGTGTTCAATGGAACTGCGTCTGTATTTATAGCACAGCTCCTGGATACAGGCACAGTCAGCTGGCAGACTCGTACGCTCCTCCACAGAGTACAATGCAGCCGTCATACCGGAAGTAGTGTTATATTTTCTTTTTATGTAGTATTAGAAACAATTATTTCAGTTTTACAGTTTTGTGTGTACATATACCCGTTTACACCTGTACACGGTATATGTACATACCCGTTTCTTTTGAAATGTATATTTTATTATATTTTTTCACTGTTTGTAGTCGTGCTGTATGTGCGCTCATTTTAAAAATAAAGCCTTTCTGTTTAATTTTCCATTTAAATACAGTGTTTCTACGATGCAAATGTTAGATATGATGTTCATGAATAAAACTTTTCAGTTGTATCCGATACTGTGTCTTTAATTTTCATAACAAAGCAGTTTAAAAATGTATGGGTCACACACAGTGCAGTTCAAAAAAATCTGGCGGTTCTAGTGTTAACCTGGTTTATATCGATACACTTCCAAAAGATACTCTGTATTACACCAAGATACTCAACCCCACTGATTCTCAATGGGACATCTGTCACACTGCACGCAAAGGGTTGTGGGACATAGAGAGCTCAGGAGAAGATTTTCTATTGACAGTCAATGGAGCAGTGTCAGATTGAGCTGCTTTGAGCTTATTTTATCAATGTTTAAAAATATAAAAAACTTCTGAAGTCTATTTTACTCTTGCCCAGGGTGTCTTGACAAAAAATATAACCGGTAGTAATGATGACACACTAATTTATACAAAAAATGCACTTTTCTCAATGCAGTACCAGAGATGGTGCATGCACAGAAAACAGATGAGCGTTTCACACAGTACAGTGTAGACATGTGAAATTATAACACTTGGATTTATTGGTATTAGCCGTTCATTTTTATATGTTTTTGGTTTTTAAACACTGATTCAAATTTTAACTTCAATAATTTACTACTGTAACTTATCTGTAAATATCTAAAAAAAATAACACATTAATAAAACAAGCATGACGGAAGTAAAGGCAGTTGAGAATCTTATGAAACTTGCTCTTGACTGGGTTTCATATCGATACGGGAACAACTCCAGTGTGCATGAAAAATACTGTATGGATTTACTTTTTATGAATAAAACACCCGACTGGTAAAACTTGAATGAAACTTTAAATGTGTAAAAACATAAGAAAGTTTACAAACGAGAGGAGGCCATTTAGCCCATCTTGCTCGTTTGGTTGTTACTAGCTTATTGATCCCAGAATCTCATCAAGCAGCTTAATGAAGGATCCCAGGGTGTCAGCTCAACAACATTACTGGGGAGTTGGTTCCAGACCCTCACAATTCTCTTTGTAAAAAAGTACCTCCTATTCTCTGTTCTGAATGCCCTTTATCTAATCTCCATTTGTGACCCCTGGTCCTTGTTTCTTTTTTCAGGTCAAAAAAGTCCCCTGGGTCGACATTGTCTATACCTTTTAGGATTTTGAATGCTTGAATCAGATCACTGCATAGTCTTCTTTGTTCAAGACTAAATAGATTCAATTCTACTTTACAACAAACAATGTTGTAGGTCTAAATGTTTTCTACTACTATAGTACTGGAAATCAGCAATAAAAACATTTTAAAAAAAATAACTTTTCTTCAATGCTTTACTATCTGAAGTACTTTGGAGTGGAGTACTATAAAACATGTATTTCTTTTGCTTCTGCTTTTCCCAAAAATGTGTATGATGTGCTACTGTAGGTTTTATCTTATAAAAAAACATTATGGCGACACTTCATTTTCATGTTACACTCTGATTTTCAACCATTAATATCTGGGCAATAGAAGGGGTTAAAGCAGGGCTTCTCAAACTCGGTCCTGGGGACCCCGTGTCTGCTGGTTTTCATTCCAACCTCTCAATTACTTAACTGAACCCCTGACCACTTCAACACCATGACGTACGCACGTACGTCAATTGAAAACCTGCTTACAGTACCATGCCGTATGTCAAGTTTCCCGTTCTATTCTATGATCGGTTTCTCAGTCTAGCGTTTCAGGTTTCATTCTCTAAAGCAGTGCTAGTACTGTGGAATGTGCAACTGCAAACGTAATACCGATCCACAAAAAGGGAGACAAAACCGAACCAGGTAACTACAGACCAATAAGCCTGACTTCTATTATATGTAAACTTATGGAAACTATAATAAGATCCAAAATGGAAAATTACCTATATGGTAACAATATCCTGGGAGACAGTCAGCATGGTTTTTGGAAAGGGAGATCGTGTCTAACTAACCTGCTTGACTTTCTTGAGGATGCAACATTGACAATGGATAATTGCAAAGCATACGACATGGTTTATTTAGATTTCCTGAAAGCTTTTGACAAAGTCCCGCATAAAAGATTAATTCTCAAACTGAACACAGTAGGGATTCAAGGAAATGCATGCATATGGATTAGGGAGTGGTTAACATGTAGAAAACAGAAAAGTACCGATTAGAGGAGAAACCTCAAAATGGAGCGAGGTAACCAGTGGTGTACCACAGGGATCAGTATTAGGTCCTCTGCTATTTCTAATCTACATTAATGATTTAGATTCTGGTATAGTAAGCAAACTTGTTAAATTTGCAGACGACACAAAAATAGGAGGAGTGGCAAACACTGTTGCAGCAGCAAATGTCATTCAAAATGATCTAGACAGCATTCAGAACTGGGCAGACACATGGCAAATGACATTTCATAGAGAAAAGTGTAAAGTATTGCATGCAGGCAAAAAAAATGTGCATTATAAATATCATATGGGAGATAGTGAAATTGAAGAAGGGAACTATGAAAAAGACCTTGGAGTTTATGTTGACTCAGAAATGTCTTCATCTAGACAATGTGGGGAAGCTATAAAAAAAGGCCAACAAGATGCTCGGATATATTGTGAGAAGTGTTGAATTTAAATCAAGGGAAGTAATGTTAAAACTTTACAATGCATTAGTAAGACCTCACCTAGAATATTGGGGAATTTTCAAATAACTATGTAACTTGGACTGATAAAAAGTTGATATAAAAACATTGCTGTTATGTGTTTTTTTAAACCTGTACTCAATCAGCAATCTTTGAAGTTTTGTTTCCTACTATTGGCACAGTTAATATTTTTCATTTCTTTGTATTTTTTTCTTAATTTTCTGTCATGACCCCTCAAAATCTCATAACCGACACCCAATTGAAAACTTGTTAAAACTGAACATTGTTGTTAGATAGGTTTATAAAAGTGGTATTTCTAGAATTGTAATTTTTTTGTTATATATATTTCACCCAATAATTACAAACTTATTGTTTTTAATTTAAATTATATAAATTTCTACCTCATAACCGACACTCTGTTAAATAACATTTTCATAAAAGTTTTTTTCCTGAAGAAAAATTAAATCCTAAGCAAACAGTACTTAGACAGATGTGGAGTGTTTTGCAAATAGAAAACAACTATAGCATTTGTTTTTTAAACGTTTATTTCATATTTCTTTAAATTCTAATTTTAATTACAATGTTGGTTATGAGTGTGGGGTGTCGGTTATGAAAACTCTGTGTTGGTTATGAGTTTCTTTCTCAGCACTTCATCTTATAGCTAAATCCTTGGGTGCAATTCATTAAAACATCAGAAGAAAGGGTTACAGACTGCAGGCCGTCCTTCTATATCATATTCCAGTTGACATGGTACCCTTTGAGCCCTTTATTTAAATACATTTAAAAACTATATACAGTTCCGTAAAAAGTATTTGCCCCCTGTCTGATTTTCTGCATTTTTGCACATTTTTCACATTGTATTTGGTCAGATTTTTTTGTGGGTTGTAGTAGTATATAGAGGGAGTCTGAGAGAAAAAATGACCCCAAAGTTTGGTGCTTCTTTCATTTGTTTGGTGTGCAAGGTAATCAAACATAGCCTAATCTTCAGGTGTAAAAAAGTTATTGCCCTCCCTAGTTAACTCAACCCAATTAAAGGGATAATTAGGGTCAGCTGTTTGGTTAACAACCAGGCCTGATTTGGGCCAGCCCTGCCCAATATAAATCTGACTAACTTTGGCCCTTACCATCAGAGTGAAGTTGTCAGCACACAGGTTCTAGAGGCACATCATGTCACGAACAAAAGAAATTCCTGAAGACCTCCGGAAAAAAGTTGTTGATGCCTATCAGTCTGGAAAGGGTTACAAAGCCATTGCTAAGGCTCTGGGGCTCCACCAAACCACAGTCAGAGCCATATTGTCCAAATGGAGAAAGTTTGGGACAGTAGTGAATCTTCCCAGGAGTGGCTGTCCTGCCAAAATCTCTCCAAGAGCAAGGCATAAAATCGTCCAGGAAGTCACATAGAACCCTAGAACAACATCCAGGGATCTGCAGGCCTCTCTCGCCTCGGCTAAGGTCAGTGTTCATGACTCCACCATCAGAAAGACACTGGGCAAAAATGGGATTCATAGCAGAGTTGCATGGTGGAAACCATTGCTCACTAAGAAGAACATAAATGCTCGTCTCAAGTTTGCCAGAAAGCACCTGGATGATCCTCAAGAGTTCTGGAACAATGTTCTATGGACAGACGAGTCAAAAGTGGAACTTTTTGGCCGACATGGGCCCTGTTATGTCTGGCGAAAACCAAACACTGCATTCCACAGTAAGAACCTCATACCAACGGTCAAGCATGGTGGTGGTAGTGAAATGGTTTGGGGATGCTTGGCTGCATCAGGACCTGGATCCCTTGCCATTATTGAAGGAACCATGAATTCTGCTCTGTATCAGAGAATTCTACAGGAGAACGTCAGGCCATCCGTCCCTTAGCTGAAGCGCAGCTGGGTCATGCAGCAAGACAATGATCCGAAACACACAAGCAAGTCTACATCAGAATTTGTATTTTTCAGTTTGTCTTTCCAGCTTTCTTATCTTTTCCTCAAGGAACTTTGCTTTTTCTGTGGCCTTTATAGTCTTTCTTCTTTGGAAGTATTCTCTTCTATTTGTCTTCCCTTCCCAAGACTTCTTCTAGAGATGCACTGTGACTTATGTGTTTGGACCTGGCCTGCTCCAGATACAGAAGGCCTTTCTGCACTCTTATTCACCTTGTTTGTTATCATTTCAACACAAAAAGTCAGCGGGTGTCGGTTATGAGATTTTGTGTGCAAAACTCTGGGACATGCATAGAATGGTGTATAAATAGAAAATGACATAGCTTTTCTCATATTTAACATATGTTTTTGAAACAACTTAAATACTTCTTTCAGATTTTTGTATAAAAACATAACATTATAATAATTAAATGTATAACATTTCACTCTGAAACTTAAAAATCGAACTCTGGGACAGAGGTCGGTTATGAGATTCAAAATATTAAAGTACAAAAAAAGGCAAAAACATATTTTAAATGTATTAATAAGTTATTGTGCAGCGTAGATTAAAATGTTACCTTTCTAAAAATATATAAATTTTCAATAGGAAATAAATTTGTTTTGAGAAATATGTCAGCCGGACACCAAGTTACATAGTTATTTGAAAATTCCCCTCTTGTGTTCAGTTCTGGTCACCTCGTTACAAAAAGGATATTGCTGCTCTAGAAAGAGTGCAATGAAGAGCAACCAGAATTACCCTGGGTTTAAAAGGCATGCCGTATGCAGACAGGCTAAAAGATCTGAATCTATTCACTCTTGAACAAAGAAGACTACGCGGCGATCTGATTCAAACATTCAAAATCCTAAAAGGTATTGACAATGTCGACCCAGGGGACTTTTTGGACCTGAAAAAAGAAACAAGGACCAGGGGTCACAAATGGAGAATAGATAAAGGGGCATTCAGAACAGAAAATAGGAGGCACTTTTTTACACAGAGAATTGTGAGGGTCTGGAACCAACTCCCCAGTAATGTTGTTGAAGCTGACACCCTGGGATCCTTCAAGAAGCTGCTTGATGAGATTCTGGGATCAATAAGCTACTAACAACCAAACGAGCAAGATGGGCTGAATGGCCTCCTCTCGTTTGTAAACTTTCTTATGTACTTATGTTCTTAATGAAAGTTGGGGGAGGGTCAGGTGACATTTTTATCCAATTGCGTGTCATGTTGCGATTCCAATCTAACTGTGGGCGTTTAGAAGGCTGAGATATATTGCAGGAAGCCATTCAGCTTTTACAAGTATATATATAGTGTTTTAAATTATTATTTTTTGTTTTATTATTAGTTTTACTTGTTTATAGTTTATATAGTTTTTAGCGAAAGCTAAACATGGCAACATATGTGGTCTTTCTATAATGAGCAACTGGAGTGAAGTTGGTTCAGAGGATTTCGATACCAGCGACAGTAATGCTGACTTATCACTCAGCGATTATGATGAAGAGGATGTGGAGCCAAGAACAATACAAACTGTACAAACAGGAGAGCATGCAGCTACTTTACAGGTAAGGCCAGCTGCAAACGGGAATCTGTCTGGTTTGAAATGGCAGTGCTGTGACGAAATACTATCAAAACACAGCACTGGGTACAGGCAATGTGGCAGCCAGATCCATCACAATGCCTGCGCAAAGTAGCTGTATACACAAATTTGTGACTATCCCTCCAAACACGTGAAGCAGACACCGTAAAAAAGGTGCAGGGTCTGCTACAAAAATGAAAACAAAAGAAAATACACAAGAAAAATGTGCAGTGGTTGCGAAGGCAATCCCGGGTTCTGTTGTATTGAACATTTCAATAAATGGCACAGATACTGGCACACGTTTTGATGTTGTTTGATTTTTATTTGATAATTAATGTTTACTGATTATTATTGTTATTAGCAGCGTTTTTGTTTCCATTGTTAAAAAAAAAAACCAAAAAACTTTTTTATCTCTATATAGAATATGGGTATGTAGTACACAGCAGCATAAAGGGTTAATGAAAAACACAGTTTAAGTCATTTATTTGTGTTTACATTTTATAGCAATTACAGGTTTGAAAACATTATTATTATTATTTTCAAAATCTAGTACCTGGGAAGGGGTTTCATTTTTACATCTGGAGTTGAAGTGGTTAACAAACTGATAATTTGCTTAATTAGACCGTTATACTTGTTTTCAGTTGCAGTTCAAGTTATTTATAAAATGTTACCGCAAACTTGAAATATGCAACTGTTCAAGAACTGAAAATAAGTAAAAAGGTCTAATTAAGCAAATTATCAGTTTAATTAAGGGTATAGTTAAGTAATTGAGAGTTCGGTTGGAATGAAAACCAGCAAACACAGGGGGGTCACCAGGACCGAGTTTGAGAAGCCCTGGGTTAAAGTGATATCGTTTGGAACATAAACACTTTGGGCTAGATTTTTTTTTTTTTTGCCGTTAATACCATTGGTGCTTGAATTAGTGCTATTTAAATACATCAGGAGATACAGTACTTGCCATTAGTGACACTGATTAATGGGACTTTTCTTTGTTCAAGGTGTTGCTAATGTTTTAAAATAAATATTCTTACCTCTGCCATTTTCACTGCTACCCTTACCATTGTTAACTGGAACCTTTCCTTGTTAAAGTTACTGTTGCTAAGGTTTTAAAATGTATTTTCTTGCCTCTGCAATTTCACTGCTCCCCTTATCACTGAATGCTGCCCTGCTCTTCACATCTCAGTGCCTCTGTTAAAAGTCTAACCTGGATGCAGCTCAGTTACGGGTGGTACGGCATTTCCTGACTTTTGTGGCTTCAAGCTGCACCGTTTAAGTTAATTTAATTGGCAGACCTATTTTTAAAAGAAATTCCTAACTTCAAGCTCAAATCATTACTCTTTTTGAACAAAGTTTTTTTGTCATGAATCTATGGTAAATTCACAAAAACATAATTGTACACCTTTTAATGGTAACATGGATTATATTTTTTGCAAGCCTTTAATTCCTGTTTTTTGAAAGGATAAAATAAATCACATAAATGTTACAAAATGATAAACACACAGAGTGCTTAAGAGATCTTAATTAATTGTTTGGCTGGAAATAATTGAAGACTTGAGTCAATGCTTTGAGAATATGGCCCTGTAGATTTAATTTTAACACATTATGGTTATATACTGTAAGACCACATATCATCATATACTGAGAAATTATAATTTCTCAAGAAATTCACAATATTGTCTTTTTTTCCATCTAATAGTCTGATACGCTGCACATTAACATGAAAATCCATGAAGGTCAGTTTAACAGGGGAGGTCTGTGCTGACTATCTGGCGCATGCGTTGGAGAAAGTCAATGCTGTCGGACAGGACAGTCAACCAGGTGATGAAAAGGTGGCAGAACCTGGGGAGGCAACCAAAAGCGAAACTCGCAACCCAGCACAGGCATGAAACAGGAACAGGAGGACAGCCATCCACATCAAATCAGACACCACTTGAGAGGCAAACAGAGAGGACAATCCAACCCAAACAAAGTGACCCTGGGATTGAATACGCAGGGTCTTCTCTGTCTTGCCCTTATCCTCCGAATGTTTTCCTGCCAGTCCTCAACTCGAGCCAAGCACAGCCGCATCAGGAAGTGTACTACAGCAGCCATCCTGAGGCCAATGACAGGTCTCTGAAGGTGTGTGGTTTTAATTATAGAGATGCTCCTTGATTTAGTGGGCTTGAATTGTATTCGTGCCCATTCAATGTTATTGTATAATTTGCCCAATTAGTGCAGGTTACTGTCCTAGTCATGGTAGTCATATCATCCATGTATGCTTGAATTGGTGGCAGTCACATTCCAGAAGCCAAGCGCTCTCCTTCTACTACCCATTTTGATGCCCTAATAATTACTTCCATTGCCATGGTAAAAGTCGGTGGAGAAATGGCGCATCCTGCCATTATTCCAACTTCTAGGCATTGCCATGTAGTGCTGAATTCTGAAGTTGAAAAACTAAAATGCAAATGTCCAAAGTAGGCTTTCACTAAATTTGTTATTGTCATCGGTACACTGAAAAAATCAAATGCTGCCCAAAGAAGTTCATGTTGCACTGAACCATATGTATTAGCCAAATCCAGGAATGTCACATGGAGCTCCTTCCTCTCCTTTTTAGCTGATTGAATTTGTTGCCAGATCACATTGATGTGTTCTAAGCATCCTGGGAAACCTGGAATGCCCGCTTTTTGTACTGAAGTGTCAATGAAGCAGTTCTTTAATAGGTAAGTTGACAATCTGAGCAATAATGCTGAAGAAAACCTTGCCTTCTACTTTTAATAGGGCGAAACTGACTGATGCTTGTAGAATCTTTTTCTTTTGGTATAAAGACTCCACCTGCTCGGCGCCATGCTCTTGGTACAACCTGTTTTTCCCATGCCACTTTCATCAATTTCCACAGGATTCGTAGAACTCCTGAAGCACTCTTGTACACTCTGTACGGAACTCCATTAGGCCCTGGTGATGATGAAGCCCTTGCTTTTTTCATAGCTTGCTCTACTTCTTTCCACTCAGGTGCACAGTCCTCCATTTGGTATTCTGGTGGATTGATAGGTGGGATGTCTGAAGGAATTGACACAGGCTACTGCCTTTTTGAATCTGTATGTGTTACCTCCAGATATCTCTGCAGCTCAAACTTAGATGCTTTTAGTGTGCCATTTTTCTGGTGAATAACTTTACAAATTTGAATGGGTCTTCATAAAAGTTAGTTCTCGCACGCTCCTTTTTGTAGCGTTTCCCTAGATGCTCAGCTCTGTGCAATGTTGCAAGCTTGTCTTTTATGACCCTTTGTAAACTGCGAGTCCCTCCTTCTGACTTTGTTCTGCTTTTCTCCATTGCTTCCTCAGCTGTCTTCTTTCTCTAACTAAGCGTTCAATCTCCTGCTGCCGTCTAGACTTTCCAGGAATAGTTTGTACTTTTTCCTTCCTTTCTTCAACTCCAAACCTCTCGCTTCCATATGCATAGATGATATCCCCAAATTTATCCAGCTTCTTTTCAACTGTTCCACTTAACCTTTCCAACGGAAAACAGAGATCCATGTTTACTGTGTCCCATGCAGTTCTCACAAGCTCATGGCCATTTATAACTAAAGTTGACTACACGACACAACGGGAATCCTACACTGTTACGCCACACCCATTCAATTTTACTTATCTGTTTAAATATAATTAAAAAAAGGCAAATGGCAGGTGCCCTAACAAAATGGTGAAACACCACCTGGTGGCAGAGACTGTTATTAAATATATTGTAATAAAAAAAGTGATCAATAGTCTGATAATTAAACATTTTATGTTCCACAAATCCAGCTGTAGCCTAATTACGTAGGTTCAAAATACAGTTAATGAATTAACTGACATTGATACATAAACTTACTGTATCTAGTACTGATCATTAAAAGTGGTCTTGCGTTGCTAAAATTCACACAAAGTAAATTAAAGTACTTAGTATAAGTTTTTAAGTAAGTCATATTCCTTTATTTTTTAAATGGATATTCAAAGGAAACACAGAAATACCTTTTCCAAGAACTTTATTAATACCAGCATAAGCAATACTTCCTTTAGTAGCTGGTACTTTTGGGTGGCTAAACAATACGGGCAGTCTTGAGTGAGGAGAGACCAATGGCAAAATTTGCAGTCCAGGACCCTGGCCTATTTGAAAAACGTAGGTTTGGATTTAACAATGCAACTTTATGAAGAAAAAAAAGAAAAGATATTGGGGGCGTTTAAAAATAATGTTCTGAAACAAAAGTAACACTTCACATGTTTGTGTTGAGTCATGATTGAAACACCACCATATACACTGGTGATTTCTGTGGCTTGAATCAATTCAGAATTTAGAAAACTAGATTTCCACTTGTTGCTAGATGCAGCTGCAACTGCAACTGCAGACACACAAGCTGGAAAACGTTAGGTTATTATCATAACCCTGGTTCACTGAAATAGAAATGAGTGTTTACCTCCTAAACGGGATGGGTGATTACCTGCTAAAGATCCCTGAACCTGAATATTTTATACCAGAGCCGCTCAGCCGAGTTTCTGACGCAGTCATGCTTGAGGGAGAAACTCAACTCTTTGCCTGTGTTATAAGGGTCGACTCGGAAGCCTCCCTTAACATTCTAGTTCCATAGCCAGGGTTTTGAGGCTTCCTGACATTCAGTCTGTAGAACCTAGTGAAGGTATGGGGAGTAGTCCAGACCGCTGCATTGCATATGTCTTTGACAGATGCACCCTGGAATAAAGCCCACGAAGTTGCCATGCTCCTGGTGGAATGGGCAGTGAGCTTATGGACAAGTTGGCACTCTCATAGGCCATCCTGACTATCTGCTATCCATTTGGACAGCCTCTGTTCAGACAGGGCTCGGCCATGGGACTTCATCCCATAACAGACAAAAAATAAATATTTTTTTAAAAAAAAATCAGACTGCCTCCACCTTTTCATCCTGTCAACGTAGTACGCCAGAGCCCGCACTGGACAGAGCATATGGAGCTGCCGCTCTCTGTCAGACTGGAAAGGAGGTGGATGGAAAGCCTCCAGTTGGTTGACATGAAATGCCAAGATAGTCTTCAGCAAAAAAGCAGGATTTTTACGGAGCGTAACCTTTGTCTTGGCTTCTGCATAAATTAAGCAAGCTTTCGCAATTGAAAATGCCTGCATCTCACTCACCCGTTTTGCGGAGGTGATTGCAAGCAAGAAAGCCACTCTGCACGATAAAAATTTCGGCTCAGATGAATGCAAAGGCTCAAATGGACAATATCCTGGGAAAGCCAAAGCTGCCTGCATGCAGCTACCAGCACAGCCAGGTTTCTACCTACAGCTTGCCCGTTCTGTTTTGACAGACGGAGCAGGTTCTTATTAACCAGGCGCAGCTCATCCAGCTGTTGTGGTGATGGCCTGTGACTGTCAAAGAGAGACCTCAGCAAATAGGACTGGTAGGCTACCAGAATTCTATTAAGTTGCCCAGCCGCGCGGCGAACACAATGGCTGAAATTAGGCGCCTGTACCAGCGTGGCAATTGAACCCTCTACCAGCAGAAATTGGGCCAGGCCCAGCTTCTCCGCATTGTGTACCCTATATAGGGTGTCCATAGAACGGGAAACAGCAGAAGCTGTAGCTGGGTGACCCCAGGTCAACTGGATCTCAAAAAGAAAGTCTGGGTGCACTGGGGGGGGACGGGGGACACAGGAGAGGTGATAGGCTCATCATCAAAGATGGACTGTCTTGTCCCACCTACTGTAGGCCCGGGCACTTGCAAGACTGCAGTGGCCCTCTTGATCAGTGGTAGAAGCTCTGTCTGACTCGACGTACTCATCCTGTTGCCAATCTGTGCTCGTAGCCCTCTGGGACCCCAAGGGGACAGGCGGGGCAGGTAGTACGCAACGAACGTTCACGCAGTAACTCTACGAGCACCATTCCTTGGTGGGAAACTGCTGCCCAGAGCTTATCCATCTGCTTTGAGTCTGCCAATCACTTGGAATGGCGGCTCTTCGTCTTCTTCTTCCTCTCCTTTCTTGGGGGAGAAGGAGATGCAGAGGAGGATGAGGAAGACTGTGAAGACAGCTTCCTGCATGGGCTACTTTCCCAGGGGCATCGTCCGCTCTCCCTTGACACAGAGCCATGGAATGAGGACGCAGCCACCACTCCACCAGCAGCAGCTGTGCGTGTATTTCTGTAAATAAAACACAGGTAATACAACAAGAGAAAATATTTCTCCACAGAAAACACTAATAACACAACATAGAATATAAACATCTCATAACTTAAAACGAGAATTTTAATTTAACTCCAGCCGGAGCAAAGCAGCCTGTGAAAAGAACACAAGTCAGGCACAATATACCAATTAATTTTCTTGTTTGAATTATTACAGCATAAATAAATATTATCGGGGGTTCCCGAGTGGCGCATCCAGTAAAGGCACTCCACATGGAGTGCAGGATGCGCTCTATAGTCTGGACGTCGTGAGTTTGAGTCCAGGCTATTCCACAGCCGACCATGGACGGGAGCCCCCAGGGGGCGGCACACAATTGGCCGAGCATTGCCCGGGGGGAGGGAGGGTTAGGTCAGCCAGGGTGTCCTCGGCTCACCGCGCACCAGCGACCCCTGTAGTCTGGCCGGGCGCCTGCGGGCTTGCTTCTAAGCTGCCCGAGAGCTGTGTTGTCCTCCGACACTGTAGCTCTTGGGTGGCTGCATGGTGAGTCCGTAGTGTGAAAAAAAGCGGTCGGCTGACGACATACGCTTCGGAGGACAGTGTGTGTTCGTCTTCGCCCTCCCGAGTCAGCGCAGGGGTGGTAGCGGTGAGCTGAGCTTAAAAAATAATTGACCATTCTAAATTGGGAGAAAATAATAAAAAAATAATTGGCAACGACTAAATTTATGAAAATAAATATATAAATAAATATTATCATAAAAACAATAATTAGCGAAAATTATACAGTCAGAAGCAACAGATACCGATACTAGGCTCCTCCTGTCAGGTCAGGTGAAAGAAAAAATGGCGCCGAGATCTGTGTATGCAGTCCTTTATACCTTCAGGGGTGGGCAAGACTGCATCACAGGCTCGGCTGAGTGGCTTTGGTAAAATAAAAAAAAGAAAGAAAAAAAACACACACACACACCAGGTTTTGGGTTCTTTAGGTGGTAAACACCCATATGGTAAGGGTTACATTTCGTACTTAAAAGGGAACATACCAATTTCATGCAAAGTATTCAGCAGAGCTATGTTTGCAGTTTGCTTAATGTGATCCAGAAGTGCTATTAAGAACATAAGAAAGTTTACAAACGAGAGGAGGCCATTCAGCCCATCTTGCTCGTTTGGTTGTTAGTAGCTTATTGATCCCAGAATCTCATCAAGCAGCTTCTTGAAGGACCCCAGGGTGTCAGTTTCAACAACATTACTGGGGAGTTGGTTCCAGACCCTCAATTCTCTGTGTAAAAAAGTGCCTCCTATTTTCTGTTCTGAATGCCCCTTTATCTAATCTCCATTTGTGACCCCTGGTCCTTGTTTCTTTTTTCAGGTCAAAAAAGTCCCCTGGGTCGACATTGGCAATACCTTTTAGGATTTTGAATGCTTGAATCAGATCACCGCGTAGTCTTCTTTGTTCAAGACTGAATAGATTCAATTCTTTTAGCCTGTCTGCATATGACATGCCTTTTAAACCCGGGATAATTCTGGTTGCTCTTCTTTGCACTCTTTCTAGAGCAGCAATATCCTTTTTGTAAAGAGGTGACCAGAACTGAACACAATATTCTAGGTGAGGTCTTACTAATGCATTGTAAAGTTTTAACATTACTTCCCTTGATTTAAATTCAACACTTCTCACAATATATCCGAGCATCTTGTTGGCCTTTTTTATCGCTTCCCCACATTGTCTAGATGAAGACATTTCTGAGTCAACATAAACTCCTAGATCTTTTTCATAGTTCCCTTCTTCAATTTCAGTATCTCCCATATGATATTTATAATGCACATTTTTATTGCCCGCATGCAATACTTTACACTTGTCTCTATTAAATGTCATTTGCCATGTGTCTGCCCAGTTCTGAATGCTGTCTAGATCATTTTGAATGACCTTTGCTGCTGCAACAGTGTTTGCCACTCCTCCTATTTTTGTGTCGTCTGAAAATTTAACAAGTTTCCTTACTATACCAGAATCTAAATCATTAATGTAGATTAGGAATAGCAGAGGACCTAATACTGATCCAAGAGGTACACCACTGGTTACCTCGCTCCATTTTGAGGTTTCTCCTCTAATCAGTACTTTCTGTTTTCTACATGTTAACCACTCCCTAATCCATGTGCATGCATTTCCTTGAATCCCTACTGCATTCAGTTTGAGAATTAATCTTTTATGCAGGACTTTGTCAAAAGCTTTCTGGAAATCTAAATAAACCACTGTCGCTGAATGGTTAAAAACTAAAATTTACTTTTTATAATTGGTTTACCAAAAACCAGGTTGTTACTCAAACGGCGCATCAAGTCTTCTGACCCTTTTACTCAGTTTCTAAAATAGCTACTGGCAAATTTCCAACAGATGTTTTTAGTTTACACAGATTTCTGAAACTCTTAAACAGAATCCCCATAAAGTAAAACTTAAACTTCAATTTTAAATAAAGAAAATTATCTGTAGAAGGTAAACAAAATCCACACATTTTGCCATCTACCAAAGAGCATCGCCAAATTAGGTTTGTGTTTCACTTTTCCTATAATTGGTCTAGTTGCAGTTCTAGTACTGGAATGTCTGTGGAGTACAAAGAGAATACACAAGGCCATCTCTGAATCACTGTAATAAAACCTTATTGAATCAAAAGAACAACATTCTGTATTGTTTATTTTGTTTACATTCCCTGAACAGAGAGGCAGAAACATTTGGCATCTTTTTCAGACTGCTGGCTAGGAGTTGTAGTCCCTTTGAGGCAATCTGGGATTCCTTACTAAGAAACCGGCAGACCATTTTACATTACTACACACACACACACACACACACACACACACACACACACACACACACACACACACAAACACACAGTATGTGCGGGGTGGGGGTCTTACACGATACAGACATGATTTGGAGCCATTACAAAATTGAAGTCGAATCAAAGTAATAAATCAGCTTCTAATTGTAAGCAAGGCTCGAAATTAATGTCGGCCATGCGGCAATTGCCGTGGGTGCCAGTATCAATTGTCGCAATGCCCCTCAAAATGTATGTCTATTCACTGCCATTATGGCCGCAGGGCCCTTTCCTCTACAGCAACTAGAGAGACGCCTGTATTAGGTATTGTTTGTATCCAAACAGCAACATGATTACGTGGTTATGTTGCACCAATTCCATACACAACAAGTGTCAATACTTAAGAATTTGCCATGACGTCAGTCTGTAAAGGAAAAATAAGTTATGTTTCAAACTGAAGCCTGAGAGGGATGATAGCAGTCTGATCAAACACAAATACTTGGAAGTCCAGAGGTACTGTATTAACACCAGCAGAATACAGTAACCCCAGGTTCATGCAGCAGTTGTGTTGGTGACCAAATGTGTGAGTAGGCTACATTAGTTTAAAATGAAATGTTGCACTTAAATGTAGAACAACAAGAACAAGAACAAAAAACAAAACACACACGTGTCATTAACAAAATGCCCTGAAAAATTATTATAATGAAGGGCTGAAACGCAATAAAAGGTACATTAAACAAAAAAACAGAAGTGAAAAGGTTATCGTATTTCGTTATCGAAAAAAGTTATCTTTGTGAACTCCAATAAACCAATGTTGTCTTTCGCACTCAAATCGTATGGTGCCTAAATTATGTATGGTGCCAATTAGGAAGTGTACTGCTGAAAATAAATAAATAAATAAATAAATAAATAAATAAAACATTTAACAAATTAAATTAAATGTACTGCAAATTACTTGATTGCAGTAGACAAACTGCCATTCATTAAACATAGCTTTCAGATTGTGACAATGAAAAAGTATAGTTTGGAAATATCTAAAATATACAATACTGTGTTTACTGTGGTGTATCTAGTATTATAAATAACAGAACAAACTCTCTGAAACTTGTTTTACTGAAACAATGGTTACATACCACAGTAAAAAACATGGCAGCTGGCTGTGTTACATGCTGTCAGAGCAGGACTCCACTACACTGAGCATGCGAGCTGCAGCATGCCATTTCCCATACAACTGGACACAAATAAAGATGCGGACACCAATTCCCTACACAACACTTGTAAAATATCTCAAGTATAAAATGCCGAGTTCATTGCAGTCATCAGCTGCACAGATTACCTATTCAACAGAATGAGGCAACAAACAAGTGAGTACCAACATAAGTTACTGTTTTACTATCACCTTAGTGTCTAAACAAGATGTTATATTTTAAGCAGTTAAATATGGTAGCAACCAGCTTGCTCTTAAAGTGGCACCCAACAATTGGATTTGGCGACCAATTTTTTTTTGGTCTAGAAGCCATTGGCTCCTATGGGTAAAAAGTTAGTCTGGAGCCCTGTCTAAGCTGCTGGTTGACAAAAAAAAAATGTATTTTTTGAATAAATAAATAGTTATTAATAGGGGTTGGCACCAATATAAATATTTTGATATGATATCCATATCGATAATGTCCATAGTTTTTGTTGTTATATTTTATATTAAGATACAACAAACCCAATGCATACCAATCATTGTTAGTCTCGTAGGGAAACACCACACATTAAATAATCAGTATTATTTAACCACTTAGTTCCATTGATAGGTGTTTTTCTTTTTCTAAGAACCCGAGTAACAAATGTATTTCAAACATTCAATGCCTATAAATCAAGAAAAACTACAAATCCACAACCTGTGTACCCTCTCTCGAATGCTCTACTCCTGTTTCCTCTCACCGGCCAATCCCTTATCGGAAATTATATTCTGTTTTCCAAAAAAAAATGCGTGCATCAACAAATTAAGAAACTGGATCGTCTTTTTTAAAATGGATACACACCTAAAAACAAACTTTAAAAAAAAGCATAATAAACAGGAAATAATTTGATTATACATATACATATACATGTACACATCTATATATATATATATATATATATATATATATATATATATATATATATATATATATATATATATACACACACACAGTACTGTGCAAAAGTTTTAGGCAGGTGTGAAAAAATGCTGTAAAGTAAGAATGCTTTCAAAAATAGACATGTTAATAGATTATATTTATCAATTAACTAAATGCAAAGTGAGTGAACAGAAGAAAAATCTAAATCAAATCAATATTTGGTGTGACCACCCTTTGCCTTCAAAACAGCATCAATTCTTCTAGGTACACTTGCACAAAGTCAGGGATTTTGTAGGCATATAGTCAGGTGTATGATTAAACAATTATACCAAACAGGTGCTAATGATTATCAATTCAATATGCAGGTTGAAACACAATCATTAACTGAAACAGAAACAGATGTGTAGGAGGAATAAAACTGGGTGAGGAACAGCCAAACTCAGCTAACAAGGTGAGGTTGCTGAAGACAGTTTACTGTCAAAAGTCATACACCATGGCAAGACTGAGCACAGCAACAAGACACAAGGTAGTTATACTGCATCAGCAAGGTCTCTCCCAGGCAGAAATTTCAAGGCAGACAGGGGTTTCCAGATGTGCTGTCCAAGCTCTTTTGAAGAAGCACAAAGAAACGGGCAACGTTGAGGACCGTAGACGCAGTGGTCGGCCAAGGAAACTTACTGCAGCAGATGAAAGACACATCATGCTTACTTCCCTTCGCAATCGGAAGATGTCCAGCAGTGCCATCAGCTCAGAATTGGCAGAAAACAGTGGGACCCTGGTACACCCATCTACTGTCCGGAGAAGTCTGGTCAGAAGTGGCCTTCATGGAAGACTTGCGGCCAAAAAGCCATACCTCCGACGTGGAAACAAGGCCAAGCGACTCAACTATGCACGAAAACACAGGAACTGGGGTGCAGAAAAATGGCAGCAGGTGCTCTGGACTGATGAGTTAAAATTTAAAATATTTGGCTGTAGCAGAAGGCAGTTTGTTCAACGAAGGGCTGGAAAGCGGTACACGAATGAGTGTCTGCAGGCAACAGTGAAGCATGATGGAGGTTCCTTGCAAGTTTGGGGCTGCATTTCTGCAAATGGAGTTGGGGATTTGGTTAGAATTAATGGTCTCCTCAATGCTGAAAAGTACAGGCAAATACTTATTCATCATGCAATACCATCAGGGAGGCATCTGATTGGCCCCAAATTTATTCTGCAGCATGACAACGACCCCAAACATACAGAGAAAGTCATTAAAACTATCTTCAGCGTAAAGAAGAACAAGGAGTCCTGGAAGTGATGGTATGGCCCCCACAGAGCCCTGATCTCAACATCATCGAGTCTGTCTGGGATTACATGAAGAGAAAAGCAACTGAGGCTGCCTAAATCCACAGAAGAACTGTGGTTTGCTCTCCAAGATGTTTGGGCCAACCTACCTGCCGAGTTCCTTCAAAAACTGTGTGCAAGTGTACCTAGAAGAATTGATGCTGTTTTGAAGGCAAAGGGTGGTCACACCAAATATTGATTTGATGTAGATTTTTCTTCTGTTCACTCACTTTGCATTTTGTTAATTGATAAATATAAACTATTAACATGTCTATTTTTGAAAGCATTCTTACTTTACAGCATTTTTTCACACCTGCCTAAAACTTTTCTTCAGTACTGTATATATATATATATATATATATATATATATATATATATATATATATATATATATTACTTTTATTTTTTATTTTTTTCTTCCATTCAGAACGTGCTCACAAGATACCAAACGCTATTTGTATGCTTGTAACAGGGGGGAGATCTGTGCTGACTCTTCATAGTGCTGCAGGAAGAGGGCAGCCCGTCAGTCAGTCATGGCAGTGACACAGAGAGGTGTGAGAGAGGATGTGTGGGCTTCCCCTCTTTCTGAGTGGCTGAGAGGCGGGCCTTGGGCGGGGGGGGGGGGGGGGGGATGGATTGCTGGCCCTATAAAATAACGTTCCCTCAGCTCTGACCCTGTAAGACGAAACAACGAGCTAGCAGAAGCTCTGTTCCAAGACCAGAACGGCCGGGAAAAGAAACAAAAGAACCCAAAGAAAAGAAAAATATCAATAGCGGGGAAACCTTGGGCAGACCCCATAAGTGTATAGGAAGCAGGCTGAGGGAGCGGTCAAGTGTAGGACGGGGACCCGAGCCATGCGGGTAGCGACGGTCGGGGTAACGCTGCCGAGTGCAGCACCTTTTCTTTGTAGTTTTGATTACTGCGTTTTATTTTCTCTTTTTGATTTCACCTTTTGTTATTATTAGCAGTGTGGAGTAGTGGTTAGGGCTCTGGACTCTTGACCAGAGGGTCGTGGGTTCAATCCCAGCTGGGGGACACTGCTCTGTACCCTTGAGCAAGGTACTTTACCTAGATTGCTCCAGTAAAAACCCAACTGTATAAATGGGTAATTGTATGTAAAATATATATATATATGATATCTGTATAATGTGAAATAATGTATAATGTGTACAATGTGAAATAATGTGATATCTTATAACAATTGTAAGTCGCCCTGGATAAGGGCGTCTGCTAAGAAATAAATAATAATAATAATTATTATTATTTGAGAGCACCTGTGAGTGCACCAGCGGGTCTATTTACCTGTGGTCCTGTCTACCATCGCTGGTATTCAGGCCACGGACAACAGCGCCCTCTGCGGGCTAAACTAAGAAACAAAAAACAAAAGTAATAAATAAAACTGGGCATCTGTGCAGTGTTGTCAAATACACTTCTCTCTCCTGTGTCAGTGAATACCCACACCCTTCCACAATGCTGCACTAAGCACTATTGGTTATTCATTGCATTTTGTCCATGTGATTACTTACACTAATATTAATGTATTTTTAAAATGTGAACTTTCTGTATTATAAATTAGATGTACTTTTAAAATATCAAAACACATCTGAAAATAATGCAACATTCAGCATGACACCGTACGTAATACTTTTTGAGGTGCTGTGTCAGCACGTAGAGAAGATTAAATTACTTCCGGATTGCCTAGTCTGTGTGCAGTGAAGTATAGAAATGTGAAGCAAAGCACCACTAAGTTAAAGTAAGTTATTGCTTTCCTTATGTAAATGTCTGTTAACGTCTATTTGATATTGCATTTGTGTTATTATATTATTCTGTGTTTTGGAAGACTTCAATATTATCAATATTGATATCGAAATATGTGCACGATATTGATATACAACTTTCATATCGTAGTTTTTTTCTGTAGCCAATAATTAGCTTTATATATGAATCCTAAGCAAAATTACACAACACCCTACACTTTGGCCTTGACTTTAGGTTTAGTGGCCTTGGTGCCCTCTGCAAATTTACTGAACTGAAGGCCATTTTGGCCTTGCCCTTTTTTTTGCCAATTTAAAGCCCTGAGTAAGAATAGGTTTATTTTTTGGTTTTCCAAAATCAAGTTTGTCAATGTTTTACTGAGAATGGTAGATTATTAACTTTTCCGCTTTAACAGTAAAAAAAAAAAACGGTAGTGTAGATTTTATCTAAATATCTTTTAGCTGAAGTATGCCGGTTTTTGCTGGGGACTCTGAAGGGAGTGTCACATTGGCTCTGGCGCTCCCGTGGGTTTGGGAGGTAAAACCGGCAGGGACTGAGCTAAGAGCAGACAGAGCTGGTCTTTGTCCTCCAGAGGTCGGTAGCTCGCTGACATCTGCTCCCGAGTTCCTGGGTGAAAAAGGAAGCTGGATTGGTCGTGGGATCGGAGGACATCCACTGAACCTTTGGGTCTCCTGAGCCATGTGGGGAATTGCTGAATTGAGGGGAAAAGCGATTGGGCA
This sequence comes from Acipenser ruthenus, assembly GCF_902713425.1. NCBI lineage: Eukaryota > Metazoa > Chordata > Actinopteri > Acipenseriformes > Acipenseridae > Acipenser > Acipenser ruthenus. Next base: position 57,419,190 of record NC_081192.1, read on the forward strand.
TTCCAAATTGGGAGAGATATATACACACATACATACTGATGCACAATGAAAACACAACAGTTTCATCAATAGCTCATTGGGCACATACAGACGTGCTCAAATTTGTTGGTACCCCTCCACAAAAAACGAAAAATGCACAATTTTCTCTGAAATAACTTGAAACTGACAAAAGTAATTGGCATCCACCATTGTTTATTCCATATTTAATAGAAATCAGACATTGCTTTTGATTTTTTATTCAACATAATATTGTAAATAAGAAAACAAATGAAAATGGCATTGACAAAAATGATGGGACCGCTAACCTAATATTTTGTTGCACAACCTTTAGAGGCAATCACTGCAATCAAATGTTTTCTGTAGCTCTCAATGAGACTTCTGCACCTGTTAACAGGTAGTTTGGCCCACTCTTCCTGAGCAAACTGCTCCAGCTGTCTCAGGTTTGATGGGTGCCTTCTCCAGACTGCAAGTTTCAGCTCTTTCCATAGATGTTCGATAGGATTCAGATCAGGACTCATAGAAGGCCACTTCAGAATAGTCCAATGTTTTGTTCTTATCCATTCTTGGGTGCTTTTAGCTGTGTGTTTTGGGTTATTATCCTGTTGGAGGACCCATAACCTGTGTCTGAGACAAAGCTTTCTGACACTGGGCAGTACGTTTCGCTCCAGAATGCCTTGATAGTCTTGAGATTTCATTGTGCCCTGCACAGATTCAAGGCACCCTGTGCCAGGCGCAGCAAAGCAGCCCCAAAACATAACCGAGCCGCCTCCATGGTTCACTGTAGGTATGGTGTTCTTTTCTTTGAAAGCTTCATTTTTTCGTCTGTGAACATAGAGCTGATGTGACTTGCCAAAAAGCTCCAGTTTTGACTCATCTGTCCAAAGGACATTCTCCTAGAAGGATTGTGGCTTGTCAATATGCATTTTAGCAAATTCCAGTCTGGCTTTTTTATGTTTTTCTGTCAAAAGTGGAGTCCTCCTGGGTCTTCTTCCATGGGGCCCACTTTCGCTCAAAAAGCGACAGATGGTGCGATCAGAAACTGACGTACCTTCACCTTGGAGTTCAGCTTGTATCTCTTTGGCAGTTATCCTTGGTTCTTTTTCTACCATTCGCACTATCCTTCTGTTCAATCTGGGGTCGATTTTCCTCTTGCGGCCGCACCCAGGGAGGTTGGCTACAGTTCCATGGACCTTAAACTTCTTAATAATATTTGCAACTGTTGTCACAGGAACATCAAGCTGCTTGGAGATGGTCTTGTAGCCTTTACCTTTACCATGCTTGTCTATTTTCTTTCTGATCTCCTCAGACAACTCTCTCCTTTGCTTTCTCTGGTCCATGTTCAGTGTGGTGCACACAATGATACCAAACAGCACAGTGACTACGTTTCTCCATTTAAATAGGCTGAATGACTGATTACAAGATTGGAGACATGTGTGATACTAATTAAAGAAACTAATTAGTTTGAAATATCACTATAATCCAATTATTTATTATCTTTTCTAAGGGGTACCAACAAATGTGTCCAGGCCATTTTAGAATATCTTTGTAGAATAAGCAATAATTCATCTCTTTTCACAGCTTCTTTGCTTTATTCTATGACATACCAAAGGCATGCAAGTATACATGATAAAATAGCTTTTAATTTCATCACTTTTCAGGAGGAATGAAGCATTATTTCAATGAGCTGTATGGGTACCAACAAATTTGAGCACGTCTGTACATAATGTTATTTACATTTTAAATAGTGAACAGATAGGTTTGTTGATTGTTTGTGTAGTATTGTTCCTTGGGATAACAAAATACTGAGCTCAAGTCATGTGATTTCATAAAAACGGCAGGTGCTTTGCGTTTGTTAATTGAGTTAAGTTAAAATTGCCAAAATTAGTTGATTAAATCTGTATAAATAGCCATTAAACAAGACGTGATTTTAATTAATGCAAAAACAGCGAAAGATTCAACCATGCCCCGCTTGAGTATTGAAGATCACCTGGTTGCTATCAGCATGAATGAAGGTGGCCTGTCTGTGAGAGAAGTTGCCCGGAGAATGAGATGTTCTGATTCAACAATCAGCAGATTAGTCCAGAGAAATCAGGAAACCGGCTCTGTGAGGGACAGGCCACGTCCTGGAAGGCAGAGGGTCACCACACCGGCCCAGGACCGTTATGCTGACTGTTGGGTGGGGGGAGGAATCTCTTTTAAGCCTTTGCGGTCCTATGTCGGACCTGGTCCGACATTGCAATTATTCCTATCCGGTCCAATGTCGGAGCAACAGGAGCCGAGACAAGCCGAAAAAAAAGGGGCATATCTCATGAATAGTCATACTTGCCCCTGGCATCTGATAACGGAGGCCATAAGGAAACAAGCTGGCTGTGACTGCAGCAGCGCTCAGAGAATATCACAGACATTTGCAGAGCTTTTTTCAGATGTTATAGTAATAAAATAATGACTTGGATCGCATTATTGAGATATTTGGTGATAAAACGAGTGATCAGGAGATGATTGATCGGTATGTACGACTATTATTATTATTATTATTTATTTATTTATTAGCATATGTGAAAGCTATAGCGAACGAAAGGGTGGGGCGGGGCTGGAGATGCCTAGTGAGTGCTTTGTTGATATGCAGGGCCTTTTAAACCCGTTCGTCTGTGGAAAAAAAATACTTTTAAACAGCGCGTCTAAAATTAAGTGCGCGTGTGAAAATAAATTGGACCTGACGCGCCTGGCACGCACTTAATAAATGGACTGCAAAGGGTTAACACAAGAACGCCTTTGGTGCAGACTGAGGGCAACCTTACTGCTCATCGAAATATTGACAAAGTCCTTGGGGCAACAGTTTTTCCGTTCCTGCAAGCCAATCTGGAAGTGTCGATTTTCCAGCAGGACAATGCAAGACCACACAGTGCTAGGATTACAATTGCATGACTTCAAGACAACAATGTTGAGGTCTTGCCATGGCCAGCTTTTTCTCCTGACCGAGTCCAATAGAACATCTGTGAGACCAAATCGCCAGTGCCATCCACAGGAGACAACTGCGACCGCCAACCTTTGCCAGTTGGCTGCAGCTGCACAAGAAGAGTGGCAGAACATCCCACAGCAGTCTATCCAGAGGCTGATCAGGTCTATGCGTCAACGCTGCCAGGATTGTGTTAATTCTCAGGGAGGTCATACCCGATACTAACTTTGCAATGCTTTCATTTTGACAGTGTGTCACGTGTCATACATACATATATACATACTGTAAAAAGATTGCACTCACTTGGGTTCGTTGCCCCTTTAAAAGTACGACCCAGGACACTCAAAACTCAAAAGCTACAACATGCTGCCAGTATCTGCAAGCGTGCGCTCCACCATAGAAACACATTGCACAAAAAAAAAATATATATATATATATATATATATATATATTAGGGCTGGGACAATGCATCGAATCGTTGGAATAACCATCGATCGTTGAAAAAAAAGCACATCTATCAGTTCATTAATAGGACCGTTTTTTATTAGGACCGGCAAAATTTAAATCTACACTCTTATTCCTTGCCTTTCCTTTGGTTCCTTTAAATAATAACCAAAAAAAACCTCCCTGCCCACTATGCAGCACGTACGTTTTCAGAGTAATAAGCGTGGCAAAAATAAATAAATAAATAAATAAATAAATAAATAAATAAACCTAGAGAAGAGACTAGAGGTAGGCTGCATTTCAGGATTAGATGTTGCTAGTTAAATTTTTAATTTAATTCCATTTTAAATAGCTGTCAGATGTTTGGAAGTGTTTTTTTTTACAAAAAGAACAAAATGGAAAGGTAAAATGCGCTGTTTGAGGAGTTTTAATGAACTTCTGTGCCAAAACCACCAACCTGCGGGATCATTTAGTAAGACAGCACCCAACAGAATACGACAGCATGAACACAAGTAAAAAACAAAAGGAAGCAACGTCTTCAGTGACAGCTTATTTTGGAAAGAAAGTTGATCCAAAAAGTGTCAGAGCAAAACAAGTAACAGGCCCGATAGTGGATGTTGTCACACAAGATATCAGACCTGTTAGTATAGTAGAGGGAGCTGCGTTTAAAAATTTCGAATCTTGCTCCGGGCTATGAAATGCCCTGTCGAAAGACAATCTCCAAATTCATTACACTGGATCATGAACGTGCAAAGGAAAAGCTTAGCCAGGATTTAAGTCAGGAGTGTAATTCAATGTCCATCACTACCGATGTATGGACAAGCATGACACAAGAAGCGTTTTTAACAGTCACCTGCCATTACATTAAGCAAAACTGGGAACTCGGGTCAAAAGTATTAGCGACACGAAAATTACACGAGACACACAGCTGTGAATTTAGCAGAAGCGATCAATCAGATAAACACAGAGTTTGAAGTGGCTACAAAAGTAATAGCTTGTGTTCATGACAACGCAGCCAACATCTGCAGAGCAATATCTTTGCTTTCTGCAAGAGAGTGCTGTGTTACTTTTTGGTAGTGTGACAAGTGTGAGCTGTGCAGGGCACAATATAAATCTCTGCATTCAGAAAAGCTTGGAGGATGTACAACAAGTCCATACATTAGTGGCAGCAGCAAGGAGACTGGTTGCACATTTTAAAAAGAGTGAGATGGCAACAAGCGCTTTAAATAGGAAACAAACAGAAATGTTGAACACAGAAAAAAGCACCTCTCAAGTTAATACAGCACGTACAAACAAGGTGGAACACGGTTTGTTATATGTTTGAACGCCATCTTGAATTAAAATGGCCAGTTATTACTGTTTTGTCAAACCCAGATTTGACCAAAATGTCTGACGCAGCTACTTTAGATCTCACAAAGCTAATGGCTGAGATACTACCTCTACTACAGCCATTCAAACTGGCTACAGTACTTTTGAGTGCAGAGAAAAACTTTATGGCTAGTTCTTTGTACCCACTTGCAACAGGGATAAAACACAGACTGACTGAAGTTCCTGATGAAGGAGAGACACCCTCTTCTTCAAATTCAACTGATTTGCTAATTCCAGTTAAAACGGTTTGAGAGATAAGCTAGTGCGTAATTTGTCTCTGCGATTTTGTTTACATCAGCTGAATGACCCAAGGAATGCTGCGTTTTGTGTCATTTCTTGACCCCACGATTTCGCCATCTGGATTTCCTATACGAACAGGCCAAAGCCCATGTGTCTGAAGCACTGTCTTCCAAACTAGTGAGGCTTGTGGAGGACTTCAAAAATGACGGAAACTGTGCCTGTACAAATGAGTGCAGCACAGAGGACGTACCTGTTAAAAAGAAAATGAAGACCGAACAAGCAATGGAATTGTTACTTCGTGGACAGCAACAACACTACTTCCAAGGAAACCTTAATCCAACAAGAGATGACGATTTATGCTTCTGAAACTCCATTAACATCAACGAAGATCACCATTTGATCAAGCTCTAGAATTTAAAAGGGAGGTTCCATTGTTTCTAATGTAAACGAGCCTAGGCTAGGAAATAAGTAGATCGAGCCAGGAAATAAGTTGATCAGATATATTAATGAACAATAAGTAATTTAAAATTAATTTTGTAAGCATAATTTATATCAATTAGTAGATCGGATTTATTCGGCAGTATGCTGCTAGATAAGATGATGTGAATATCGCTTTAGATCTGATATATTAGCCTAACAAACGCATAATTTAAAATGACTTTTGTACGTATAATTTACATTAACATGTAGATCGGATATATTCGACAGTATTACTCTAGATAAGGGAATGTGAATATCGCTGTAATATATATTAGCAGCAAATAAATAATTTAAAATGAATTGTATGATTGTACATTTCTGGTTGTGTTTCTGTTTGTGTAACAAACGTTAACTAGCGAAATGTGTTACGTATTAACGTTATTTTGCATTTCTGGAGGTGTTTTTGTTTTGGGAAGCACTACAGTATAGACAGAAGGTATGCGAGTGATTGTCCAAAAGTTAAAGCATGAGTTTCAATCGTGGAAAAAATTAAGCTCCATGCTGCGATTACTAACTAGGCCACAGTGCACATCAATTACATGATGTACTTGAAAAACGTTGCTTATACAGTATTATTATTTTATATTTGTTCTTTCATTTATTTTTTACTTGCAGTACTTTGTATAATTAGGACAGAAAACGAACAGGAGACTGGTTATTATAGTGCATGTATTTCAATTACAAGTTTGGGAAGAAACAATACATTAATTAATTAAAAACTAAAGAGTAACGTCTTTGCTAAACCGTGGTAAATACCTGTAGTTCAATACCAACCAAGATTTTGTGTTGAGAGAGGAATCATACAGTATATGTAGGCTACTGTATATCAGCATCATTTTAAAATGGTAAATCCCTGTAGTGCAACAACCAATAAGACATACATAACGAGAAAGAGATACAGTATATTGAATTAAAGTGAATTATCACGATTTAAAATCATGTAGATATACACATATATACGGTATCTCTCTTCCTCATTATATATGTCTTTTTTATATATCTCTATTCCTCATTATAAATTCCTGTAGTGCAACAACCATAAGACATAACGAGGCATATGTTTTTCATTTCTGTATTTGTCCTATCAAGAGGATTTGACAGGGTACTTTTTTTTTTTTTTTTTTTACATAGTACAAATCTTATCCCTTAGTAATACCATATATTACTGCAAGGAATACAATTTTCACGTTTACGAAGAATATGGCATTTATGTTAATGTATTGTGTGCAAACAACATGAGAGATTTTTTTTTTAAATTCCAACCTGAGTACACGACACAATTCCTTTCTAAAAAGAATTTTCATCTGGCTATTTGTTGTTAATTTTCTTCACCCTATCCCAATTTAAAAACCGCAACCCTAAACCTAGAACCTTTTTTAAATAAACATAGTAGTATGTGTAACAATAAACGTTAATGCTTAAGACATGCAGACAAATCAAGGTACTATATATACGATTCATTTTTTTTTTTTAACTGGCAGTGGTAGGCCTACGTTTTGCCACGTCTAAACCGTAGTAAAGTTACAGCTATACTAATATTAAAATGTAAAAATACGACCTTGTCATATTAATATGATGGATGCAGCATGTCATCAGATTATATTACTGAAACATTTTAATTTTGATTAAAGATTGACAACATTTTGACGTGTAAAATCATTTAATTTATAAATAAATCTCCGCGATCACACATAAACTACATCTGATTGACAACGATGTTATAGAAACATAAAAAGACAGGGATTTAAAACATTTTACCATATAAAGAGTCGTCGATCACACATTTTAAAGTTCATACGAAAAGACAGTGGCACAAACACGCACCAACACGCACCAACATACACAGTCTAGTAAATAAAACGGCCAGATAAAAATAAAAAGCCAAACTGTAGGCCCGCCTTACTGCGCTTGCGCGATCAACTTATTTCCTACGACACTGGTGTTTATTTCTCAGTGTTCTCTGTAATAGAAGGGCACTCAAACCTGGTGTTTATTTCTCAGTGTTCTCTCTAATAGAAGGGCATTCAAACCTGGTGTTTATTTCTGTGTTCTCTCTAATAGAAGGGCACTCAAACCTGGCATTTTTTTCTGCTGCCCTGAAACTGATTTATGTCACTCCTGATCTGTAAGAAATTGATCTGGACCATTGTATGTATATTTTCAAACACAAGCACATTCGTTTAAACAGTTTGTATTGCTTTGTGCAGAATAACTTATTTTACATACTGTTGTAAGTCCCTAGGAGTGAATAAAAAAAAATGTGAAATTTAAAAGGGAAAATGCCCCCTCTGCACTTCCCACCCTGGCTTGTTGCCCCTTTCGGCAAACAGTATTGTCTTTCAACAAGACAATACCCTGTCCTCCTTCAATCCTGCACAAAACACTAGTGATGTTGAAAAAAGTACACAATGGAGTCGCTAGCACATAATAAAACATTTTAATGTGGTCCATTATTTTTGCATAGCACATGTGATTCTACTACTGTACAGTTCTTTGAAAACAAAGGTTATTTATGGCATTCCCCAGTTACAACTAAACCTTCCAACAGATATGTTTAGAAACCTGTAAAAACATCTGTCAGTAAAATAATAAAGTAAAGGATTTGCCAGTTTAATCTATGGGGACTAATACCTACTATTTCTTTCCCTCATGAAAAAAACTATATACTATAGCACAACTACTAAAACTTCTTCAAGTAATGTAAAAAAACACTCCTACTAGGTTATCAGGCAACTACTGTATTATCATAATTGCCACCTAAAAAAAAATAGCTCTACTTTTAGTATTTACTGTACTTCCATACCTCCAATTACACTTAAAAAAATAATAATAATAATAATTTATATATAATAATAATTTATATATATATATATATATATATATATATATATATATATATATATATATATATATATATATATACATATATATATATATATATATATATATATATATACACACACACACACACATACATACATACATACAGTGCCTTGCAAAAGTATTCAGACCCCTGACCAATTCTCTCATATTACTGAATTACAAATGGTACATTGAAATTTCATTCTGTTTGATATTTTATTTTAAAACACTGAAACTCTAAATCAATTATTGTAAGGTGACACTGGTTTTATGCTGGGAAATATTTTTAGGAAAAATAAAAAACTGAAATATCTTGCTTGCATAAGTATTCAACCCCTGTGCTGTGGAAGCTCCCAGTTTACACCGATGAAAGAAATTGCCCTAACAAGGACACAGTTACCTTACCATTGGCCTCCACCTGTGAACCATTAAAGTTGCTGTCACATTTTCTGGATAAAAACCCCACTGTTGAAGGATCATTGGTCAGGCTGTGAATCTGAAGGAAAATGAAGACCAAAGAGCATTCTACAGATGTTAGAGATAAAGTAATACAAATGAATAGATTAGGGAAAGGGTACAACATAATATCCAAGTGTTTAGATATCCCAGTGAGCACAGTTGGATCAATAATCAGGAAGTGGAAGCTGCATCACACCACCCATGCACTGCCAAGAAAAGGCCGTCCCTCAAAACTCAGCACTCAAACAAGAAGGAGACTTGTGAGAGAAGCCACAGAGAGGCCAACAATCACTTTGAAGGAGCTACAGAGTTCAGTGGCTGGGAGTGGAGTAATGGTGCACCAGTCAACCATATCAAGAGCTCTGCATAACACTAGCCTGTATGGGAGGGTGGCAAGAAACCATCTGAAAGCACGTCTGGAGTTTGCCAGAAAGCATGAGAGTGACCCAGCTGCAATGTGGGAAAAGGTTTTGTGGTCAGATGAGACCAAGATAGAGCTTTTTAGCCAAAACTCAAAGCGCTATGTGTGGCGCAAACCTAACACTGCCCATGCCTCAAGACACACCATCCCTACAGTGAAGTATGGTGGTGGCAGCATCATGCTGTGGGGATGCTTCTCATCAGCAGGGACTGGGCATCTTGTTAAAATTGAAGGAAGAATGGATGGAGCATAATACAGGGAAATACTGCAAGAGAACCTGCTTCAGTCCACTAAAAAACTGAAGCTTGGGAGGAAATTCACCTTTCAGCAGGACAATGATCCCAAGCACAAGGCCAAAGCAACACTGGAGTGGCTCAAGAACAAAAAGGTGAATGTCCTACAGTGGCCCAGTCAAAGTCCTGATCTCAATCCCATTGAGAATCTGTGGCACTATTTGAAAATTGCGGTCCACAAGCATCGTCCAACCAACCTGAACAACCTGGAGCAAATCTGCCAAGAAGAATGGGCCAAAATCACCCCGACACTGTGTGCAAAGCTGGTACATACTTACCCCAAAAGACTTAAAGCTGTTATTGCAGCGAAAGGTGGCTCTACCAAATATTCATGTGTGGGGGTTGAATACTTATGCAAGCAAGATATTTCAGTTTTTTATTTTTCTTTAAAATATTTCCCAACATAAAACCAATGTCACCTTACAATAATTGATTTTAAGTTTCAGTGTTTTAAAATAAAATATCAAACAGAACGAAATTTCAATGTACCATTTGTAATTCAGTAATATGAGAGAATTGGTCAGGGGTCTGAATACTTTTGCAAGGCACTGTATATACAGTGTGTATATATATATATATATATATATATATATATATATATATATATATATATATATATATATATAGATATATATATATATATATATTTTTTTTTTTTTTTTTTTTTTTTTTGCTGTCCATTACGGCAACCATAATAAAGATAATTACCCTAACACCTAGACAAGTGTATTTTCCATACCAGCAAAACAGTCTAAAACAAACAAACAAATAAATAAATAAATAAATTAAATTAAAAATAATTAATTAACAGATGGCTTATACCATCGACATCCAATAAAAGAAGATGAAAAAAAAGTTTTGCATATTATGATTTAGGTTTCTGGTTTTTTATCAATAAATACCTGCCCTACACCCTGCCTCCTGCTCCTAGCATGCACTCCAAGTCAGTCACTCCCAACCACGTTTCCACTACCCCTCAACCACTCACACAAGTATTTGTAAACTACATGTGAATGTTTTATTCCATTTATATGGATTATCTGTAAAATAATAGGATTTTCAATCACATCTAAACTAGTTGCTATGGTGACCAATAAATTATGCAAATTAATACCATTGAACCTTCAAACCTTCCTTCGGTAATGTGTTCCGAACCTTCGAAGGTCAAAATGTACCCTTCGTTGCAGCCCTACAGAATACAGCAACCGACAATGTGTCAGTGTACAATCAGTCAATCTATCAATCTTTATTTTATATAGCGCCTTTCATAGTGGACCACCATCACAAAGCGCTTCACAAGATAGTGAGGAAAAATGCATAATACATTCAATAAAGTGAAAAACAGGGCATAGTACATTAAATACACATAGTAAAAAAACAATGCAAATACATTAAATACAGGCATATTACAATGCAAAAACATTAAATACAGGCATGTTACATTAAATACAGAGCCAGGATGTGAATTCTAAACATTGTGGATGTGTGTGTCATACATAATCATACGAATAAGATGGAGTGAAAAACCTGAAATAGCAATTTAGACAACAGCTAATAACAGATATCAGGCTTAAAGAGCATTGAAAGCAAGTGAGAGCTTGTGGGTCTTGAGAGTTGATTTGAAGTGAGCGATTGTGGGAGCTGCACGCACTAAAGTGGGAGAGAGTTCCAGAGAGTCGGGGCCATGAAGCTAAAAGAGAGCTCTCCGAGTGTGGTGCACTTTTGCTTGGGTATAACAAGCAAGCCTGAGTCAGAGGACCTCAGCTTACGTGCAGGGACATAGCGGATCAGCAGGTTGGACAGATACTCTGGACCTGTGTGAAGAAGGGCCTTGTAGGCAAGCAAGAGAATTTTGAAAGTAATCCTGAACTTTACAGGTTGCCAGTGCAGCTGGGCAAGACAGGGGGTAATGTGATCATGTTTTTTACATCTGGTAAGGATCCTAGTAGCGGCATTTTGAACCAGCTGCAATCAGTTTATGGCGCATGACGGAAGACCATCATAGAGAGAGTTGCAGGAGTCGAGTGGAGAGGAGATGAATGCATGACAAAGTATCTCTGCATCACAATAACTAGAGTACGCAAAATGCAGGCTGATATTCCACATACATTTTGCTGAGCCTTGTGTGAAGCTGGAGTGCCATTAAACCAGACCGATGGCCCCACTGAAATGCATTCAGAGGGCACTGTCCCGAAGCACTACTATACCTGGCTCAATATATGAGAAATACTTAGAGATTTTTTGACGCGGGAAACAACAGCGAATCAGAGAGGAAATCAGTGAAATCCCTCTCTCACTGACAGTAGACGAGAGCCTGGTGCTGCATGGAAAACCAGAAGTAGTGATTCTTTTCACATACTACTACTACTACTACTACTACTCACCCACAGAAGCAAAGGTAGGCGCACTGTGCTTACAAGTGTTAAAATGTAGGTAATGTATGCAATTCAGCCTTGATTGCAATTACCGTTGACAATAAGCTCGGCAAAACATGGGAAAGCATGTTGGGGTTTTGCTCTGAGTCAGCCGCCTATATGTCGAAAGCATACAGTGAAACGCCTCATTGAAACCCCCTTTTTTATTCTCTGAAAATATACCAATCCTTCTATTATTATTTTATTAGCAACATCATCTATTAACTTTAATATTAAGTAGAAGTAGTATTACAGTCGACCTTTTAAGGTTTGTTGTTAAAACAAACAAAAAAAGACTGTCACTGGACTCAAGACTGGTAAAAGAAAGAATAATGCCTAGTATGCTAACCAAAAAACTGCAACTTAAGAACATAAGAAAGTTTACAAACGAGAGGAGGCCATTCAGCCCATCTTGCTCGTTTGGTTGTTAGTAGCTTATTGATCCCAGAATCTCATCAAGCAGCTTCCTGAAGGATCCCAGGGTGTCAGCTTCAACAACATTACTGGGGAGTTGGTTCCAGACCCTCACAATTCTCTGTGTAAAAAAGTGCCTCCTATTTTCTGTTCTGAATGCCCCTTTATCTGATCTCCATTTGTGACCCCTGGTCCTTGTTTCTTTTTTCAGGTCCAAAAAGTCCCCTGGGTCGACACTGTCAATATCTTTTAGGATTTTGAATGTTTGAATCAGATCGCCGCGTAGTCTTCTTTGTTCAAGACTGAATAGATTCAATTCTTTTAGCCTGTCTGCATACGACATACCTTTTAAACCCAGGATAATTCTGGTTGCTCTTCTTTGCACTCTTTCTAGAGCAGCAATATCCTTTTTGTAACGAGGTGACCAGAACTGAACACAATATTCTAGGTGAGGTCTTACTAACGCATTGTAAAGTTTTAACATTACTTCCCTTTATTTAAATTCACCACTTTTCACAATATATCCGAGCATCTTGTTGGCCTTTTTTATAGCTTCCCCACATTGTCTAGATGAAGACATTTCTGAGTCAACATAAACTCCAAGGTCTTTTTCATAGATTCCTTCTTCAATTTCAGTATCTCCCATATGATATTTATAATGCACATTTTTATTGCCTGCATGCAATACTTTACAATTTTCTCTATTAAATGTCATTTGCCATTATTATTATTATTTATTATTTGTTTATTTAGCAGATGCTTTTATTCAAGGCGACTTACGGAGACTAGGGTGTGTGAACTATGCATCAGCTGCAGAGTCACTTACAATTACGTCTCACCCGAAAGACGGAGCACAAGGAGGTTAAGTGACTTGCTCAGGGTCACCCAACGAGTAAGTGGCTGAGGTGGGATTTGAACCGCGGACCTCCTGGTTACAAGCCCTTTTCTTTAACCACTGGACCACACATCCTCCATGTGTCTGCCAAGTTCTGAATGCTGTCTAGATCATTTTGAATGACCTTTGCTGCTGCAACAGTGTTTGCCATTCCTCCTATTTTTGTGTCGTCTGCAAATTTAACAAGTTTGCTTACTATACCAGAATCTAAATCATTAATGTAGATTAGGAATAGCAGAGGACCTAATACTGATCCCTGTGGTACACCACTGGTTACCGCGCTCTATTTTGAGGTTTCTCCTCTAATCAGTACTTTCTGTTTTCTACATGTTAACCACTCCCTAATCCATGTGCATGCATTTCCTTGAATCCCTACTGCGTTCAGTTTGAGAATTAATCTTTAATCTTCTTGTTAAAAAATGACTTGACTTGAGTGTATTTCTTTAAATGGCCATTTAAAAACAGATTAAGACAGATAAACAAGAACCTTTCCTTTCTGTAATATTAGATTAGTTGTGCACCCCTTTTTATTCTTAAATAAACTCTTGTTTTATATTTCTGACACGTTGTGTGAATGTCGGTTATTGTCTAAGGTTCTACATGATCAAGCCAAACTATTATGGTATGTCTCAGTTATTAACATTTGGACGTATTTAAACAGGGCACCTAGAGACTAATTTATATTTAAATAAATTGTATACCTAATTCACTACATAGATATGGTTTAAACGCTGACACCTGCACAGCATTTAAACGTTCATAAAAATGTACCAAAAGCACATCCCTAGTAAATAAGCAGTTCAATTTTTAGTTTTTCAAAGTGCAAAAAAAAAAAAACCTTGAATAGATTCTAAAAAGACTATTCTCCCCCATTCACGCTTCGCTGGGTGACCCCGACTACCTTGTAATTACCACATACTTTAAAAGTAATTGAAAACCCTGCTTAAGGGGCGTGCCCTCAGTCTGAGAACCACAGCTTTAGAGTGTCACTTAGGCAGTCATTTTTTTGCTCCAGTTCAAAATAAATAAAGTAACTCATCTTGATTTTTTTACAGAAAGAAATGCATCTTGGAAGGCTTAGCATAAGAATGTGCGTTACAATCCAATTCATCTTTGTTATTTTCACAGATTAAAAACAGTTAATTATTTACATCTCTTTCCATGACACATTTGAGACTGTTCCTTAAATCAGCAATAATATGCAATCGAGTCCAGGCTATTCTATTGCCGACCGTAGACGGGAGCTCCCAGTCTTGGCTTAGGTCAGCCAGTGTCCTCGGCTCACTGTGCACCAGCGACCCCTGTAGTCTGGCCGGGCGCCTGTGGGCTTGCCTGTAAGCTCCCCAGAGCTGCATTGTCCTCCGATGCTGTAGCTCTGAGGTGGCTGCACGGTAAGTCTGCAGTGTGAAAAAAAAGCGGTCGGCTGACAGCACACGCTTCTGAGGACAGTGTGTGCTTGTCTTAGACGCTCCTGAGTCAGCCGATTACTAAATTTAAAAATAAATAAATAAATAAATATTTTCTAATCTAACCCAGATCTGGAATGAAGTCGGCGACAATTGCTATGTGATGTAATTGCTCGCACTCAGTCTCAACAAGGTGTCAGCAGGCATTCATTCATTTTTGATTGATTGTTCATCATTGTCCAGTGATTATATCCACAACACAGAATTAGCATTCTATTTCTATAATAGAAGAATATTGTTCATATAACGATGAGTCAAAGGAAAATTCCACAGAAGGTGGAAAACGAAAGAAATAAAACAGCAGCGAGACATATATTTTTAATACAGTACTTAAAAATGACTCCAAAACAGGAGAAGCTAGATATATGTATGTTACTTAAATTTACTACAAATGTGTTCCAAACTGGACTGAAAGGCACTTAAAGTATATTATACATTTATTGAGGTGAGGTGGGGTCACAAGGAACCTTTTGTGTATCTTGAATTAACAAAAAGTACAGAAAAAAATGCTAAATCCAAAATGTACGAGAGGCTTTTTTCATGGTGGTTTTTTAGGTTTGTGGCTGAATATGGGGTTAGTGTGGAAGCCCGACATGAAAGAATACTGGAATACGAAAGATACACTGCAAGCAACGCCAGGATTCGCGCAAATAATGTCCCGCGACAAGTTTCTATTTTGTCTTGCAAACCTGCACTTGAATGACAACAGAAAGCAAAAAAAGAAAGGCAAACCTGGTTATGACAGTTTATTCAAAGAGTGACCAGTACTTGATGAAGTGGAGTCTCTTCTTACAAAGTACTGTGTTCTAAATGAATTTGTTTCAATCAATCAAAGCCTGGTAGGATTGAAAAACCGAACATCTCTTACGCAGTACCTACACAGAAGAGTGAACTTCTGCACGTCTGTACCACTCGCTTCAGCTCTTACCTATCAGCACAAAACCCAGCTTGTCGGAACAGTGTGGCAACAGAAAATACTTGCCTTCGGTTCCAAAATGCATAGTTGGTGAACAGGTGGTTTACAGGTCTGGGAGTTTGCTGTATACTGCTTTCAGACAAAAGACAAGCCACAAGAAGCCAGTTCTCTTGCTAGCACCAGGAACATAGCAACTGAGGTAAAAGTGTGACGTGCAGGCAAAGATGTTACCGTACCCAAGTTTGTTGAAATGTACAGTCGGAAAATGGGAGGCTTGGATTTCGCAGACCAGAAGATTTACTCTTATGAGAATGAAAGAAGATTGTATAAGTGGTACTTTAAAATCTTTTTCAATGTGATCAACAGGTTGCTGCTAAATAGTTCTGAAAACATCCTGTTCAAGGCACGCCAACAGATGGCGAGTGCTGTACACTTGCCCCTGATCAGCAGAAGGACATTTTTAGCCTCACTTATTGAGGACTTCTGCAAAAATGTGCATGATAATGAGAAAGTTGCTCCGATCCCAGTGTGTTCTGGATGTAAGCTAGCAAAGTCGGAAATAACCAAAACGTCTTCTGGCAAGAAACGTCAGCTAGAGAAAGACTGCACAGTTGGCAGCGATCACAAAGTAAAGCGAACAACAACAACATACATATTATTATTATTATTTGTTTATTTAGAAGACGCCTTTATCCAAGGCGACTTACAGAGACTAGGGTGTGTGTCCAGTTTAACCACTGGACCACACATATGTGTTGCCTGTAACATCGGTGTATGACGTGAACGCTTTCACAAATACTCAAAAAAGGGAAGTTTCATCGTCTTTACAAAAAAAAGTTTTTTACTTTTTTATTTACATTTTTTTTTATTTATTATTATTATTATACACTTTGAATTTCAATCAATCAATCATGGCCATGGACTGTTTTTTTTTTTAAAACAAAATCCAAGAACTATAAATATCACATAAAAAAACATATTGGTATATTTTCACCAAACCATAGAACTGGATTTACAAACATTAAAAAGGACTCTACTGCATATTAATTGAGAATAAGCTTCCCTGAGCTAATCCTGATGTGTCTCGACAACTCACAGTAAGTTGTTTATGCATTACTTCGAGTGCAAATGTGTCTTATGTCATGCTACATTATATACAGTTTATATTGTTTGTTTGGTTTTCATGATGCATAACAATGCAGGAAAAGATTGTAGTTACATTTTTTTTATTCTTTTTTTCGTATAACAAACTAGCTGGTAAATAAATGTCTGTTTGTAAAACACTTCAATTAATGAAAGTAAAAAAAAAACTTTATTTTTTAATTAGGATTTGAGTGCTGGCTTGTGTATAAGTGTAAGTATTTAAGTCACCATAAAGGTCCTCAAATTTGAGTAATGTATTCATTCATTACAATATGTACTTGATTATGTTGCCTTAATTGCTGTTTGGAAATTATGCATAAGTTGGGCTTTATGTATACTGTACTTGTATAACACTTCCAGTTAATAAACATAACTATTGAACAATTGTAAATTAGTACAATAGGCCTAATTGTTATTTTTTTACATATAACTTCAATTCTGGTATTATGAAAGCATTATTTTTAGCCAGTGGCATCTAAAGTTAAATTATGTCATCTTTGGATGGTAGCTGCAAAATTATTTTAAATCAAAAGCAAAGTCCTAATTAATAATGGTTCTTTGATGTGTATTCTATCTTAAGCCCCTTTCACACTGGCACTCCTATCCAGTCCGGACTCAGGTTCTGGCTACCCGGGTCACAAGCTTGCGTAGTGTGAAACCACATACATGGGTTGTACCCAGGTCCCGGCGAACCACCTCAGGATGTGGGTTGACACGCTTTGACCCGGGTTGAGCGAGACAAAAATGCATGACGGCCGTTCGTGAGCCGATGGAATAACAAAGAGCCACACCTGCGTGAAGGTTTTACTTCTGCAAGGAACATTTCTGTTTAGCCATATTTTTGTTGAATGAGACACAGCATGAGCCAGACTGCAGCAGGGATGAAGAAACATTTGCTCTAATCAACATTTGAGCCGACGGTTCAATCCAGGGAAGCTTGGATGTAAGCGTCCGTAACAAGCTGTTCCAGGGCATTGATACGCGTATTGTTTACCTGCGTCTGTCACCCAAATCAACTCTGCTTTATCAAAAGCAGTGTGAAATCACGTACACGACCCGCATGACACCGGGTCCTGACCTAGGTAGGTTCTGACCTGGGTAGAGCATGCCAGTGTGAAAGGGGCTTTAAACATTTGTTACCTATACTGTCTACTTGTGCCCATGACATCCATGCTCACTTTATCCTCCTCAGTCACTGTGTACATTCAATGGATTATAAAAAATGCACAATAGGTTTTTGGTGCTGGTCTGGAACCTAGAATGCAATAAAGTGGAGGAAACACATTGTAGAATTCCTTAATGAAAAACATAATTAATGTCCATGTCTAATTAGCATTGGGGACCGTGGAGGATAATGAAGCCAACTGATGTAGGTGTTAAAATGAGTTCATAGGATATAGCAGAATACGTACACTTTGGTTCCACAAACCCTGATAAGCACTGAAACTGCATTATCTTACGTGAGGTAAAGTAGTCCAATATTAGTGCTAATCGAGGTCTATGAAACTAGATTAAAAAGCAGAGGATTCCCGTAAAACATTTAGTGGCTCCAGTGATTCAGAAATAACATGATGAGGTCATACAGATGCAAAAACAATGAACGAGCAGCCGCCACAACCACTCATTGGATGTGTGGTGCTGCAGCCCTGTCTGTGCACTTCAAATCCCAAGATTCCACATTTGCCTCCTGCAATCCTCCGAGTAAAGCCATGTTCGTGTTTGTTCTGAGAGTGATATATAGGCGCGGCCTCAGTGTCCCCGGAGCAGGGAAACAGTCACAACTTACATAATATCGACAAACGTTGACAGCAATCAAATAACAACTGCAAACCCCAGAGAAAACAAGTACAGTGTGACATTAAAATAACAAATACAAAAATATGAACTGCCTTTTGCATTAGGAAATAAGTACGTAGTTAAAAAAAACAGTATATTACATTTGAAAAAGATGCTCAGTTGAAGTTGCTCACTAAGTATAAAACACTTTATACAGTACTGCATTTAAATATGTTAAGACCGTGCAGAATCATGTTTGCCTGTAAAATTCACAGTTTCATTGTAATTTTTTCTATTAATTTTCGTTTGTTTTCGTTGCATGTAATCCATCATATATCTATGTCATCTGAAAAGGCTTTAGTTCAGAATATCGTCATTCTTTTAAATCAAAACCAAAATATGGCCCCACTATGACACCAATCAAACTGACCTTGACATTAAATCGTAACGGGTTTTAGTCTGTAGGTTTCATTGGGTTTTTATTTGATTCTCATCACAGACTTGTGCCAATCTCACTGCGTAATGTAGAATTGCAAAATAGAAACGAAACACAGTGTGCCTCCCCCTCATGCTTGATGTACACAGTATATTGTTCAGACCTGCAACTCTTTCCAACCACAAAAAATGCAGCGGATAATACAAATCGATTTGTTTTCCCTCTCGACAGGACGCTCCCACGCAGACTCATCACAATTCTAACACTTTCTGTGCAAACTGGCATGCATTCGCTCCTTTCCACTTGCTGAATGAGTATGGTGTTGGATCGCATACAGAAATACTTATACAGAGATATATATATATATATATATATATATATATATATATATTATATAGATATATATAGATATTTATATATATATATATATATATATATATATATATAGATAGATAGATAGATAGATAGATAGATAGATAGATAGATAGATAGATAGATAGATAGATCCTACATAGTTTAATGAAAACTCCCTTTCAGAGAGTACAATTGTTAAAATAGTAACTCCACACTGGTCGCTGTACATTATCAGTGAATTCTACAAGCCCACCCCACAGCCAAACGATGAGTCCTTACCTCTTCCAGCACACTGACGGTGTTCCTGCAGCTCTGTAGACGAGTGGTGAAGCTCGATGTGGTCGGGGAGTTGTAATCATCCGTAGTCTCGGAAAGAAACTCGGACACCGAGATCTGATCCGGCATCCTTTACTACAGAACCAAAACAACGGATGGAAAGAAAAAAAAAGATGTCTAAATCATTAAAAATATATATATATACGTGTGGTTGAGGACCTGATTTTCTGTCTTGCAAAAAAAACAACGTTTTTTCCCTCTGGATTTCTTATAAAAAAAAAAAAAGACTTATTTTCAAAGAGCCACGCTTGGTAGTGCGATTTCCACTCACTCAATTTCGCCTTCTTTTTTCTCTGTCTCGTTTAATTTTGTTGTTTCCACACAAGCACAGCGGTTTAATTAGCTCCACGAACACAAGCTTCACGTCAGAACAGTATACGTTCTCATTCCGCCTCCCAATGTTTTTGGGTGTTGGGTTGGTCTCTAAATTGTATCTAACTGCTTCCAATGTTTTCCTTTCTTTCCTCAGTTTTTTTTTCCTCGCTTCTATCTTGACGGTCTCAAGAATGACAGAGCTGACTCTCTCACCCACAGTAAGTCACCGGGACAAACAAGGAAGAGCACTGCGCATGCCCAACACATAAACAAAACGTTCGCCCCACCAATCAGGTCAGTCATTTGGCTCTTTCACAGGAGCTCACCCTCTGCCTCTCGTCCTTCTCTGGAGATTGCCTGGTTTTGTTATTCGTTCAAGAAACCGCATTGCCCTATATTTCTCTCAGCCATCTGCTGCTGTCTATTGCCAGGGACCTCAGCCATTCCATCCTGTTTTTATTTAGTAGAAATGTATGACATATAATTTTGCATAACCAGTTTTGAATGGCGTGACTTATTTGTTTCACGAGAATCTTGCTACGCTTATCATGTTGTACTAAGTTGGATTCTCTCCGAAATAGATGTAAGGGAAGAAAAGTACATTTACATTTTTTAAAAGGCTTTTCATTTTCTTTGTAACACTCCCAACTATGTTTGGAATAGATAATGGATCTACCACCAGACATTCATACATGCCAACAGTCCCTATATGGTCGAGACAGTCCCGATTTCCTAGCAAATGTCCCGCGTCCCGATGCATAGGAATAAAGTCCCGATATTTATTCTGCACAGTAGAGTTAGTGAAAACCTCACGCTGTGCTCTTCGTGCGACTGACACATCTGCTGATAACTAACTTACCCGTATACAAAGGTAAGAACGCTTCATTGTGTCTATGTTTACTGTTATGCTGGTCGTGTGGTGTTGAGTTGAGGGGATACGTCTATTACATGATACTGTTTTTTTTTGCGTATGACCCCTCCCATGTGTATGATGCGTATACCACCCCCACCCCCCCAGGAGACGAGCGTCCCGCTGAACAGTTGCCAAATGTTGGCAAGTATGGACATTGCAAATGAAATAACACTATTCTCTTTTGGCCTTGGTATCAATTAACAGTCTTTCGGTGCCTGGCTGCATTTTTTTCTGCATCTGTGTGTGATTTAAGATACCAAACTGTAGTTGAGCACAATTTTCTTTAATTCTATAAGGCAATTTGGCTTTGGCCCAAATTATGAAATATACAGTGGTAAGATGTTTCTGTGGAATGAAATCTACCTTACAATAACAAGCTTGAACCTAACCAGTATGTGCCAGCATGGGGTGTTTGGTTACATGCAGGTGTTTATTATTAAGAGCATCTATCACATGTGTCTTTAATTGATGTTTTATTACAAACAGTCAAGCAAATAATGATGTGTGGTAACCAATTTATCATTTTTTTGTAATTTCTTTTTTTGTCAATATCTTGTGATTCGTGACTGATTATTTGTAATGTCTTGAAATGTGCAGTCCTATATTTTAATGCACACGGAAGGCTGATGACATTTGCTTGCACCATAACGTAAACATTAACTTCATTCAATGATAATACAAACTGATTTCTGCTGCTTCAATGTTGCAAGTGTGTAGTCTACAGGCAAAACATTGTAGCGGGTCTGTTCTTGACACCAGTAATTGTGAATTAAAATGAGGTCAGCAGCTTGTATTGCAGGCAATAACAACAATTATTATATATTTCTATTACCTTTTTTATTGTATACCTATACTGTTTTGTCCCTTTTACTCAATTTACCAACCCCCTTGAGAATAAGACATGTTTTATAATGTTTTGTAACAATTAAAATCAAATACAATTAATTTATAATCTATTACACAATATTTAATTTAAATCCATTTGATTTTACAAATCCATACATTTGATTTTACAATACTGGATTGTGTTTTCCATACAGATGATCCGTATAGTTGTAATGTATGGAAATAATATATACTTAGTAGCAGGGCATATATTTTTAAATATATGATCATATATTATTTATGTCCCTTTATTGTTCACATACAAGTACCATACAGTATATGATAAAATATAATATTTAATAGAAAATATATAGACAGAAATGCATTTTATCAATTTTAAACGCTAGATGCATTATTTTGATATTGCTTATTTATATGTAAGATACTACGTACTTAAACCTCCTATTATGTTTTGGGTCTATTTGACCTCATGCTGGTTTCCATTGACCTTAAATGTAACTTCTATTTCACCCTATAATATTTTTTGACTCTTCCTAAGTTGGGGTCAATATAACCCAAGGTATTTATGTAGCTTTGTATGCATGAAGCTTTGTATGCAAAATAAAATGCTTAAAATAAAATACAGATACTTTCTGCATTTCACACAGGTAACATTTGTCTTACTGCCGTTGCTTGAAGGCCAAAAGTTTTTTGCAAATGCCAGTTTCTGCAGCCAGAGATGTACTGGCTTCTTCTGCCTGAACATTGTCGTAGAGTTGTCGTAGTAAAACCACTGCTTAAAAAACCTGCTTTGGATCCAGCAGTTCTTAATAATTTTCAGCCCATTTCTAATCTCCCCTTCTTATCAAACGCTTTAGATAGAGTGGTGGCAACTCAACTAAACTCATTCCTTGCCACGCATTATAATATATATATATATATATATATATATATATATATATATATATATATATATATATATATATATATATTTATTTCACATTGTATTTGGTCAGATATTTTTGTGGGTTGTAGTAGCATATAGAGGGAGTCTGAGAGAAAAAATGACACCAAAGTTTGGTGCTTCTTTCATTTGTTTGGTGTGCAAAGTAATCAAACATGCAATCTTCAGGTGTGAAAAAGTTATTGCCTCCGCTAGTTAACTCAACCCAATTAAAGGGATAATTAGGGTCAGCTGTTTGAGTACTTTGGTTAACAACCAGGCCTGATTTGGGCCAGCCCTGCCCAATATAAACCTGACTAACTTTGGCCCTTACCATCAGAGTGAAGTTGTCAGCACACAGGTTCTAGAGGCACATCATGCCACGAACAAAAGAAATTCCTGAAGACCTCCGTAAAAAAGTTGTTGATGCCTATCAGTATGGAAAGGGTTACAAAGCCATTTCTAAGGCTCTGAGGCTCCACCGAACCACAGTCAGAACCATATTGTCCAAATGGAGTAAGTTTGGGACAGTAGTGAATCTTCCCAGGAGTGGCCGTCCTGCCAAAATCTCTCCAAGAGCAAGGTGTAAAATCGTCCAAGAAGTCACAAAGAACCCTAAAACAACATCCAGGGATCTGCAGGCCTCTCTCGCCTCGGCTAAGGTAAGTGTTCATGACTCCATGTGGCAGAGTGTCCCGCCCCTATATGTATTTGTATTATTATTTGTATTTTTGTTTGCGGCGCAGGTCAAAGCGCCGCGTATTTGTTATTGTTTTTATATTTTAAAAACCTTGTGAGGATGCGTGGCGGATCAGCTACTGATTACACTATGTAACACAATTTTTGTTCCTGGGTATTAAGTGTTATTTCCTAATTGCTTATGCCTCAAAAGTATAGAAAATGGCTATTATTCCCCACAAACTTTGCTTTTGTGACCAGGACAGTGATATTTTGAAATTGACCTATTTCCAATGAGAAAACGGGTGAATTTGTGTCTTTTCGTTCACATAAAGTCAGAAAAAAACAACATATGAATCCAAATTAACATGTATTTATACTAAAGTAATACAAAAATGACTACAAAAGATTTAGAAGTGAGTAGTTTTTCGAGATTTACGATTATACTGTAAATCACTTTCACGAATCAGCCCCCAAATGTAGTCTCCCATCATGTTCTCGTTATACTGTCCTTGGTAGCGACGTTCAAAGTCCAGTATATCTTGGTGGAAGCGCTCGCCTTGCTCCTCCAAGTACACTCCCATGTTCTCCTTGAATTTATCAAGATGAGCATCAAGGATATGGACTTTGAGGGACATCCTACAGCCCATTGTGCCGTAGTTCTTCACCAGAGTCTCAACCAGTTCCACATAGTTTTCGGCCTTGTGATTGCCCAGGAAGCCCCGAACCACTGTGACAAAGCTGTTCCAAGCCGCTTTCTCCTTACTAGTGAGCTTCTTGGGGAATTCATTGCACTCCAGGATCTTCTTTATCTGTGGTCCGACGAAGACACCCGCTTTGACCTTTGCCTCAGACAGCTTAGGGAAGAAGTCTTGAAGGTACTTGAAGGCTGCCGACTCCTTATCTAGAGCTCTGACAAATTGTTTCATAAGGCCCAATTTGATGTGCAGTGGTGGCATCAGCACCTTCCGGGGGTCCACCAGTGGCTCCCACTTGACGTTGTTCCTCCCCACAGAGAACTCGGTCCGCTGTGGCCAGTCCCGCCTGTGGTAGTGCGCCTTGGTGTCCCTGCTGTCCCAAAGGCAAAGATAGCAGGGAAACTTGGTAAAACCGCCTTGGAGACCCATCAGGAATGCCACCATTTTGAAGTCTCCTATGACCTCCCAGCCGTACTCATCATACTTCAAGGCGTCCAGCAAGGTCTTGATATGTATCCATTTAGGCAGCTGGAACTAAACTGAACTGGTGGGCTTAAGGCCCCTGTATGTATACTACTATTTATATTACTGGAAAGTTCTAGAAAGTTCTAGAAGTTACTCCAAGTTTACTCAGCACTGAATCTATCTGGAATGTTCTGGAAAATGGGTAAATTTCAAAATATCACTGTCCTGGTCACAAAAGCAAAGTTTGTGGGGAATAATAGCCATTTTCTATACTTTTGAGGCATAAGCAATTAGGAAATAACACTTACTACCCAGGAACCAAAAAAAATAAAAATAAATTGTTACACGGTGTTATTTAACTAGCTATCAGTCACGCATCCTTACTAAATTCGTGCAGACTGTGGCCGGGGGGTAATAAGATAATTAAGCTAGTTAACCCCTCGGCCAGAGTATAAGAACCTGCAGCTGTCCGTGCTGCGGAGAGTGTACAGAGGAGAGTGTATTAGGTGTGAGAGCGGGGAGAGAGTGAAAACGAAACGAAACTTACCTTACAAATAACTGCTAAGTCTGCTGGTTTACACCAGCACGATATTTATTTGTTTGGCCAACGCACCTTTTTGTTTGTTGTGTTTTGTGTTGTTTGTTTAAATCTTTTGTTTATTATTTAATAAATACGCTGAGCGTCGTTGCGTTCAGCTTCACCCGCCCATCTATTGTTTTGTTTCTGGTACTTTCTGGTCCGTGACGTCACCATACACACGTCACTCAACTGCTGCTCGACCACACTGCACCATCAGAAAGACACTGGGCAAAAATGGGATTCATGGCAGAATAGCAAAGCGGAAACCATTGCTCACTAAGAAGAACATGAATGCTCGTCTCAAGTTTGCCAAAAAGCACCTGGATGATCCTCAAGAGTTCTGGAATAATGTTCTATGGACAGATGAGTCAAAAGTGGAACTTTTTGGCCGACATAGGCCCCATTATGTCTGGCGAAAACACTGGGGTCACCAAGTCTCCAAATTTACAATTAGATGCCACCTTCATGCCAATAGGGTATTTGGAAAGGTTGCCAGAAAAAAAGCCTTTATTGAGAGCACCCAACAAACTTAAGCGCCTGGAGTTTGCTAAACGGCATTGGCACTTCGATTGGAACCGGGTGCTATGGTCAGATGAGACGAAAATAGAGCTCTTTGGCCACGCACACCAGCGGTGGGTTTGGCTTCGAAAGAAGGATGCGTGTGCAGAAAAGAACCTCATACCTACTGTAAAATATGGTGGTGGATCTTTGATGTTATGGGACTGTTTTGTTTCCACTGGTCCTGGGGCCCTTGTTAAGGTCAACGGCATCATGAACTCTACCCAGTACCAGGACATTTTAGCCAAAAACCTGGTTGCCTCTGCCAGGAGGCTGAAACTTGTTGCAATGGCCAACTCAGTCTCTGGACTTGAACCCCATTGAAAATCTGTGGTTTCAATTGAAGAGGGCAGTCCATAAGCGCAGACCGAAGGATATCAAGGATCTGGAAAGATTCTGTATGGAGGAATGGTCTAAGATCCCTCCCAATGTGTTCTCCAATCTCATTAAACATTATAGAAAAAGACTCAGTGCCGTTATCCTTGCAAGGGGAGGGTGCACAAAGTATTGAAAACAAGGGTGCCAATAATTGTGAAATTTCATTTTTTTGGAAATAAATTTATAATTTGAGACATGTGTAGTTTTGGTTGATTCCATTAAGAAAATATGGCTCAGTACTGGTATTATTTATTTTTGCTCATCTTTATCAAGGGTGCCAATAGTTCTGGAGGTGAAAGCTATTTAAAGTCATAAATGATAAGGAGTATTTACATGCTCGTGAAATTTTAAACAGAATTGCAAATTGTGGCGAAATGTAAAAAATGCCTAAAGACACAAAAAACCCAGAAGAATATGCCCGAGACCATAAGGATTTCGTTGTGGAAGACAGCAAAGAAAAGAAGGAACAACTGAAGTCTGCAAGTACTGTCGAGTTATGTGGCGGAGTGTCCCGCCCCTATTTATTATTATTTGTATTATTGTTTGCGGCGCAGATAACAGCGCCGCATATTTCTTATTATTTATAATTTAAAACCTGTGAGGATGCGTGACTGATCAGCTACTGATTATTTAACTAGCTGACAGTCACGCATCCTTACCAAACGTGTGCAGACTGTGGCCGAGGGGTAATAAGATAATTAACAGCTAGTTAACCCCTCGGTCAGAGTATTAGAACCTGCAGCTGTCCGAGCTGCAGGGTGGGTGTACAGAGAGAAGGTACGGTGAGATAGAGAGGAGACAGAAAATAACAATTGCTAAAACGTGCTGGATTAGCCAGCACGACACTTACTTGTTTGTCTGTTTATTCGTTTGGCCCTCGTGCCCTTTTGTTTCTGTTTTGTTGTTTGTTTAAATCTTTTATTTTTGTTTTGTTTATTAATAAATCAGCTGAACACCGTTGCGTTCAGTTTCACCCGCCCATCCATTGTTGTGATTCAGTTACTTCCTGGTCCGTGACGTCACCACACCTCACCACTGCAAGCCATCCTGCCACATATTGTGTCAGAGTGGGATAAACGGGGCTCCCGAGTGGTGCATCCAGTAAAAGCACTCACCAGAGTGCAGGATGTGCTCTATAGCCTGGACGTCGCCGGTTTGAGTCCAGGCTATTCCACAGCCGACCGTGGACGGGAGCTCCGAGGGGGCGGCGCTCAATTGGCCGAGCGTCGTCCGGGGGGCGGGAGGGTTAGGTCGGCCAGGGTGTCCTCGGCTCACCGCGCACCAGCGACCCCTGTAGTCTGGCGCCTGCGGGCTTGCCTGTAAGCTGCCCAGAGCTGCATTGTCCTCCGACGCTGTAGCTCTGAGGCGGCTGTACGGTGAGTTCGCAGTGTGTAAAGAAGCGGGCGGCTGACGGCACACGCTTCGGAGGACAGCGTGTGTTTGTCTTCGCCCCTCCCGAGTCAGCGCAGGGGTGGTAGCGGTGAGCTGAGCCTAAAAATAATTGGGCATTTCAAATTGGGGAGAAAATAATAAAAACTGATTGGCAACGACTAAATTTTTAAAAAAAAAAAAGAAGAAAAAAAAAAGAAGTGGGATAAACAACGCCTCCAGGAGCCGGACCAGGAAAGGAAAGGAAGTTTTTTTTTGTTTTTTTTTTGGGCGGGTGAAACTGAACGCAACGGGAGCCCCGTTTATCCCACTCTGACACAATATGTGGCAGGATGGCTTGCAGTGGTGACGTCACGGACCAGGAAGTAACTGAATCACAACAATGGATGGGCGGGTGAAACTGAACGCAACGGTGTTCAGCTGATTTATTAATAAACAAAACAAAAATAAAATATTTAAACAAACAACAAAACAGAAACAAAAGGGCGCAAGGGCCAAACGAATAAACAGACAAACAAGTAAGTGTCGTGCTGGCTAATCCAGCACGTTTTAGCAATTGTTATTTTCTGTCTCCTCTCTATCTCCCCGTACCTCCTCTCTGTACACCCACCCTGCAGCACGGACAGCTGGAGGTTCTTATACTCTGGCCGAGGGGTTAACTAGCTGTTAATTATCTTATTACCCCTCAGGCCACAGTCTGCACGCGTTTGGTAAGGATGCGTGACTGTCAGCTAGTTAAATAATCAGTAGCTGATCAGTCACGCATCCTCACGGGTTTTAAATTATAAATAATAAGAAATACGCAGCGCTGTTATCCGCGCCGCAAACAATAATACAAATAATAATAAATAGGGGCGGGACACTCCGCCACAAGTTACTATACATATTGTGACAGAAAATTTTTTTGGGGAAATTAACCGAAAACAATAATTTCATACAGTAGGGCTATATAAAAAGTGAAAGATTTCTTACTTAATTCAGGATATGCAAATAAAATAAAACTCTATAGAGAAATGGCTGCATCCTATACCTTTGTTGTACAGTCTGATTGCAGGTAGACAACTGGAGTTAGTTTAAACTAAAACACATGAAGTAATTAAGTACTACTAGGAAGCAACAGAAACTCTTTATCAATAGCATTTGTACTGAAATGTGGCTCTTTCAGTCTATTCCATTCCAGGACCATTTTCTAACCATGACCTAAATTAAACCAAAGTTGGTGGTGCTGCTAAAGCTATACTTTATAATGGAAGGGGGGGGGGGTGAAGTTGATGGTGCTAATAAGAGTTAAAAATGCATTATATAACTTAAATACTCTTTTAGTGTCCTAGTGCAATTACTGTAATATTCATAAGGGAATCATACACCAGTCATATAAGTGTTATTAATTACTTTCCTCTTATCAGTTCCATAAAGAATCCTTTGAAGAAAAGCTTGAAAGTCTAGAAGATGAGGACCTCATGTCTTACCAGTCACCTTAAGGGAATTACCTAGGTAAAGGTTTAAGCCAACTTGTCAGTCTTGAATGGAGTAAACTGTCTTGACAAAGTACAAATTTAAAAGTACGAAAAAAGGCCCAATTTTTTCATGTTTTTTGTTTACTTCCTTAAACGTAAACTTACTTAAAACTAACAATTACTGTAATTATGTACTGGGTGGGGTGGGGGGTACACACACACACACACACATACAGTTGTAGTCAAAAGTTTACATACCCCTATGGAAATGTAATTGTAATTCTAGAAATTTCTCAAAAACATGTAATTATAGGAAAAATCTTTTGTAGCAAAAGCTTTGCTTTTGTGAATGAAGAAAAAATTACAAGAAATAGATAATACAATTATTTATCTACAATTATTTATTTCAGCATTTTTCTTTTTTGCAAAACTCCAAAAATGTTAATTCAAAAGTATTCATACCCTGATAAGGAAAGTAAAATTAATAGCTAGTTGAGGCACCTTTAGCAATAATAACCACTTTTATACAATTAGGATATTTGTCAATGAGATTTTCGCATGATTCTTTAGTGATTTTTGACCAATCTTCAATGAAAAATTGTTCCAGTTCATTCAAATTCCAAGGACTTCTTCAACTCATACCAAAGATTCTCAATTGGATTTAGATCGGGACTTTGACTAGGCCATTCCAGAACCTTGATTTTATTCTTCTTTAACCATTCTGAAGTAGATTTTGATGTGTGCTTTGGATCGTTGTCATGTTGGAACGTTCAGTGCGCTTTAAACCAAGTTTTGTTGCGGATGGTTTCAGATGATTGGCCAATATCTTTTGGTATGCTATTGAATCCATTTTACCATGTATTGAAACTAAAGTTCCTGTGCCATTAGAAAATCAGCCCCATAGAAGGATATTACCACCTCCATGCTTGACAGTAGGTATGGTGTTCTTTTCTTTGTACGCCTCACCAGACTTTTTCCAAACGTAATGACTATCAGCATGACCAAATAGCTCAATTTTTGTTTCATCACTCCCCAAAACCTAAAACTCATATTCATCATTCAAATGCAGTTTTGCAAACTTTAAGTGATTGTCCTTGTGACGTTTTCCTGATTGGCTTTTTCCTTGTTCTGCGACCATTGAGACCTTCACCATGCAATACTTGACCTATGGTTGAAATGGAAACCCCAGTCCCACTTGCAACCAATTCACTTTGAATATCTTTGGCAGTCAATCTTGGACTGTTATTAACCTTCCTCACAATTCTTCTACTTGTTCTTGGTGAAAGAATCTTCTTTCTTCCAGACCAAGGGAGCGTTGTGACAGTACTATGAGTCTTGTACTTCTTGATAATAGAAACATATAGAAACTCAAATGCTTGGAAATCTTCTTGTATCCATCTGTTAAGAAATGTCGGTTTATACGCCACACAACTACTCCAAAACTCAATTACAAGCAGCACTGAATAGCTTGTAGCGTAGGAAAAGGGCGTGCAAAAAATCGGCAAGCCTAAACAAGTCACACAACGCTGTGATGCGGAAGCAATAAGATTGCCGTCTGATAAGCAGAAACAACTCCGCAAACCTGCGAAAAGGTAACCACTGAAACACTGTTAGCCATTTGCGTATTTTGTGTTTTATGTTGTAAGTGGCGTGTTTCATGTTGTCTGTTATATGTAGATATATTGGTGTATGGGATATAAAATTGGTGCAAGTGATTTAAAATGTATAATTTTATTTAGACACGAGGGTGGCACAATCACTTCACATGCAGAGTAAAGTGTGTATTTGTATGTGGGCGCGGGGATTGCACAAATTAGTTCACGTGCTGGGATTAATTAGTAATTGAATCCCAGCACAGCTGTAAATATATATATATATATATATATATATATATATATATATATATATATATATATATATATATATATATATAATTGTAGCACTGAGCGTGCTGTGGGTTCCAAGCGGGAGGTTAGTTCAGCGGCAGCGATGGGTACCTGGTCTCCCCGGTAGGGGACGAGACGGTCCTGGTGCAGGACCAGACGCCGTCCTTTGAGGTGTATTTGGACCCAGTACACCACCTTGCCTAGCTGCTCCAGAATCCGGCAGGGCCCCACCCAGGGGCTGTCCAGCTTGGAGCAATGGCCCTTCTTCCGTTTGGGTCTGTAGACCCAAGTTGCGCTGAGAGGGTCCTATTGAAGCGCTCCACGAGGCCATCGCTCTGGGGGTGGAGAGGGGTGGAGAGGGGTGGTGCGGGTTTTCTTTATCCCTAGGCGACGGCACATCTCCGCAAAGATCCGGGATTCTAAGTTTCAGCCCTGATCTGGAGCTCCTGAGGGACCCCGAACCTTGAGAAGAAGCCTTCAATAAGAGCCTCTGCTACCATGCTTGCCTCTTGATCTGAAAAATAATCCATTGCCACCAGCACATACTTATTGCCCTTGTCAGACACAGGTAGTGGCCCAAGGATGTCCACTCCCACTCGTTGCATTGGGCCGCCCACTGGACATTGCTGCAGGGGGGCATGGGACTGCTCCGAGGACCCTTGCGGGCAGCACACTGGTCGCACCTGCGGCAATGGTCTTCGACGTCCCTCCGACATCGGCTCCAGTAGTAACTCTGCCGCAGGCGTTGCAGGGTCTTGTTCACTCCAGAGTGCCCCACTCCAGGGCTCCTATGGACAGCCCGCAGGATCTCCGACTGGAGGGCTTCAGGAACCACAAGTTGCCACCTTGTCTCTCCTGATGCTGGTGTGACCCAGCGTCTCTGCAGCACTCCTTCCCGAAGCGCCACGCTGTCCCATTGTGACCAGAGCCCCTTGGTGACTTCAGAATAAGCAGCTACGTCCTCCTAGACCGGCCGTTGGTTTTCCCGCAGCCACTGGAAGACCAGTGCTAGATCCTGGTCTCCCTCCTGCTGCGCTCGCCACTCTGATGCAGGCACAACACGGATCTCCCTGCACTCCCTCGCCTGTCCAACACCCTCTGCTTGGGCTCTCGGGTGTTACAGCCCCTCCGACCCCCCTTGCTCCTCTGCCTGCTGTACCCCGGTAGCACTTCCATTCTGTGTGCAGGCTATGGTTCCATTTAAATAAATAAATAAATAAACAATTTACCACCTTTAAGGTCTGCTTTTCAGTAACATATCTGAACACGCAAAGGCTCCTTAAACCGCAAGTGTGAGAAATGTGACGTAAATGTGACGTGGCTGGGCTGGCATAGTAGTGTGAATGGGGGTCTTGGATCTATGTGCTGCCTTTGATACTGTAGACCACTCCATCTTATTGAATCATTATTATTATTATTATTATTTGTTTATTTAGTAGACGCCTTTATCCAAGGCGACTTACAGAGACTAGGGTGTGTGAACTATGCAGCAGCTGCAGAGTCACTTACAATTACGTCTCACCCGAAAGACAAAGCACAAAGAGGTTAAGTGACTTGCTCAGGTTCACACAATGAGTCAGTGGCTGAGGTGGGATTTGAACTGGGGACCTCCTGGTTATAAGCCCTTTTCTTTAACCATTGGACCACACAGCCTCCAGTATGACTATCTGACCTTGTCCTGTCCTTGCTCAAATCTTATCTTTCCGATAGATGTCAGTTTGTCTATTGAGGAGGCAAAATCTGAAAGGTCTGAAGTTGTCTGCGGTGTTCCACAAGGCTCTATTCTAGGTCCCTTGTTATTTTCATTATACATGCTACCATTAAGTGATATTATCCTCACACACGATGTCCTTTGCTATGCAGATGATACCCAGCTATATCTGTCCCTAAAGCCAGGAAATACTTATGTTGGGGGGTTACTTGCTGCTAGTCTTGCAGACATCAAGTGTTGGATGTCTCAGAATTATTTAATGCTAAATTCAGATAAAACAGAGGTTATGCTAATGGCTGCTAAGAACCAACTAAAAAATGTGGGATTACATGAGCTCTACCTTAGTAATCTCTCATTAAATCTTAAACTAAAAATGAAAAATGTGGGGGGGTCATCTTTGATCCTGATCTATCATTTGAGACTTATATTAGGGAAGTTACAAAAGTATCTTTTTACCAATATAGTCAAACTTAGACCAATTATTTCTGTATCTGATGCTGAGAGACTAATGCATGCCTTTGTTTTACCTATAATTGATTATTGTAACACACTTCTCTCTGCTATCCTAAAAGGTGTGCTGTCTCGCTTACAACTCATTCAGAATACCGCTGCTAGAATTCTGACTAAAATCAGGAAAAGTGAACATATTACCCCTGTTTTAGCCTCCTTACACTGGCTCCCTGTGCAGTATAGATTTGCTTTTAAGATTTTGCTGTTAACGTATAAAGCCTTAAATAAATTAGCACCTAGTTATTTGCAGGAGTTACTGACCCCGTGTCATCCAAATCACACTCTTAGATCACAGG
Organism: Acipenser ruthenus; assembly: GCF_902713425.1. Lineage (NCBI taxonomy): Eukaryota > Metazoa > Chordata > Actinopteri > Acipenseriformes > Acipenseridae > Acipenser > Acipenser ruthenus. The sequence goes on from NC_081192.1 coordinate 57,452,465, forward strand.
ATGAGGGGCTACTGTTTATACCTTGGGTCAACAAAATTAACACGGGAGGAAGGGCTTTTTCATGCAGAGCCCCTAATGGAATGCCCTCCCTTCTTTCATCAGGGAAGCTGGGACTGTGACAGTTTTTAAGTCAAGACTGAAAATAAACAATAGACTTTTATAAAATGGTTTTCTTATCTTAGTGGGTTTTATGTAACTTTTAAATTGCTGTTTTTTAACATTATTTTTTTAAATATACTGTTATGCTATTGAATATGTACCAGTTGTGTGTATGTGACATGCATGGGGATCTTTATACACATTAGTTGTACTGTGTAAATGTAAATGCTTTTTGCAATGTACTGTACAGTGCTTTGTGATACTTTTGTATGAAAAGTGCTATATAAATGCCATAAATAAATAAACTAACAGGAAACAGATTTTTAAAGAGATAACAGCACTTTGTCAATAGGATCCGTTTTATAAATATGACTCAGAATATATAAACAAGCCGATCAAAAGCAGTTGAAAGGTAAAATAATTATTATCATTTACAACCTTCAATTTGAACCCTACACTGTACTTTATTCAGTAAATCAAAAGCTAGAAGTGTATTATAACATCCCAAATTTACTCCAAGAGGCATCATATTGCTTTCATTTTGCACGTTATTTTATCCAAAAGAATGTGAAAAAAGTCAATTTACTGCAGAATGTGTCCAAAGAAATACAGGAAAAATAGACCATGTGAACAGAACAAAAACCATTACAGTGGACAGGATCTGGGAGCTAAAGCACAGGAACTCAGGAAATCCAAACTCTTAAACAGGAAATCTGAAATCTGGATAAACATTGTGCATAGATACAAAGGTTTGTCATGTTTTATTGGTAGTTAACGCTTAGTGTCAAGGTTTTTAAATATTTGTTAAAACTTTACTATGGTCTCAGTATATATTTACTTGGCAATATTGTTAAAACGCATTGTAAAAATGAATCATTACTATTGTAATAAACAACCGTCTAAACTACAGACTCATTGGATTTTGTATGGGTATGTGAACCCAGTAGGTGTGAGCTGCGACCATGTTTGAGAACCAGGAAGGTCTGGTAAGAAGTCCCTAAACAGAGCTACACAGGAAAACCGACCAGTGGGGTGGAAGAAGATAGAGACTCTAGAGAGCAGTTAGAAAATAGCCAGTCTTTATTTAATCAATTAAAAAGAATAGAAGCATACACACATACACTCAGCCTGTGCAGGACATATGAGGGACAGCCCCATGTATCCAAGAAACAGCTGGCCCAGACCAATAGTGTCCTCCAACTAAATGTGCTGTTCAAACTAAAACAAGGAATATCATATGTGAATAAAATAAACTAACTAACAATTTCAAATCACAGTAATCAGGTTTTATTATCAACATACAGGTACAATTATACAGAGAAATCCACTACTACTGTGGTTTATAAATTAGCCCTGATACAGAGCAACATAAAGTAAAATACTTATCTATTAACCCTGGGCAACTACCTGTGTTTGCCCTCTCCTGCATTTTCCAACTGTGCTGAGCTTCACATAAGGTTCCACATGTAACCTAAAAAAAACTCACCCCCTACTTGCAACAACACATATATTCAAGCAAAAGTCTGTACTTGATGCTTTGACTGCATTCGCCCTAGTGGAGAGTTCTTAGTACTGCATTGCATTATTTGTAAAAACTTTATTTCTTTGATCAATGATTTTTGTTAATGGCTTGTGACGGAAATATAATGAGTTCTGGTTGTAAATCTCCCTCTCGACCTGTGAGGGTACTAAGTAGCGAAAGGGAAAGGCTTTGGACAGGTTGTTCTGACAGTTTATTCCCTGGGTCGGGTGGTCAGTCAGCCTGGAAAAAGACGAGACTCCAATGCGGGAACGTATTGACCTGTAAGGTAAACAAGGTAGCAGCTGCAAACAATAGAGTCAGCTGTAATCGTTTACCAAGGGGTCATGCATAAACGCATAAAAGGGGCCGGAGAATTGTAAATCTTTTCCTTCGCTTGGGTTTCACAGATATGAGGAGACTGGAAGGACTGGGAGACATCCCCAAAATAAAATAAAGAGTTTGTGAGTTTTGTGTTGGTGTTTTCTGTTTAGTAACTGTCTGTGTTTGTTTTTGTTAAATAGCACTAGATGGCGAAACACAAATCCGGAGCTGTCGCCAGGGGCCAGCACAAAGCCGGACCACCACAGCACTTGTTTTCACCAATAGCACATAATATATTGTACTTCACCACAAGCACTGAGAGCACTCACTTTAGACCTGTGATCGTGTGTGTCTAATTGTGAGTGTTTTGTACCGTGTTTATTGTTTGCGAGACTGCAACCCTTTTTCATTACTGTGCAATACACATTGCTGTGTATTGCCAGCTCATTATTATTTTCTGGCTGGTCATCAGACAATTGGATTTCAAAATCATTAAAACCCTCATTTCACCCGTACTTTGTTGTCTGTTTGTTATTTGGAATGCATCCGCACTGCACCTGCTATACACCTGCTACTAATTACCACTTTGCCACATGGCTTTAGTCCATATTTTGCAATAAAAACTTTTAAACTGCATTATTGTCTGTAGACTCTCATTTAATTGAGTGGGCCTGTTGGGAATCTGGTAATATTTGTATATTGTATGTATTGCGTATATAGGGTTTCTTTCTATCCCAATAGAATAAAATCAATCTTAGAGGTTGGTGTAGTCTAACAGCCAGTAGGTGGAGCAACAGTAGCTCAATTTGCAGTCCCGCTACACAGTTTACCATTTGTGCTTCAATCATTTGGATTTGTCACAAAATGGCTATATGGTTCAATTCAGTATTATTAACCTTTGCTTTATTATGGTATGAGCTATGCAATGAATTCCCAGTAGGAGTTTCTTTGTTCCAAACTTTGTTCTGCTGCACCCCCATCTGCACCCACCATGCATAGCCAATAAACTTTCTCTGTGACCTTGAAGGCCCATTGCTTCTTGCAATTAGGTCAGATCACCTACAGTCGTTATTTTGTCTTGTTGCTGCACTACACGTATACACCTAATGGCGATGCATCTGTCTTAGGTTGCCTAGGTGATGACCCAGGTCTTATCTGTCATTGAAATACATCCTACATTCCACCAGTGAGGGGCAAGTCATTCTGAGGTGCATACAAACAGGCATGCTTAACATTATTTGAATATGATACACGATTGTCCTGAATTATTGCAACATTATTGCCCTTTTCGGGCAGGGACCTTGAGCATATATACCACTGTACCTATTCTGTCCATAGGGAGAAAAGGTCCCCTCCAATGCCCACCAAGGAATGTGATTTGTCCCTGTAATACTTTACCATGACTACATCTCCAACATTGTATGGCGGGGCCTTACTTTCAAATCAAAGTACTTTTTTTATTATTTGCTTCTTACTCAAACCTATGTTTTGCGCGACAAACTGGTTGACTGTCTGAATATGAGTTCCAACCATTTGTCAGTCATTGCCGCTTGTACCAGTGGTGTTGCTTGTGGTCACAATAAATGTCTTTGCATCTTCATTACCCTACCAGTCATTGCATCATATGGCGTTATCTCAGTAGTGCTGTGCGGTGTTGACATGATGGCCATCAGGACCTGTGGCAGCATTTCTGCCCACCTGCGAGGATGTTCACTATGACATTTCCGATTTGTGCATTCCACCATCTCTGATTGTGCATGGTGAGCTATGTGTAATCCATGCTTTATTCCTAGCATTTTGGAAATAGCATTCTGAAAAGCGTGTCCAATGAAGCGTGTGCCTTAGTCAGCATCTATTTCTATACAGTCCCCACCTAGAAAACACTTCCTTAACCATAATTTTAGCTGCCTTGGCTGCAGTGTTATGTTTCCATGGAAATGTCTCAGTGCATTTTGTGAATTTATCCATAATAACTAGGCAGTACCTGTATCCCCCTGCTGTCTGTGGCAGATAGGATGACCAGATTTCCCGATAAATCATCCCGATCATCACGATATTAGGGGCCTTGTCCCGCGTCCCGATTGAGGTACTGTCGGGACACCATTTGTCCCGATTTTTAGAGTAAACGTTGAAAGCCAAGGCGTAAAATGTGAAATTTTTATTTTCTCATTGGGAAATTTCGTATATGTGGCTGCTGTACTGTCTCACGGTGCAACAGCATACTCTACTGGTTTAGGGTGTGTTGTTTGAGTGAGTTGTTTGCATTGCATCTATGCGGCTATCCAATCACCTTAACCTGCAGTCATAGGTTTTTCTTGGTGCTTGCGTCTGTGCGTCCAGTTTTACTGGCAAAGTGTCATGATGGCTGGTGTTGACGAGCTTGTCAATAAAAAGCAAAAAAGACGAGTACCAAACTCAGTGGGGAGGAAAAAAATGGATTCAATCATATGCCCATGGTCAAGTCAAGCACGTTTGTTGTCATGCTATTTGTCCCATCCAGGAATTGAGAGGAACGGTAGTTCCTCGTACAAGTTAGAAAAACTTGTTTGAAACTACCGAGAGTCTCTATACAGCTCAAAGAGTTTAGCTGTTTTCACCATGTTGCAGCGGCAAAACTAAATCATTTAGAATTACCATCTGTACCAGTATCAAAAGTCTGAAACTTTCTTAGATAAAATGTGAAAAAAAACGTACATACCTCTTATACACAATGAGATGTAAGTCATCAAACTAAGGTAAAATTGTTATTCTTCTTCTTCTTCTTCTTCTTCTTCTTCTTCTTCCGTCTACTTTTTAAGGGTGTGTAGTGACTATTCAAACAGAAAAGCTAAATAACTGGACATCTACCAATCATGTGATTGCACATGTTGGTCAATGTCAAAACAAACCAGGGTATGCAAGCAGTTTGATTTATTTTAAACAATTTCAATATTTCAATATATATTAAACAATTTATTTATGTTTTAAAACAGCACATATCGCAGGGAAAAAAAAATGACCATGGTTTGAACTTGCAACATGACGTTCTTGAGAGAACACGACCTTAACCCGCTGCGCCGCTGCACAGTTGTTAAAATGCGTTTATTTTTTAAGCTTACATCCAAGCCTGACCAGCTTTCGCTGAAAACCTGAAGGTTCTGCTCGGTTCTAGAAATTTTCAATTTCCTGTTTGAAAATTTCTAATTTCCTGTTTGTTTGGTAGATAGCATAGAATGGAATTGTACAGAAGAGTGGCATGTAGCTTCCTTGTCTAAATCTCTGATCTCTGATAAATTGTAGTTATTTGTTTAATTAAAAATAAATAAAGGAATAATTTATGTGATAGCAATAAATAAATTATTTCAACAAATACATTTAGAAATAAATATTTTGAAAGAAATAAATGTAGAAATGAATACATGTTTATATTATAAATGTATAAATTAATTAATAAATAGCAAGCTAGAAAACTACATGTCATATTAATTGATTTGGCTGATGCGTTTATCCACAGCAATTGACATTTGTATACCTATATAAAAAGTACAAGTTTCATGTAAATATATATATATATATATATATATATATATATATATATATATATATATATATATATATACAGACGTGCTCAAATTTGTTGGTACCTCTCCACAAAAAACGAAGAATGCACAATTTTCTTTGAAATAACTTGAAACTGACAAAAGTAATTGGCATCCACCATTGTTTATTCCATATTTAATAGAAATCAGACTTTGCTTTTGATTTTTTATTCAACATAATATTGTAAATAAGAAAACAAATGAAAATGGCATGGACAAAAATGATGGGACCGCTAACCTAATATTTTGTTGCACAACCTTTAGAGGCAATCACTGCAATCAAATGTTTTCTGTAGCTCTCAATGAGACTTCTGCACCTGTTAACAGGTAGTTTGGCCCACTCTTCCTGAGCAAACTGCTCCAGCTGTCTCAGGTTTGATGGGTGCCTTCTCCAGACTGCAAGTTTCAGCTCTTTCCATAGATGTTCGATAGGATTCAGATCAGGACTCATAGAAGGCCACTTCAGAATAGTCCAATGTTTTGTTCTTATCCATTCTTGGGTGCTTTTAGCTGTGTGTTTTGGGTCATTATCCTGTTGGAGGACCCATGACCTGCGACTGAGACAGAGCTTTCTGACACTGGGCAGTACGTTTCGCTCCAGAATGCCTTGATAGTCTTGAGATTTCATTGTGCCCTGCACAGATTCAAGGCACCCTGTGCCAGGCGCAGCAAAGCAGCCCCAAAACATAACCGAGCCTCCTACATGTTTCACTGTAGGTATGGTGTTCTTTGCTTTGAAAGCTTCATTTTTTCGTCTGTGAACATAGAGCTGATGTGACTTGCCAAAAAGCTCCAGTTTTGACTCATCTGTCCAAAGGACATTCTCCCAGAAGGATTGTGGCTTGTCAATATGCATTTTAGCAAATTCCAGTCTGGCTTTTTTATGTTTTTCTTTCAAAAGTGGAGTCCTCCTGGGTCTTCTTCCATGGAGCCCACTTTCGCTCAAAAAGCGACGGATGGTGTGATCAGAAACTGACGTACCTTCACCTTGGAGTTCAGCTTGTATCTCTTTGGCAGTTATCCTTGGTTCTTTTTCTACCATTCGCACTATCCTTCTGTTCAATCTGGGGTCGATTTTCCTCTTGCGGCCGCGCCCAGGGAGGTTGGCTACAGTTCCATGGACCTTAAACTTCTTAATAATATTTGCAACTGTTGTCACAGGAACATCAAGCTGCTTGGAGATGGTCTTGTAGCCTTTACCTTTACCTTGTCTATTATTTTCTTTCTGATCTCCTCAGACAACTCTCTCCTTTGCTTTCTCTGGTCCATGTTCAGTGTGGTGCACACAATGATACCAAACAGCACAGTGACTACTTTTCTCCATTTAAATAGGCTGAATGACTGATTACAAGATTGGAGACATGTGTGATACTAATTAAAGAAACTAATTAGTTTGAAACATCACTATAATCCAATTTTTTCTAAGGGGTACCAACAAATGTGTCCAGGCCATTTTAGAATAATTTTGTAGAATAAGCAATAATTCATCTCTTTTCACAACTTCTTTGCTTTATTCTATGACATACCAAAGGCATGCAAGTATACATGATAAAATAGCTTTTAATTTCATCACTTTTCAGGAGGAATGAAGCATTATTTCAATGAGCTGTAAGGGTACCAACAAATTTGAGGACGTCTGTATATATATATATATATATAGATATATATATATATATATATATATATATATATATATATATATATATATATATATACACAGACGTTCTCAAATTTGTTGGTGTTTTTCTTTACACACACTAAATTATATATGACGTTTTAAACCTCATAACATCGTGCTACTTGAGCGAATCAACCTATACAAAATAATCTGAAGAACAAGAACAGGAAAAACAAGAAGAAATCGTATGCGACTTTTTAGCCATCTAGCGTGTTGTGCGCACGCAAGCAGGCACACACAAAATTATCTGGCCCGTGAGCAGAAAACTAGCTATTTGTTAAAAACCAGCATGGGCAGCAGTGTGGAGTATTGGTTAGGGCTCAGGACTCTTGACCGCAGGGTCGTGGGTTCAATCCCAGGTGGGAGACACTGCTGCTGTACTGAAATAAACAATCATAATTATGCATCTTGTTGCAGTTTCAACACTCATGGTTTGTCTTTGTGGTGTCTGTCCAGATGCAGAAACGACTCGTTCTGCATCCAGAGTGTTTGGTGGAATTGACAAAAAACAGCGTGCAAATTTTGTTTAGGAATCTGATTTCATACCTCACCCAGAAATCAACAATTTTGACATTTTTCACGGTAGGCAGTCAAATACACTATTTCCTTGAAATTCGTGAAATCGTGAATTTTCCGTGGCCTTATACAACGAGACACTAGTGATCCGTCGCTTGCATACCGACTGTATAAATGGGTAATTTTATGTCACAATTGTAAGTTAGCCTGGATAAGTGTGTCTGCTAAAAAAAATATAATAATAATAATAATAATAATAATAATAATAATAATATGCGTGTTTGGTTGGTACTTCAAACTTTTCTTTGAAGTTTTACTTGTATTACTAACAAATAGTAGATTAAACAGCAAAAATGAGCTGATTTACTTTTAATTTATTGAAATGGACCGCAAAGGGTATTCATCGCTATTGAAATAATTGCATAAGAGAAGTTATAAATATATTTATTTCACGCCTCCACCCGCTGTTTTAAATGCATTTGGATCATTCCAGACACCACCTGATACGTGAGCGCAACAAACTCAGCAATGCATTGATCATTAATACATTTTAAAAACAAAACATCAAAGTCACAGCATGTATTATATTCGGGCCGGGACATTTCAATTTGATGAGAATAAGCAGAGTGTGACATTAACAGAAATGACATTAAATGTGATTGTATTGTGAGGCTGAAGTTGGCTTCTTATACGCCAGCTTCTTATTCGCCCAGCTTCTTCTTTGCTATCTTTTAGTGCATAAATGTATTTGTCTACATTGAAGAAGTAGCCTTGCATTTAAAGGGTTAAATCACTTTGGGCCGCCAATTTCTCTGCAGGTACCTGGAGGGGCAACCCTCCTGCAAGCCCCACTTGTATTTAGCCCGGCCCAATGTGGTTTACTGGGGAAGAACAGAGGGCAAACATGCCACATATGCCAATTGCACAGCTTCTTATTTGCTCTTTATGTATCTACGTTAACTAAGTAGCCTTGAATTTAACGGGTTAAATCATATCGGGCCGCTGATTTCTCTGCAGGTACCTAGTGAGGGACACCCCCTCTGCAAGCTACGCCTGTATTTAGCTCGGCCCAACATAGTTTAATGGGGCAGAACAGCGGTTACACTTGCTACATATGCCAATCGCTCAGCTTCATCTTCGCTCTTTATGTATCTATGTTGAATAAGTAGCCTTGCATTTAACAGGTTAAATCACATTGGGCCACTGATTTCTCTGCAGGTACCTGAAGAGGGGCAGCCCTCCTGCAAGCCCCACTTGTATTTCGCCCGGCCCAATGTGGTTTACTGGGGAAGAACAGCGGGTAAATATGCCACATATGCCAATCGCTCAGCTTCTTATTTGCTCTTTATGTATCTACGTTGCATAAGTAGCCTTGCATTTAATAGGTTAAATCACGTCTGGCCGCTGATTTCTCTGCAGGTACCCAGTGAGGGACACCACCTCTGTAAGCTCCACTTGTATTTAGCCCGGCCCAACGTGGTTTACTGGGGCAGAACAGAGGGCAAACATGCCACATATGCCAATCGCTCAGCTTCTTCGCTGGAAAAAGCCTTGCATTTAAGGGTTAAATCACTCTGATCCGCCGATTTCTCTGCCGGTACCTGACAAGAGGCAACCCCTCTGCAAGCCAGAAAAGCAGTCAGTATCTGGTGTGACCATCATTTCCCTCATGCAGCGCGACACATTTCCTTCACATAGAGTTGATCAGGCTGTTGACTGTGGCCTGTGGAATGTTGTCCCACTCCTCTTCAATGGCTGTGCGAAGTTGCTGGATATTGGCGGAAACTGGAACACGTTGTCGTACACGTCGATCCAGAGCATCCCAAACATGCTCAATGGGTGACATGTCTGGTGAGTATGCAGGCCATGGAAGAACTGGGACATTTTCAGCTTCCAGGAATTGTGTACAGATCCTTGCGACATGGGGCCGTGCATTATCATGCTGAAACATGAGGTGATGGCGGCGGATGAATGGCACGACAATGGGCCTCAGGATCTCGTCACGGTATCTGTGTGCATTCAAATTGCCATCGATAAAATGCATTTATGTTCGTTGTCCGTAGCTTATGCCTGCCCATACCATAACCCCACCGCCACCATTTGGGCACTCTGTTCACAACGTTGACATCAGCAAACCGCTCACCCACACAACGCCATACACGCTGTCTGCCATCTGCCCGGTACAGTTGAAACTGGGATTCATCCGTGAAAAGCACACTTCTCCAGCATGCCAATGGCCATCGAAGGTGAGCATTTGCCCACTGAAGTCGGTCACGACGCCGAACTGCAGTCAGGTCAAGACCCTGGTGAGGACGACGAGCATGCAGATGAGCTTCCCTTCGGTTGTGCAAACCCACAGTTTCATCAGCTGTCAGAGTGGCTGGTCTCAGACGATCCCGCAGGTGAAGAAGCTGGATGTGGAGGTCCTGGGCTGGCGTGGTTACACGTGGTCTGCGGTTGTGAGGCCGGTTTGACGTACTGCCAAATTCTCTAAAATGACGTTGGAGGCAGCTTATGGTAGAGAAATGAACATTCAATTCTCTGGCAACAGCTCTGGTGGACATTCCTTCAGTCAGCATGCCAATTGCACGCTCCCTCAAAACTTGAGACATCTGTGGCATTGTGTTGGGTGACAAAACTGCACATTTTTTAGTGGCCTTTTATTGTCCCCAGCACAAGGTGCACCTGTGTAATGATCATGCTGTTTAATCAGCTTCTTGATATGCCACACCTGTCAGGTGGATGGATTATCTTGGCAAAGGAGAAATGCTCACTAACAGGGATGTAAACAAATTTGTGCACAAAATTTGAGAGAAATAAGCTTTTTGTGAGTATGGAAAATTTCTGGGATCTTTTATTTCAGCACATGAAACGTGGGACCAACACTTTACATGTTGTGTTTATATTTTTGTTCAGTGTATGTTGAATAAGTAGAGAAATCGGTGCCCAAAGTGATTTAACCCTTTAAATGCAAGGCTTTTTCCAGTGAAGAAGCTGTGCAATTGGCATATGTGGCATGTTTGCCCTCTGTTCTGCCCCAGTAAACCACGTTGGGCCGAGACAAATACATTTATGCATTAAAAGCCTGCGAATAAAAAGCTGGGCAAATGCGAAGCTGCTAAATAAGAAGCTGGCGAATAAGAGGCCAACTTCAGCATCGTCTGTAAAACCACATGTGCTCTATTCCTAAACAGCTGCATTTATACCTCATTATACCTGGACTTGACCGGAGGGTTGTGGGTTCAGTCCCGGGTGAGGGACACTGCTGTTGTACCCTTGAGCAAGGTATTTTCCTAGATTCAGTACAAACAACTGGATAAATTGATAATTGTATGTGAACATAATGTGATATAATTGTGATAATTGTAAGTTGCCCAGGATAAGGGTGTCTGCTAAAAAATAAATAATAATTTAAATGCAATCTGCTGAACTATTTGCATTTGACTTGGTATTTGTATATTCTGAAATATAAGAATTTGCATTTGAATTTCAAATCATGGGAAAGCTTCAAAAATACACTTTTCAGTAACAATGCTCATAATAAAGTAGAGAGACTTTTCAGTATTGCTGGTAAAGTTGATTAACCTGAAAGATGCAAACTAAAAGGACACTTTTGAGAACTTCATGTTTATTAAACATAACAATCAAAACACATAAAAATAATAATTGTGCAATGCACACATATATAAATATATACATATATCTCATTATTTATGTCAGTTTTTCACAAACCTGGTCCTGTGGGCCCACTGTGTCTGCTGTTTGTGTTCCAACTGAGTTCTCAATTATTAAATTGATCCCACAATTGAACTAATAATTAATGACTTCATGCAATGTTAGAAATAACTTGAAATATCCAACTCTTTTGGCTGCTTTCACAAACCCTGATCAGCACTAATCTTGGACTACCTTACCTGAGTTAACATTAGGCAGTCCTAGATTAGTGCTAATTGAGGCCTGTGCAGCCAGCCATTTCTACAAATAATTCAAATGCTCTGATTAGACATTTTATTCATTAAATTGATGGTTCAATTTGTAATTTAAAGCTCAGTTGGAACATAAATCAGCAAACACTGGGTCCTCAGGACCAAGACTGGGAAACACTGTTTTATGTAACTTGCTTCATATATTGGTACATACCTGTTAATTATTATGAACTACATGATTACTGTGTTTATGTTGTTATTATATAAACTGCTTTCCTTGTATGTCACCTTGGATAAAGGCCTCTGCCAAATTCATGTTAATAAATTAACATTTGTTGTATGGGAAAGTATTTGAAGTCCTTTTAGCATTTGTCACATATTTGCATTTGTATTTAGTTTGGTAGTAAATGTATCACATTTGCATTTGTATTAAGCAAATTTGCAAGAACATTGACATTGCCACTGGTCTCATCAATTTCCTACTATCTGGAAAACACACGTATGCTCAAAACCATAACCATCAAATCTAACAATGGAGTCATCCATACCTTTCAACATTTATACTCAAAGTTTGAAATCATGGATAGAGTCTACATTGTTCGAGATCAGTTCCCAGTCATTGGTGCTCATGCAACCACCATTCACAAATGCCAGGGGATGACTCTAAAAACAGTTAGGATGGATCGTGGTAACTCCATTTTCTCCTATGGACAAAGTTTTGTTGCACTTTCCACATTTACTTCCTTAAGCGGTATCCACCTTATCAACTTTGACCCCACCTGCATCTACGCATGTCAAACTGCAGTTGAAGAGTACCATCGGCTCAGAGGGATTTGTTGTCCGAAGTTGAAAAGCTTGAAGGAGACGAACACGCACAAGGGACACAAGGTAAAACATGCGAATTTCATTCACTGAGCCATCATTGATGTTCAGGAACAGCAAAAGCCTCAGTCTTCTAAGAGAACATTGCACTTACACATCCATTCAGAGGCTTGAGCAACCCCAATTTCACCTCATGCTATGCAAATGCAACATTGCAGTGCCTTCTTCACTTGCAACCTCTGAAGGACTCATTAAAACACAGTCAACAAGAGGCTATCAGGAGCTTTGTTCACAAATAGGATCACTTGCCATCCACTGCGTCTCTAACTACTGTGGATATTTGTCACTTCTTAGGAGAACCTTTCAATAGATGTGAGCAGCAACATGTTACAGAGTTTCTCACCAAATTGTCTGAAATTTGTCCTGAAGTATCTCGCATGGTTTCAGTCACAATAAGTCATGCCATTCTATGGACTACATGTAACTACTGCTCATCAAACCGAGAGGTGTTGCATGTTTATCCTCTACATGTACCTGCTGGTACAGATTCCATGTGTTTGGAAAAGCTCATTTATAGAAATGACAAATGGGCAATGATTCCTGGTAGCAAATGTAGGCAATGCAAAACTTCTCCAGTCATGAAACGTGAACTTATTCAATCAGCAGAGAGACTGACTGCAGTCCAACTTGCGTTTTGGGAAACCAAACCATTACAAAGTGGCACATTATCATACACCAAGGACAGTGTGTTACTTCAGGACACAATGTGTCTGTTCTAGGTGTGGGTGCTACTGGAAAATGGGTGCATGCAAATGATGCACTTATTGAAGTCAAACCATGGTCAAGAAATGCAAACAAAATGTATGTGTCCTTTTATGAAGAGATCTAATGCTTTACAAATGCCTTAGCCTAAGTTCATAAGACCACTATATCAAGGAGAATAATGTTTTTTTTCCAGCATTAAAATGTGTTAGTATACTACCCTTTAGCACGGACATGCATATGTACCTTTTGAACCAGTCATAACATTGTAGTTTTGTACCTACGTAAATATCAATACCTACCAAAATAGACATATTATTTTCACCACTCATGCAACTATAAAAATACAATGTTTACACTTTCAATACTGTCGAAAAGTCCCTTCTACCATTATTTTACCTTCAAATCTTTTCTCATTTGTCTTATATTACTGTACTTATTACTCTCTTGTAATGTCTGTCTGTCTATTTACCATACACATTCTCGAATATCTTTCCCTCGCTTTATTTATTATTTTATGAAGTAAAAAAAAGAAGTGATATCTATAACAAAAACACATTTAAAAAAAACAAGTTAGAAAAACACAACAGCCATTTAAAGGGGTGATATGAAACACAAATGTCCAAGTTAAGAGATGCAATTAGGCCAATCTTGTCAAGCATCAAGCAAATAGGCACAATTGGAAAGGTGCTGGGGCCCAAGATTCACAACTTGGCGCCTTTTTTTGAACGCTTCGCTCCACTTTATAACTCCACTTGAAATGCTCTTTGTATGACTTGAAGTGACTGAGACACTGTGAACGTGTGGGTTGTACTGCATAGTGAAAGGCTGATGCAGGTGCTCCAGACAAGGACAAACACACAGTTCACGGTTCAAGTTCCTTTTATTTTTTGACCAAATGTTTAAATAATAAAGCTGTCTCTACCAGCAATAGGTATTGCCAGCACAAAACCGGGCTCAAATAATATAGCTGGCTCTTCCCAGCAATGGGTATTGCCAGCGTCAAAACAAGGGGTTGCAGTCCTGAAATAATAATTACAAAAACCTCAAACACAGACACGTCTCCGGACAGTGCGTGCTCTTAGTGCAGGTGCGGTGCTGGAAACAGTGATGCTTCGTTAAGTGCAGGTGCGGTGAAGTCCGGGTGAATCGCTGGCCCCAGGCTGCAGCTCCCGGATCCGTGCTTAATTATTCTGGCAATGACAAAAGACACACGGTTGCAAAACAAACAAAAAAACACTTAACTCTCGCACCAAACAGTCCTCGTTTCCTCCCATCAACCACACCAAAGGAACCGATTATGGCATCATGTCCCCCTAAAGTACCCTCAGCCCCGCCCCCTCCGATAGCTAGTTCAATCACGTCTCCTCCAATTCATGAATGAAACTTTGCTTACCGTACTAGGGTGGGGACTCCTGGTACCGTGACGCAATCCCTTTCCTGAATGGCCCCCGGAATAAACTGACGAAATATTCAGTACGGGGCACACAATTCCTGCTGTACAGTGCTCTCACAGGTCGAGAGGGAGATTGCTGATTCAGATTCATTCGCTCTTTGTCACAGACACACACTGAGAGACACACACACACACTGAGACTGTGTGTGTTTCACAGTGTTTGTGTCTCATTGTGTGTGTTTCTGTGTCAGTGTGTGTGTGTGTCTCTGTGTATGTGTGTGTCAGTTTATGTGTGTGTGTCTCAGAGTGTGTGTGTCTCGGTCACTTCAAGTTATACAAAGAGCATTTCAAGTTGAGGGAAGCGATCAAAAAAAGGTGCCAAGTTAGAAGCAAGAATTGTGTGAATGTTGGGCCCCAGCACCTTTCCAATTGTGCCTATTTGCTTGATGCTTGACAAGATTGGCCTAATTGCTTCACCTAACTTAGACTTTTGTGTTTGATGTCACCCCTTCAAATGGCTGTTGTGTTTTTCTAACTTGTTTTTTTTTTACATTGACAATGTTTTTGTTATAGATTTATTTTATCAGTACCGAGTCAAAACAAAGAAAACATGCCTATTCTTGTCTAAAATTGTAACTGCATTTAAAAAGTAAACAGCAGGTTGTTTGAACCGAGGTAGCTGTGCTTGATTGTACCTGTAGTGCTGATTTAACTTGGGTACAACCAACACTGGAATACTTTTTTGTCTGCGCTGACTTTCCAGTTTGTTTTCTGAAAGCCGTTGTTTGTTTTGCGTTCTGTTCAGAAGCCTCTGTAGTAGCCTTTTATTTAATGTGCGAGTCTGAAGTTATAGCGATCAATTGTATTTTCTTTAAGTCACATTACAAGGTGTGCAAAACAATTACCTCCATCTGTATGTACAGTTTCTTTGGGAAATTTCTTGACACGACCCTCAGCTGAAATATACTTTGCTTGTTTTGCTTTGTCGTCCATTTTTTGTATTTTACATCTAATGCTGAAAACTAGATTTTAGCAACCTAAATCATAACAATGCAGCACTGAATTTGCCCCACCTGCTACGTACAGTACAGCAGGTCACAGAAAAGCCAGTACAGACGCCCTGATAGGTTGATTAAAACGTCGTTGTCATCTGAACAGTAAACAAGAAAGTTAACCGCTTTGGAGTATTATTTTTTTTTAAAATTACATTTCTCTACAATTTTGTTTTTGCCTAAGTGCATTGCACACAGGAAGGCGAAGGAATGAAAAAAATAAACTATCTACACAGGAAAGATACCTAATTTGCATTGTGCAGTAGTTCAAAGTTTCTTTCCTCCCCTCACCAACCTGAATGTAAGTCCATGAGCCCTGTGCTGGGGGAGCAAAACATAAAGGAGCTTTGTTAGAAAAGGAAGAGGGGTTAGTTTGTAAGCAGGGTATACAACGTCTGGTGCGTCCCTCAATGTCCTGAGTTGTAGAGGGCCACCAAACAAACAACCTTAAACATCCTTTGTAAAGTAGTAACCGTGTAATAATGGCCAGCTGTAGGGTGTATATGGTAGAGCTCAAACAGCTATTTGTGTTCTGGGTTTACACAAAAGGAGTGACCCAGAAGATCTGGTGACTTCCAAAACAGTAAGTGTGCCCCCTGTTGATCAGAATGGCATGCCATTCTAGAATAATATTATATGGGCCATACTGTCTCTGGGGTGAAACTAGGTCTGGTAGCTCTTTGTCTTTAGCCCCTGATACAGGTACACCACGCAGAATTTCCCAAATGGGACCTTTGTTTGCGGCAGCATCAGCCTGCTCATTACCCTGTACTTGAGTGTGTGCTTTTACCTAGGCAATCGCTACATTCTTGATGCTGGAGTAAATCCCACACCTGACCCCACAATGAGCAATGAATCAGTGCATCGCCTCTGGAGGGGCTAAAACCATTGGCTGCGTAGAGAGGTAGTGCCTTGGCAGTGTTGATTACATACACACTGTCTGAAAATATCTGCAGTGGTCCGGAAACATTTTGCAAGGTGTACATTAAGACACACACTTCTGCTGATTGAGATGAGTGCCTCTTGAGTGTCTGTGGGGGTAACCACTGAGAATCCAGTATATCTATAATAACAGGAGCCATCAATGTACATTGGGAAGGAGTTGGATCAATAAAGGGTTTGGGGGAAGGGGAGGAAGAGGTAAGGGACAGGTGTGGGGGGTGCATTCTGTTATGAGAGTAGCAGCGAGTAAAGTGATGTTTCGTGTGTTGACACTCGCGTCCTTTTACATGAGCATTAGGCTCCATCGACTAAGGCGTTGGGATGACAATTGAGTGGTGCTTTGGTTAAGCAACACTTAGAAAGGTGTATGGGGTGTATGCACTACAAGAGGGTTCAGGCCTACCACCCATGTAAAGTGTTGTACAGTCAAGCAGGTGGCATTTAGATGTAGTTTTCAGGCTGTGTATTTGGATTCAGGCCCTTGTAGCTCTGGATGCAAAGGCGATAGGTCTTGCCATCTTTCTTGTGACAGGACAGCCGATATTGCACATGCAGTTGCTGTCACCTCCAAGTGAAACAGTGCTGAAGGATCGGGAGTGATGAGGGATGTTGCTTGTGCTACCGCTGTTTTCAGAACCTCCATGGCAGCAGTGTGTCCATGGTAACTTGTCACCTGGGATCTCTTTTTAGTGAGGTCATACAGTCCCTCTGGTAGTTGATGAGACCCAAAAGACATGGAGAGCGCTCTTGGTGACAGGTAGTGGTATGCGTGTGATTAGTTTGATCTTTTCTTTGTCTGGCATGCGTCCTCCCTTCAAATTTGTAACACCCAGGAAACTGACAGACTGTTGCGCTATTTGCGCTTTCTTGGGTTTGACCTTTAACCCCACCTGTGTCACAGGTTTCAGAAGCTTGGGCAAGAGTTCATCATGCTCCTCCTGTGTTTCTGTTGCCAGGAGCAGATCATCTACATATTGTAGCAAAGCGTCTGGCTTGCTGAATCCTTGTATGGCAGCAGCCACTCATTTGTGGAATATGGTAGGTGAGTTATGAAACCCCTATGGCAACAGAGTCCAAGTTTACTGTTTCTCCTCAAAGGTAAATGCAAACTTGTACTTACAGTCCTCTTTCAATGGCACACTCCAAAACCCGTTAGAAATGTCCAATACAGAGAATTCGGTAGCATCAGGAGGTACACTGGATAGTACGGTAGGTGTGTCTCTTACCACTGGGCGGCTGCTGGAGTGCTTTTGTTAAGCAAGCTGTAGTCCACTGTGTAGGAACAATTCAATAATTAATCATTTAATGTTTATCTGGGTTGATTAGTTATCTTATTAATAATATTTAATTGATGTGTTACAAAGATCGAGGATTTACTATGAACACACAGACACAAGAAATGTTTAATCAATAGTAGTATTTTATTAAAGTACACAAATAATAAACAGAAATCAGAAAAGTCAGAAAGTAAATCTCTTAATCTCTAAGCACAAAACACAATTTAAAACTTTCACTGCACTCATGCTGGCTAGCAGGCAATTGAAATATGACACCACCTATCTCCTCACACACAAGGCATCAACTTCAACAGCAAGCAGGCTGTGACGTAGCTAGTATCTTGCTCACACACATACACCCACACCCACACACTGCACGCACCCAGCCTAACTGAAATGATGCAGACAATCTTAGAATATATCACATTAAGCTTATTAATGGTATATAGATTAAGTATATGGCAAGTTTATATTTAGAAAAATTCTTCATACAACAATATGAGGTGGATTACTTATAGTTACATTCATCAAGTTTCACTAAAAGTTAATTCACACACAAAGTGGCAAACTAAATAATTAACAGTTCAATTCTATGTGCATGTGTTACAATTAATTAATTTAGTTCCATGAAAGGAAAATGCAACTGGAATTATACTCAACGGTTCCTTGAAGCTTAGACTTTTGGTCCGCTGGTTTGGAAACTCAATATGTTTAAGTGTCCAGTACAAAAGCTCTCCTCTCAGCAACAAAGTCTTCAATCCCACATTTGATAAAACTCGGCAACACAGCTTTCAATTCTTGATAGAATCAACAAACAGCTGCAACAAAGTCTTCAGTCCTCAGTATAGGATCCACAACAGCGTCCGTCCGCTCTGTCCTCTTCGCTGAATCTTTAGCTACGCAGGAAGTAGAGCACAGTTTCTTTTGGATACTGTGGTTTTAGGTGTACAACAGACCCAGACTGGTTTGTCTGATAAGTCGCTGTAAGTTTTACTGCCATCCTCCAGCCGGGCCTCTGTCTCGTTTCTTGTGGTCGTTGACTTGCTTGCAGCTTGCTTCCTCTTCTTGGGTCTTTTTTAGTCCCGGAGTTGCAGCTTTGCTTAGTAGAGTGAAAGCACCTTGTTTAGCATTCGATGTGGAGCGCAAAATGTTTAGTTTTGCTTGAATATTTATAGTCTTTTTCACTCTGCTGAGTAGCTACTTTCATGAGGTCATTTGTGTATCTTGCCTCTTTAAACTCCCAGTCCTTTGATGTTTTAATGTCTTTTTCCACTGGGACATCACTAGTTTATGTCTTCCTTGCATCAAAACTATTGTTGTTGCACGTGTGAATTATCTGTACATAATTCAACTGTCCGCTTAACCTAATCCAGTTCAGGCGCCGGTCCTCTAATCAGTAGGTCACATAGTTCAGTATGTCTGCAAGCCTGAGGCCCCCTTCTCCAGACACAGCAGTTTGCCCTGTTTCTCAAAACACACAGTTTCATTAATGAATCCAGTTACATCTCTAATACACGTTCATGTATTATTATCATATTCATTATTATCATATTCATTGGCCAATGCTCCCTGGAAGCTATCCTCTTTTTGAAAACTTCAAATCGGGCCGGGCGCTCCACCGTGTGCGGCCTCATACACGGGCCCCTTCAGCCACCTGTACTGAAGAGGAAAAAGCGGAGGAGCGTCCATCCCTGGAAGAAGCCGGGACAAGCTCCAGCACCACAGGAGAAGCACTGCCACCACCAGTGCCACAGTTGCCACGGCCGGAATACCCTGTACCCCTGCCCAACAATACGACAGGGGAGCAGCTGGGGGTTGTAGAAGATGTGGGACTGGCTGGTGAGAGCATGAGAGAGTACCTCCCGAGGGTGACTGACTGCAGACACATTGCAGCTTCCTCTGGCAAGACCAAAATACAAGCCCTACTCGCTTTATATTTTGCAGTCCCTCCACACAGGTACCTTTGGTTCTGGAATAATGTAGTCTGTTCTCACACACATTGTCGCCCTTTTAATCTCTTTGTTCCTGTATTTCTGCCCAACGAAGCATGGCTGCCCTTGTCTCTGTTCCACTGATACACACACCAATAAAATAGTTGCTGTACAACCCATACTCAGCTATAATAGCGAAACAAACCGACAACACCGCTCGGTAGTTCAGAGTTGCTGCTATACACAGAGTACCTTTCACAATTACGTCCCCTCTCTAATTGCTTGCCTGCTTTTTAAAACCCCTTGGATTCCCGCGGACAGGTCATCTGACCATTGACCACCGGGATCATGGGAGTTGAAGTTTCTTTAAATGTATAATACCGCCCTACCACAGTAACACCCGTCTTTCTAGTTTTGAGCTCAGGGGCAAGATATCAGAATCCCCACGTTTCTGATACCTTCCTCGTGTGCTCATCACTGACGGTCTGTTACAATATATATATATATATATATAATATATATATTTCCAGCTACTTTCATACGCAAATGTATGAATCTCATTATAATATTGAAGTTTCGTGCTTACCCTTGTAGGAGATGACATTCTGCATAAAGTATTAAATATATATTTGATTATAAGTTTCTTTACTTCTATGTTAATTTCATATTTGATATAGCTTAAAGCATGTGTAACTAGCAAGACATTTATAGTCTCTTGTATCTTGGCATCTGAGCAGATAGCCAAAGTTAGCAGGAGTCTAATCAAGATGTGTGGACACAGTGTGAAAACAGAACACCACAAACAAAGAACAGATTAGGTTAAGCTTGTAAAATGCTTAAACGCAACACACTATAGAATGTGATAGATTTGGGTGAGTTTCTCCCCTTACCAGATGTGTTGAAGGTGTGTGATAGTAGGGTGGATCCATCCTGATTGGAAGAAATGGGGTGGAAATGCTAATATATTCATAAGAAAAAGAACATTAGAACATAAGAACGTTTACAAATGAGAGGAGGCCATTTGCCCATCTTGCTCGTTTGATTGTTAGTAGCTTATTGATCCCAGAATCTCATCAAGCAGCTTCGACAACTTCCAGACCCTCATAATTCTCTGTGTAAAAAAGTGCCTCCTATTTTCTGTTCTGAATGCCCCTTTACCTAATCTCCATTTGTGACCCCTGGTCCTTGTTTCTTTTTTCAGGTCGAAAAAGTCTCCTGGGTCAACATTGTCAATACCTTTTAGAATTTTGAATGCATCAGATCACCGCGTAGTCTTTGTTCAAGACTGAATAGATTCAATTCTTTTAGCCTGTCTGCATATGACATGCCTTTTAACCCTTTGTGGTTAAAAGGCATGTCATGAATAGTCATACTTGCCCCTGACATCTGATAACAGAGGCCATAAGGAAACAAGCTGACTGTGACTGCATCAGCGGTCAGAGAATATCACTGACATTTGCAGAGCTTTTTTCAGATGTTATAGTAATAAAATAATGACTTGGATCGCATTATTGAGGCGTTTGGTGATAAAACGAGTGATCAGGAGATGATTGATCGGTATGTACGACTATTATATTATTATTATTTATTTCTTAGCATATGTGAAAGCTATAGCGAACGAAAGGGTGGGGCGGGGCTGGAGATGCCTAGTGAGTGCTTTGTTGATGTGCAGGGCCTTTTAAACCTGTTTGACTGTGGGGGATTATATCATTAATTGTTTAATTGGCCAAGCTGGCCAATATAAAGCGGGCCATGCTTCAGCATGGGGGAGGGAGAACAAAGGAGAAACACTGAAGTGCTGGGGGCTGTGTGTTTGCTGTTTTCATGACTGTGAGTTTTGTATGTTTAGTTTAAGATATTTCTGTTTTGTTTAAATCTTTGTTTTGGCCATTGTGCCCTTTATTTTGCCGTGGCATTTCTTTGTTTTATTTATGTTTTGGTTTATTAGAAATAAACCCCCATTTGCTAAAATACTCTGCCTCTGAGTCTTGAGAACGCCAGTATCCTCTGCCATCCTGTCACATATGGTTGTCAGAAGTAGGATGTAGCGGCCCCGCTGTACTGGAAAACAACCACAGGCAAGGGAAAAAAAAAAAGAAAAAAAAAATGGGAAGAAAACAAAGAAAGGTCCGGCCACAGCAACCACAATGGCGGCACCCGCAGCAAGAGAGCAACACAGAGCTAGAGGGGGAGGAGCCATCGCTGCCGTCCCAAGAGCTAGAGGGGGAGGAGCCATTAATGCAGTCTCCAGGGCCAGAAGGGGAGGAGTTACAGACTCAACCCCCTGAATTTTTCTGGGGGGGGAGAAGGGCAGGATGCTGGTGTCCCCCAGCAGCCACTATTTATGCTGCTGAAGGGAGCACGGGGCACACCAGCCCAGCCGCCACAGCAGAGGGAGCCAACACCGCCACAGCCTCCCTCTGAGTGGCCAGCATCAGCCCCATCACCGCTGCCTAGGGTCCGCTGCTGCTGCCGTCGCCGCCTCCCGAGGGTCCTGCTTTGCCTGGGGTCGCCGGGGGCTCTGCTTCGCCTGGGGTCGCTACCTGTCGCCTGCTTCGCCAGGGGTCGCTACTGTGGCTGGAGTCCCATGAAAAGGGAGCTGCCAGCCACGAAGAAGGGGGGAGAGGTCAGGAGACCAGCTCCCCCCGCAGCAGTTTCCCTGCCAGATATCGGGTGGCCGGAGCCCCAAAAAGGGGAGATTCCGGCCAGGAAGAAAGGGGGGGAGGTCAGGAGACCAGCTCCCCCAGCCGCACTTTCGTGGCAGGAAGTATGGTGGCCGGAGCCCCACAAAGGGGAACTGCCGGCCATGAAGAAGGGGGGGGGGGAGGTCAGGAGACCAGCTCCCCCAGCCGCACTTTCGCGGCAGGAGATAGTGTGGCTGAAGCCCCAGAAGAGGGAGCTAGCCACAAAGAAGTGGGGGGTGGAGGACATTCCACCATGGCCGCCCCCAGAAACACCTTGCTTCCCCCTCTTCCGGGACTTTGAGACTGAGGGGGGAGGTGGCCGTTGGGGCCAAGCGTGCGTTCACACAAGGGGGAGGATATGTGGCAGGGCAAAGTTGTCCTGCCCCTTTAATGGAAGGGGTCACGTGACGTCGCCAATGCAGAAAATCAGACAAAGAGCAAATACTTTTTCATGGCACTGTATACTAGTTAAATTTGGCGCTTGTGGGAGGCGAGGCGGCGCAGGAGTCTTGCATAGCCTGTTCCACTAAAACAATCCTGAAAACTAACTTCACACGCACAATTATGAATTTTTTTTTCCCCAATTTTGTAGGCTACCTTTTTTGACCCGCCGGGCCTGTAGAATGGTAGGAGAACCACTGCACTGGATCACTAACCAATAGCATAGCTGCCACCACCCGGAACCCCAGGATACTACAGATAAAAAGATAAGGTGCAATAGGTATAAGATTATGGTTGAAACAGTAAGCTACTCAACACCAGAGAAAAGGGAGGGACAAGACCATAAAAAGTTACTCCAATTATACTAAAATGTCAGCTTTTTGGGTGGATTCTCTGTGAATAACCGTGCGATCTTCACCTTTACAATTGTATCTCATACAGCAAGCGATTCTGAAGAGTCATGTCTATACTTTTCATTACCTAAAACAATTAGTTAAATGAAAGATACACTTCCAAAGTTGCACCCCCCATGCGTCTTTTGAATGGTTTACACGCGCAGCTTCGTTGCAACACATTCAAGATTTGTGATTGTTGTTTTACCACAGTTCACTCATAAAAATAATTTTATTCCGATTTTTAAAGAAACTGTATCCGTGTGACTTGTAAAGCTCATGTATTATACATTTTATTGTTTCAATTGTCTTCTGTTTTAAAAAGCATGGTGCTGTTTTTGTTTCACGTCGTTACAGCTGCAACAGTTCTTCACAATAATGTTTTCTTAGTTTACAGTATGTGTCTTTGTATACTGTACTGTGTGTGTGTGTAAAATAATATCAGCCTTTCCAGTGTAATTACAGTGTAATAAGTTACATGAGTTAATTAAACTGTTCTTGCGAGACACCAGCAAAAAATGGCTGCTTTAAGAAATATTTTTTTCCAAGCCTGTGCTCAGTTTTTCATGGCAACAGCTGTCCCCAGTGGTGGGAATGTGTAATATGAATGGAGCAAAGTACAGAGAAGTCCTTGAGGAAAACCTGCTGTACTCTGACAGAAAGTTGAAACTGGGATAGAAGTTCACCTTTCAGCATGACAACGACCCAAAGCACACAGCCAAAGCTACACTGGAGTGGTTAAGGAACAAAAAGGTAATGTCCTTGAGCGGCCCAGTCAGAGCCCCAACCTAAATCCAATCAAAAATTTGTGGCATGACTTGAAGATTGCTGTCCATCAATGCTTCCCAGGGAACATGACAGAGCTTGAACAGTTTTGTAAAGAAGAATGGTCAAATATTGCCAAATCTGGGTGTACAAAGTTGGTAGAGACCTATCCCAACAGACTCACAGCTGTATTTGCTGCCAAAGGTGCTTCCACCAAGTATTAACTCAGGGAGGTGGAGACTTATCCAATTATGATCTTTCAGTTTTGTATTTAATATATAATTTTTTTCTCAATAAAAACTTTTTTCCCCTTAACAGTGTGGAGGATGGTGTGTAGATAAGTGGGGAAAATCATCATTTAAATGCATGAAACTCACTGACAACAAAATGTGAAAAAAATTCAAGGTGTATACTTTCTATAGGCACTGTATATATAGGTAGTGTACAAAAAAATGAACACCTGGGTAAATGAGGGACACCAAGTATATTGAAAGCAAGGGCTTCCACACAGGTGTGGCTCATGCGTTAAGCAAATAACATCCCAGCTTTCTTAGGGTCATGTATAAAAATGCTGGACAGGGCTGGGTGCCTAGAATTATGGCTAGCATGGCTGCAAAAGGAGACCTCAGAAGAGGGTGATTGAAAGAGGGGTGATTGTTGGGGCGCGTTTGGTAGGAGCTTCAGTGACCAAGACAGCTCAACTTGCTGATGTTTCACGAGCAACGGTGTCTAAGGTGATGTCGGCATGGAACTCCAAGGGAAAGACATAATCAGCAAAGGCAACAGTGGGCGGAAGCGCATACTCCAGGATCGTGATATCCGTGAATTAAGTGCAAGGCAAAACAGGCGAGCAACTGCAGATCAATTGACAGCAAATTTCATTCTGGGGCGCGAGCAGACAGTTTCATCAAAAACAGTCCACCGAGAACTCCACAGAGCGGGATACCATAGTGGCCCAACACCCGATTAAGTGACTTTACATTGGTGTTTGAGTCTGTTGTATACTTACCTGTGTGGCGGAACTACTCCAGCAGAGGGAGTCTGTCTTATACTTACCTGTGTTGCAGAGTTACTCCAGCAAGGGGGAGCCAGCTCTGTGTTCACCTGTGTTACAGGACTACTCCAGCAGAAGGAGCCCATCCTGTACTTACCTGTGATCCAGGACAGCTCAAAGGAAGAGAGCTGGCCCTGTTCTTACCTGTGGACTGACTCACTTTGGCGGAAGGACTCTCTGTACTACTCTCCTGTCTCCACGTCTACAGTGGCCAGTGTGGTTCGCTCCAGTGGACTCGGTCCCATCTAAGTGGATCGTACACAGGCCAAAGCCTGTAGAAGTGTAGTAGTCTTGAAGTAGCTTAGAGAGGGTTGAAGAAGTGAGTCAGTCAGTGGCCCGTACAGGGCATTAGCCTTTGGCAGAACTTGCTTATTGTGTAAATATTGTAAATAAAATATACTTGCCTGCAAACATATTGAGTCTGTGCCAGTGGTGGGAGCAGGAAACCAGTGATCAGTAGCACTACACTACTGGATCTGTTACAATATATATATTATATATATATTATATATACACACACTGTACTTTATAGATATAATGAGTAAAACACAATAAGAGCGTCTCAAATCACCCCCTCAAAAGATTTTTTTCTGGAACTGAGGGGTTTAGTTAACGTTTCTTAAGAGGAGAGCACGAGATCAAAATTTTGTGTTGGGCTAGCGTCGGCATTTGGTTAGTTTGCTGACGCCAACCAACACCAACTGATTCGACCTAAAGCCAGCGTTATGATGTTTACTGGGATTTTTTTTCTTTATTTGCTGAACATAGAGCGGCTGCTTTTTCCAGGGACATTGGTGCTTAGGAATGTATTGTGAAGCTGTTCTGTGTAGATTTAAAAAATAATTCATTCTTTTTTCTTTTATAAATATATACAGTAGTCTTTTTTGTATGATTTCATGAATGTAACCTTGTGGCAAAGTGGTAATTAGTAGCAGGTGTGATGCAGATGCAGTAATCCCAAGAAAAAACAGACAAAGTACGGGTGAAATGGTTGGTTTAATAAGAACATAAGAACATAAGAAAGTTTACAAACGAGAGGAGGCCATTCAGCCCATCTTGCTCGTTTGGTTGTTAGTAGCTTATTGATCCCAGAATCTCATCAAGCAGCTTCTTGAAGGATCCCAGGGTGTCAGCTTCAACAACATTACTGGGGAGTTGGTTCCAGACCCTCACAATTCTCTGTGTAAAAAAGTGCCTCCTATTTTCTGTTCTGAATGCCCCTTTATCTAATCTCCATTTATGACCCCTGGTCCTTTTTTCTTTTTTCAAGTCAAAGAAGTCCCCCGGGTTGACATTGTCTATACCTTTTAGGATTTTGAATGTTTGAATCAGATCGCCGCGTAGTCTTCTTTGTTCAAGACTGAATAGATTCAATTCTTTTAGCCTGTCTGCATACGACATGCCTTTTAAACCTGGGATAATTCTGGTTGCTCTTCTTTGCACTCTTTCTAGAGCAGCAATATCTTTTTTGTAACGAGGTGACCAGAACTGAACACAATATTCTAGGTGAGGTCTTACTAATGCATTGTAGAGTTTTAACATTACTTCCCTTGATTTAAATTCAACACTTCTCACAATATATCCAAGCATCTTGTTAGCCTTTTTTTATAGCTTCCCCACATTGTCTAGATGAAGACATTTCTGAGTCAACATAAACTCCTAGGTCTTTTTCATAGTTCCCTTCTTCAATTTCACTATCTCCCATATGATATTTATAATGCACATTTTTACTGCCCGCATGCAATACTTTACACTTTTCTCTATTAAATTTGCCATGTGTCTGCCCAATTTTGAATGCTGTCTAGATCATTTTGAATGACCTTTGCTGCTTCAACAGTGTCTGCCACTCCTCCTATTTTTGTGTCGTCTGCAAATTTAATGAGTTTGCTTACTATATCAGAGTCTAAATCATTAATGTAGATTAGGAATAGCAGAGGACCTAATACTGATCCCTGTGGTACACCACTGGTTACCTCACTCCATTTCGAGGTTTCTCCTCTAATCAGTACTTTCTGTTTTCTACCTGTTAACCACTCCCTAATCCATGTGCATGCATTTCCTTGAATCCCTACTGCGTTCAGTTTGAGAATTAATCTTTTATGCGGGACTTTGTCAAAAGCTTTCTGGAAATCTAGTTGGATTATTAATCCAATGGTCTGATGACCAGCCAGCAAATAATAATAATGAGCTGGCAATAAATACACAACAATGTGTATTGCACAGTAGTAAAAAGGGTTGCAGTCCCGTAAACAATAAGCACAGTACTAACATGCACAATTAGACACACACACGATCACAAGTCCAAAGTGAGTGCTCTCAGTGCTTGTGGTGAAGTACAATATAATACGTGCTATGCTTGTGAACAAGTGCTGATAATGTTAATTGTGACTGTAGTGCAGTGTTGATAAGGTTTTGTGCTGGCCCTTGGCAACAGCTCTGGATTTGTGTTTAGCTGTCTAGTGCTATATAACAAAAACACAGACAGTTACTAAACAGACAAAACAAACAAAACACTCACAAACTCTTCCTTTCTTATTCAGGGAAATCTCCCGGTCCTTCCAGTTCCTCGTATCTCTAAACCAAGCAAAGGAAAAGATTTACGATTCTCTGGTCCCTTTATGTTTTCACGCATGACCCCTTGGTAAACTATTTCAGCTGTCTCTATTGCCTGCAGCTGCTACCTCGTTTACCTTCCGGGTCAGTATGTTCCTGCAATGGAGTCTCGCCTTCTTCCAGGCTGACTAACTTGCCGACCCAGGAAATGAACTATTAGGCCAGCCCGTCCAAAGACTTTCCCTTTCGCTACTTAGCGCCCTCACAGGTCGGGAGGGAGATTTACAACCAGAACCAGAATATTTATGTCACAAACCTACATAAGAAGGGGCATATATGTTTTACGTTTATTTGCTGATCGTAGAGCGGCTGCTTTTTTCCCAGGGAGAGCATGCTTGGAAATGTATTGTGAAGCTGTGCAGATTTCAAAAATAATGTAATTATTTTTTTCTTTTATAATACTTTTTTCACGGTAAATGTTTTAAGAGACACACAGGGGGGAAGTTACCTCAGCCACCAGTTTCAATTGGACACTAGTGATCTGAGGAGTCCCCGTTAACACTATACCCAGCATCTTAAAAAAACTAAAAAAGATGTGAGCGGCAGGTAGTCTCCCTGTGGTGGTGGAGGTGGGAGCTGCACGTAGTCTCCCTCTGGTGGTGGTGTAAGGAAATTTGATAGCCCATATTCATATTGTTAGAATATTTGGAATGTATGGTACTTTCAATGGAGAGATATTGAGCACAGAGTTTAGGTGGGGTATTTTGGAAAGCAGGGTCTGTCTCAATAAATTGCAGGTTGACTAGATGGAGAGCAAATGTGACCATTTATGGGCATTTGTTAAGGGGGTCCTCTGTTCGGTTGCATGGGGGGGGATGAGAGAATCTCAGAGATAACAGATGCAAAGGAATGTTTGTGAGGCTTGGAAACTTGCCACGTACACAGGTATAGTGGGGAGTGGTCTTAAATGACATCATTAAAAGGGTGTGTTTTGGAATCTACAAAACTGAAGTGAATGCATTGTGTGGGGCTTAGTTCTATCAATCTCACTGCAGCCCAGAGTGACATGACTCTGTTCAATACAATTGTCTATTTTACACTGTACCAATAAACATATATAATTGACAACTAATATTGTTTATCAGTATCAATTTTTCCTTACAGTTGGGGGCTCGTCCAGGATAACAAGAACGAAACTGAAATCTCCGGGTAGACTCGAGATTCTCATCTGTGGGGGGGGGGGGTCGCAGACTGCTACAGGGTCAGGAGGGATTCCATTAGGTCCAGTCGTTTTCTACTCCTGAATGATACTATTAATGGTGAGTGTATTTAAAATTGTTTTTCTGGCTTAGAAAGGGAGAGAAATCGGGATGGTCCCGTATTAAGCAAATGAATGTTGATTGTAAGACGTAAGACAAGGGAAAGTTAGGCAGATTCTTCTCGTTTTAAAAGAACAAAAAACAATTAGGAAATTGATAAAAACGGACCAGGATATTTTGAAACTAATCACTTCATTTATGCCTGAGTGAATAGATTATTGGAGACGGATAATACTCTTGACTTGCAGTATACATTGAGTGGGATGGATTGTAGTCATCTGTTACAGATCTTGCATTTTATTTTATTTTCCTCTTATTTTTTTTTTATCTAGCAGTACCGACTGGAAACTTGATTTTTAATTTACTGTAATCTCAAGACGAAATTGAGTATTCGGGCAGTATCTTTTTCTTTTTGATGTAACTAGACTATGTAAATGCTGTTGGTTTAATTTGCTGTAATCTCAGACGAAATTGAGTATTCAGGCAGTATTGGTTTTCTTTTTGAATGAAACCAGGCTTGGTAGAACTGGGTCGTTGTTTTTATTTCCTGTACACCTAGCGTAATTGGGTAAGGCAGGGCTCTGATTTCTCTATTTTTTTTAAGCAGCCATTAGTCTAGGGAATCGCTGTAACAAAAAGTACTACTGTGAACCACTAGGTGAACGCTGTAGTTAGAGTATGTACAATGGATGAACTTGTGGAGAAGTTCATTGCAAAGCATGGGCCGCGAGAAGACCCGTTTGAAGGTATAGAAAAGCAGAAATACCCTATTACATGGGGTAAAGAACAGTTTGAAACTAGTGAAAGGGTACCTAAATCAAAAAAAGGCAGATTGACTACCGTTTTATTAGGTCAACAGGGTATGGTGAAAGTCCTACAGAAGAAAATGACTTTCTGTCAGGACAATGCGCGTAAATTCAAAAACAGTAATGAGCAGAATAAAATCATGGCGAATAGTGTTGCATGTCTGGAGTCGCAAGGGGCGCTGGCCGCTGACTTTCAGCTTCAGATGCGTAAGGAGAGAGGAGTTACTGGAGAGCAATTGTAAATAATCAAAATGGAAAATAGGGATTTGAAAGAGCAGCTGCAGAAAGTGCAAAATGTGTATGATTGTTTAGTGAGAAAGTGTGTCAATACACCCTCTTTTCAGAGCAGATTGGATAGTACCGACATTGATAAACTTAAACAGAAAATGTGTTTGAGGGACACATTGCAGCTGTGGGCGTTCCTCTACCACAGGGTATGATGGATGACGACACAGATGACAACTCAGATCAGGCCGAAGAGAATGGGGATGAGCCCAGCCTCGTAGAGGAGGAGTGGAATTGGCATAACGGCGGGAAAGCTAACGTAAGGGTGGGGCCTTCTGCACCAATGGCTCCAGTTGCATGGAGGCATAAACAAATTAGAGACGCGGCAGGAGCGGACCAAGGGACGGAGGAAGTTACTACTGAACAACCTCTATTCATGGCTGAGATTGAGTCTATCTAAAATAGGAACCTTTGATCCTATTAAAAGAGCCCTTTGAGTTTTTGAGTTGTCTGGAGTTGCATAGTAATATACACCATTTGTCTGATAAGGCTATATGCATGCTCATGACTGTTTGTACAGGGCCTCTAGCGGTGAGTTTACCGAATAGGATTAAATGGGGAACTGCTACTAAAGCAAACAGGAAAGATGATTTGATTACTTTGATGGGGTGTAGAACTACCGATTGCAATAAAATCATTTCGATTGTGTCACAAGGAGAGCACCCTGCTGCCTATGCCTCTACATTGTTTAATGTGTACAAGACCTATAGTGGCATTGCTAATCCACAGAAAAATGATCAGGCGCTAGTGTCTCTGTTAATTAATGTCAGGCCCTTTTAGAGCACAGCTGGTAGCTCAACTGCCAACAACTGCAGTTTATGATAATGCGTTGGACGGATTGACACGTCTTTTTAATGCTCATACCCCGACAGGCATAGGCAGTAAAAAGAAGCCTGTATTGGCGATTCAATCAGATAAGTGGAAAAATTAGGAGTACAGGCCTGATGATGTTAAACAGCGTAAAGGAGAAAGACTGCCGCCTTTTAATATGGATGATGTGAAATGTTATTTTTGTGGGGAGGAAAGGGAAAAGGGGAGGAAAAGAAGGGGCAGTTTAGTCCTTACAAAGACCTGGTTAAACAGCTTCAGGATTTGAAGGAGCAGATTTTGAAGTTGGAAGCAAAAGGGGCACCCAAAGGAGTTGCCTCTGCATAGGGATGTTTGGCCTCAATCAAGCCAGCGGCACCATTGAGTAGGGATGAGTGGAGCCGTCCAGTTGTCAAAGTTACAGTAGGAGGCCACTGTAACACATGGTTAGTAGACACTGGGGCCTCCCTCACTATTCAACATAACACGTCACCTCCTGATGAAGGAGAAGATACTATTGCACTTGAGGGGTTCAATGGTAAAGTATCTTTGGCAACAAAAACCTTGTTGTTATCGTTTCAAATTGGCATTAATTTAAAGAGAAAGTCCCACAGGGGATGGCAGGAACATACTGGGTTCTGACATAATGGGGAAACGTAATTATATCATTGATTATTGCAACAGGTATATATGGCAGGACACTAGTGGGACCACTGGGAAAACAGCATATGTATCAGATGCACACGCAGTGTTTGCAATTAAGAAGGTTGAGGGATATGATTTAGACACATTGTTACATAGTGACAATTTAAATCTTTCCAGTATACTGCAGCAAAGACAAGCAGTTTTTGCAACACACAAAGACTACTCTGGAAACATGGGCTCTCACAACATACAGATTGTAGTGCACGGCAAGGATCCACCTCCACAGCGCCAGTATAATTACCCAAGAGAGGCGATCTCACACATACAAACTACCATTGACTCACTTCTCCATCATGTGATCAAACCTTGTTCATCTCCTGTTAATGCTCCTATATGGCCAGTCCGCAAACCAGATGGTTCATGGAGATTAACTATTGATTACAGGGTATTGAACAAATACACTACCATCTGTGCACCGATAGTTGCCTCAGCACCTGATGTAATGGCTGCATTGTCTTCCACGGCGAAGGTTTACACAGCATTGGACATATCTAATGGATTCTGGTCCATACCTGTGCATCCTGATAGCCAGTACAAGTTTGCTTTCACCGTTGGTGGTATGCAAATTCCCCAACCCACTTATCCATACTGAAGAGGATAACTACCTTTATCAGTGTCCATCTCTTTATTCAGCACAAAAAGCAGAAATTGTGGCTCTTACAAACTCTTACACTCTTTCCCTCTATGAGCCTGAACATCTATTCTGATTCAGCCTTTGTAGTGAATTCTCACTGAGTATCTTCATATTTGGCATAAAAGGGGATATGTGAGTGCTGATGGTCAACCTCTAGCGCAAGAAGGACCATTAAAGGTAATACAGTTATATATATACTTAATGCAGAAGAGGGATCCAGGGACTAAAGTAGCCATTGTAAAGGTTAGAGCTCATCAGAAGTCTAAAGTTTCTCCTCAAGCACAGGGTAATTGTACAGTAGATCTGTTAGCAAAACAAGCTGCTATAAATGGTAATGTTTATACTCCGGGGCATGAACAAAACACTCCAACGTCTCCTATAGATGTGCTCCAACCTCTCACTCCAGTAGATCTTAAAACGGCTCAGCAACAAGACCAACAGATTGTGGGGTATATTCACCTATTGGTCTTTATGCTGACTATCACCAGCATCTGATTGTTAACGATGGTGTACTACTATACTCCTCACCAGAGGGCCCTTACCCTAGTACCACCTAGTGGGTTGCACACTGATAGTCTATATTTTGCCCACAACCAGGGGGGGGGGCATATGGATTTTGAGAAACCTTTTGAGTGAGTACATCATGGCCAGGGATGAGAAGTGATGTAGAATATTATTGTGTTAACTGCGTGGTATGTCTACAAATGAACCCATCACCAGTTAAGAAAAAAGGAAAGCTTAAATCTGTTTGTTTATCTGAAGGACCATGGACCAATTTACAAATTGATTATGTAGGGCCATTTCCTAAAGGACAAGGGGAGTACCAATACATACTGGTAGTGATAGATACATTCTCAAAGTGGATTGAAATGTTTCCAATTGAAAACAGTACAGATGCTGCAACAGCAAGAGTAATGTGGGAACAGATATATTGCAGATGGGGTCTTCCCATATCAGTAGAGAGTGATAGGGGTACACACTTTGTGGGGCATGTACACAGGGAACTTGCTAGGTATACAACATCTGTTACACATAGCTCATCATCCTCAAAGTTCTGAGAATGCTGAGAGAGGAAATCGCACTTTGAACATGGCAATACAAAAAATGGTATTAGAACAAGGTTCTGATTGGATTAGGCATTTACCTGCTATTCTGATGATGATCAGGGGGGTTCAATATAAAATGACAGGTTACAGTCCCTATGAAATTATGACTGGTAGACTAATGAGATTAACAAAACATTTATGGTTAGAGGTTTGTAGACCTATGATAGAGGGGTGGAACCGCACTGAGTATTTAGAGAGAATACAAAAGATACTACCTCAAATTTATGCAGACACAGCTAAACGCATAGGATTATCTCAACAGCAGAACAAGATGTACTACGATAGAACTGTAAAAGAAACGTAGTTCCAAATTGGAGAACAAGTGATGGTCAAGAATTATGATAAAAAAGGACCTTGGTCTGTAAATTGGAAGGGCCCATACTTTGTAGTAGATACCTGTGGGAGTACTATATACAAAGTGAGACTAGAGGATAAAGGAAGGAAACCAACTGACAAATGGTTTCATGTAGATCAGCTGAAGGGCGTACCAAGAAAAAAAGACATTTGAACTGGAATAGGCAACAGGCCTGTGGAATAAAAGTACTCTGTTTGACATAAAAAAAGGGGTTTGGTGAAAACTAAGCTTTTCATGTGTGTATACAATACATGTTATGCACTGACATCTAGTGGTGATTCTTGCAATTGCAATAGATTTTTAATTCAGGAAAAGTATTGCGACTTGTTTTCTTTTTCAACTCTGGGTGATGTTCTGCTTACAATAAGATATTTGTTTGTGTAGAGATAAAGGGAGGATTTGCACTTTGTATGTTTCAATAGAGATCTTGCGAATTTATAATCATAATTATTATGATGAAACAGATAATTGAAATAAAAGAAACACACATTTCTTCTCTCGCACAGACTGCATCATGTGGGCAGACATCATCCAGGTGAAGAGGAAAGGTATAGGGGTGAAAAGATGTTAACAAAGAACTGATACTGCACTTGTCTTCGCAGGTAAACGAGAATGCAGACACTACTCTGTTTCCTGGGAATCCTGGGAAATGCGATTGGAAGTTGTCCTATTGAATCTCCGCGACCGGAGAATGGTTTGGTCTTCAGCTCAGATGATCCCAGACGACCGATTATGGATTTGAATTCCAGTGGTGTTGGACTTCACCTCATGGAACATTGGACATCAGAAACTGTGTGAAAGTTTTTTTGTTGATACAGGTGTATACAAAGACTTGATTCAGAGACAGTTAAAAGAATATAATAGGCATGTTTTTCAATGAGCAACATCAAAGTCAAAGAAAGAAGAGAGAACTACTAGGTGACATTATGGGAATGTTTGGGTCAGGAAATTCTTTGTATAATACATTTCAGATTGAAGAAGTTAAAAGATACCTGGTAAAATTAAAAGAGAGATTGGGAACAGGAATGAAAGATCAGGATAGTTTCATTAGAAATGTGATTAAACAGATCCATATGGTAAATGCTAGTGAATGAATTGTGACAACGCTGATGAATTACATCGAACAAAGTTCAGCTAAGCAAGCATGTGATATGATAGGACAGCATATGGCAAGTACAGTGTCCGATGTGATGAGTGATCTCTTGAAAGGAAAATGTTCCTAACCTTTACTTTGCAACTACAAAGACATATTTTTTACTATTCAAATGGAACTATATCACAAGTAGCTGAACCTGAGGCGAGTTATGTTCTTGCCCGAGTGTGAAAAATCAAACTCACTGGTGTGACAAGATAACTACAGCAGGGGGTGGGTTAAGGTGCTACCCAGCAGAACATACCTTTAAAACGTGTGTGTGTGCACACAATGGAGAGATAATGGCCCTTGTGATCTGCTGCCACTACCCTACAACTTGATAGTCAGTTTAGCAGAAACTATACCTATTGAACATGGATCTAATCAATCCATAGCTTTCTTGTTATCCATCCCTGTTTTTAATCAATCTGATGTGCATGGTAAAGATGAAATGGTTCAGAATATTGGATTCTAGATAGATGGGATCTTATATACACACACTCAGATGCCATCAAAAATAATAAGGAAAAATGATGGTACCATGGTACAGGTGGAACGATTGGATTGTTGTGTGATTAAGAAGGGTCAATATCTGTGTACTTGTTCAGTGGTGAATGTGAATGCATTTCTGCCAGGATGTATCATGTCTAATACGCATGTTAACTCTACGGAAGGTAATTGTATTATAACTGTCCAAAGAATGAATTATGGTTCAGTATTGAATTATGCTTACCAAGGTAATGGTAAATATTGTTTTACTACTAAATCTGAAGAACTATGTAATAGACACTCAAGTTTGTATGATTAAGAATGCTTCTTTTTGTGTTACACCTGTTAAACATCTGTACATGGGAAATATGATTTTTCCCTCTATGCCAAATAGAATGATTATTCATGCTGCTGACATCTATGATTTCAATAAGCTTCAAGTAAATCCCTTTCCAGAAATTACAGATAGATTGAAACAACTACTGGGAGAGGAAGAAGGGATAAAGGTACATTTAGCAGAAATACAGGTTAAAGAAATATAGGTTGGACGCTCATCAAGACAAAATTGATGAATTCATACATGAAGGAAATTTGGAATTTCTGTACAAGAATACATACTAGGATTATCTGTTTAAGGGTGCTATAACTTTGAGTTTAACTATTTTTGTAATAACACTGATGATGTTTATATATCTTCGTCGAATGATTCACAAGTATTATGGTGAAATAATTCGAATTTGCACAAAGAAACTTCTTAAGGAGTTGTTTATTATAGGAATTATTGATTTAATAACCCTATCGATGGCAGGTATTCAAAGACGGGTAAGATCTAGAATGCATCTACACAACCTAAGACAGAAGCTTGTCGCTGGGATTAAATTCAATCTTAAATCAATTCCTTATGAATCACTACTTTTGATAAAGTTTGTATTTTTTTTATACATACATATACACAGTGCAAGATATTTCAGTTTTTTATTTTTCTTAAAAATATTTCCCAGCATAAAACCAATGTCACCTTACAATAATTGATTTTGAGTTTCAGTGTTTTAAAATAAAATATCAAACAGAACGAAATTTCAATGTACCATTTGTAATTCAGTAATATGAGAGAATTGGTCAGGGGTCTGAATACTTTTGCAAGGCACTGTGTGTATATATATATATATATATATATATATATATATATATATATATATAGACACACACACATATATATATATATATATCAAATTTGATAGTCCATATTCATACTGTTAGAATATTTGGAATGTATGGTACTTTCAATGGAGAGATATTGAGCCCAGAGTTTAGGTGGGGTATTTTGGAATGCAGGATCTGTCTCAATAAATTGCAGGTTGACTAGAGGGAGAGCAAATATGACCATTTATGGGCATTTGTGAAGGGGGTCCTCTGTTCTGCTCTGTTTGGTTGCATGGGGGGGGGATGGGAGAATCTTAGAGATAACAGATGCAAAGGAATGTTTGTGAGGCTTGGAAACTTGCCATGTACACAGGTAATAGTGGGGAGGGGTCTAAAATGACATCATTAAAAGGGTGTGTTTTGGAATCTACAAAACTGAAGTGAATGCATTGTGTGGGGCTTAGTTCTATCAATCTCACTGCAGCCCAGAGTGACGCGAATCTGTTCAATACAATTGTCTATTCTACGCTGTACCAATAAACATATATAATTGACAACTAATACTGTTTATCAGTATCAATTTTTCCTTACAGTTGGGGGCTCGTCCAGGATAACGAGAACGAAACTGAAATCTCCGGGTAGACTCGAGATTCTCATCTGTGGGGGGGGGGGGGGGGGGTCGCAGACTGCTACAGGGTCAGGAGGGATTCCATTAGGTCCAGTCGTTTTCTACTCCTGAATGATACTATTAATGGTGAGTGTATTTAAAATTGTTTTTCTGGCTTAGAAAGGGAGAGAAATCGGGATGGTCCCGTATTAAGCAAATTAATGTTGATTGTAAGACGTAAGACAAGGGAAAGTTAGGCAGATTCTTCTCGTTTTAAAAGAACAAAAAACAATTAGGAAATTGATAAAAACGGACCAGGATATTTTGAAACTAATCACTTCATTTATGCCTGAGTGAATAGATTATTGGAGACTGATAATACTCTTGACTTGCAGTATACATTGAGTGGGATGGATTGTAGTCATCTGTTACAGATCATGCATTTTATTTTATTTTCCTCTTATTTTTTTAATCTAGCAGTACCGACTGGAAACTTGATTTTTAATTTAATGTAATCTCAAGACGAAATTGAGTATTCGGGCAGTATCTTTTTCTTTTTGATGTAACTAGACTATGTAAATGCTGTTGGTTTAATTTGCTGTAATCTCAGACGAAATTGAGTATTCAGGCAGTATTGGTTTTCTTTTTGAATGAAACCAGGCTTGGTAGAACTGGGTCGTTGTTTTTATTTCCTGTACACCTAGCGTAATTGGGTAAGGCAGGGCTCTGATTTCTCTATTTTTTTTAAGCAGCCATTAGTCTAGGGAATCGCTGTAACAAAAAGTACTACTGTGAACCACTAGGTGAACGCTGTAGTTAGAGTGTGTACAATGGATGAACTTGTGGAGAAGTTCATTGCAAAGCATGGGCCGCGAGAAGACCCGTTTGAAGGTATAGAAAAGCAGAAATACCCTATTACATGGGGCAAAGAACAGTTTGAAACTAGTGAAAGGGTACCTAAATCAAAAAAGGCAGATTGACTACTGTTTTATTAGGTCAACAGGGTATGGTGAAAGTCCTACAGAAGAAAATGACTTTCTGTCAGGACAATGCGCATAAATTAAAAAACAGTAATGAGTTTGAGAAAGAGCAGAATAAAATCATGGCGAGTAGTGTTGCGTGTCTGGAGTCGCAAGAGTCAGATAGCCCATTATAACCAATACAGAACACATGGGGGCACGTCTTTGGATGCCCCATGTACCCCCTTAGACATCTTGTTCACTAAATATCCCTAGATAGGTTATCACCCCCTCTTTGCAAAAACAGAAAAGATTTTAGTGAACAAGCCGTAAATGAATCTGTAAAGTAAGTGTTAAACC
Organism: Acipenser ruthenus; assembly: GCF_902713425.1. NCBI lineage: Eukaryota > Metazoa > Chordata > Actinopteri > Acipenseriformes > Acipenseridae > Acipenser > Acipenser ruthenus. The sequence continues at coordinate 57,490,883 of NC_081192.1, forward strand.
TTTGTCAAATTGATATTGTTGCTTAATTACTGCTAGGCAGCATGACAAGACAACAGTAAAATGCACATTGAATCTTTTTATTTACATTAGGTATTTTATATGGGAGATCAGATCAGCTAGAGCTCGCAGTGGCCTTCTAGACACTCTCCGTGCATAAAATATTATTAAACCGAGTGAGGAAACATTTTCATTGAAAGAAAACTCCAAACTCTTTGACAAACTTAGGCTGGGACCAAATCTAAACTTTGACCCAACCGCTAATCGTAATTTACAAACCTGGTACTGATGGCGACTCTTTTGCTTGTCTGAGGGATATTGCTTCTTTTATTATTAAATATTAGCAGACGCCCTTATCAAGGGGGGCACAGTTACAAGATATCACATTATTTTTATTTACAATTACCCATTTATATAGTTGGGTTTTTACTGGAGCAATCTAGGTAAGTACCTTGCTCAAGGGTACAGCAGCAGTGTCCCCCATCTGGGATTGAACCCACGACCCTCCGGTCAAGAGTCCAGAGCCCTAACCACTACTCCACACTGCTGCCACTCTACCCCAGAGGGAAGCCGTCGTTAGTACTGGGCTTGTAATTTGTGATTTGCGGGTGGGTCAAAGTTTTGATTTGATCCAGGCCTTAACCCGAAGAACTTGTGTTGAAAAGGTCATTGTTTTAATGCCTTATATGTGAAATAAAAGTACACGAGGTTATTTCATTTTATTTTCTTACTATAAGACATGTTTTTTTTTAAATTTAGTCGTTGCCAATTATTTTTATTATTTTCTCCCAATTTGGAATCACCAATTATATTTTTAGGCTCGGCCAGGGTGTCCTCAGCTTGGCATGGCCAATTGAGCGCCGCCCCCTGGAAGCTCCCGTCCTTGGTGGGCAAAGGAATAGCCTGGAATTGAACTCGCGATGTCCAGACTATAGAGCGCATCCTGCACCACGTGGAGCGCCTTTACTGGATGCGCCACTCTGGAGCACCAATATGACATGTTTTGAGTTCACACCTCATTAGTACAGACTGGATGAGCGCAGAAACTCTTAGTGAGTCAATGTCTTTGCAAATGATGACCTACCGGATTACTGTTTTACTTTTTGCTGTTTTTGTATGGAAATCTGTTTTGGGCCAGGATAAATACAAATGGGTGATGTAGAGGGGTTCCCCCTCTGTGTGAATCAACTTTGAAATAAGTGACCCAGAACGATTTAACCCCCGAAATACACCAGTTACTTATTCAATTTGTGTTACATTTGCGGGATGCAAATAAGAAGCTGGAATGCGAATAAGAAGCTGGCTGAATAAGAAGTTAGCAAATAAGAAGACAACTTCAGCATTATACTTTGGACCCTGTTTAACAACAAGTAAGAGCAAAGGGATTCCTATGCATTTTTATTGGTTACACTTTGGGGTGCTGCTACTCGTGGGGTACGGCTTGCTCACTAAACTTTCCAGTGTTTTTGCAAAGAGGGGCTGATTACCTATCTAGGGATACCTCGATATTTAGTGAACAAGGCGTCTAAGGGGGTACATGGGGCATCCAAAGACGTGCCCCATGCGTTCTGTATTGTTTATAATAGGCTACATTTTGGGGTGCTGTTGTTCATGGGGTACGGCTTGCTCAGTAAAATATTTAGTGGTTTTGCAAAGAGGAGGCTACAACCTATTTAGGGATACCTCGATATTTAGTGAGCAAGGCGTCTAAGGGGGTAAATGGGGCATCAAAAGACGTGACCCCATGCGATCTGTATTGGTTATAATGGGCTACACTTTGGGGTGCTTCTGCTCGTGGGGTATGGCTTGCTCACTAAAATCGTTAGTGTTTTTGCAAAGAGGAGTCGATAGCCTCTAAGTGGGTAAATCGGGCAAAACAAGCGGGTAATATAGGGTACCGCTAAGCTGCTGATACAGATTTGTTATTAATAGTCATCTTTTTTTTTTTTCGATTATTATCGAGCGATTATTTTATAAATAGTAGCAATATATTAATTGAGCAATAAGTATATGATTTAAAACACACAGAAAAAAGGACACACTGCTTTGTCAACTATACCACGAATAAGGAACCGGGAATAAGTAACCAACTTCCAGGTGGTCTTTTCAAGTCACACGAATACAGTTTGCTTAAAAATCGTTATATAATTATTTTTACGACTGAACTGGTAAAACAACAATCACAAAACCTGAATGTGTTGCAATGAAGCTGCACGTGTAACCCATTTAAAAGACGCATGAGAGGGGTTGCAGCTTTGGGAGCGTATCTTTCATTGAACTAATTATTTTGGGTAATGGAAAGTATAGACAGAAATCTTCAGAATTGCTTGCTCTATGAAATACAATTGTAACTGTGAAGATCGCACGGTTATTCACAGAGAATCACCCCAAAAAGCAGACATTTTAGTATAATTGGAGCTGATCAGATTTTCTGCCATAATGTTGTTTGTTTACTTAAAATAACCTCGTGGACATGCAGGCATATACAGAACTGTATGCTTTTCCACAGACCAAACCCAGACAATGCTTTTGAAATAAATTCTAGAAGTGATCGCGCAATACCTACAGAGTTTAATAAGACTGTCTCTCAAATTTATATATAATTATTATATAAATAGTTTATATACAAACTATTTATATAATGTGTTTATGTTTTATTATTTAATATAGGATGTTTGTTGATATAAATTGGTTTTGATTCGTTGTGGATTGAATAGAATTGCAAGGTTTGTATGTTTGTGATTTATTAGATCTGACTTTTGTTGTTTTACAAAAACTGGTGTGTTTATATGAGCACTATAGGTAATGCAAGTAGTGGAATGTGTAATGCAAAAATAGGTTTATATAGTATGGTTAAGTTCTGCTAAAGGTCAAATTTAAAGCTGGCTGTGAAACTTCCCATAATTTCTTATTGACTGCAGATGGTTGTTGTATAACATGCAGAGTTCGCTATACATGTTAAAGGATAGTCCAAGATTGGGGCACGTGCATCAGAAGCTGATTGGTTGCGTGGTATGGCAGCCATGTTGCGTACCATCAATAACACAAACATCTTCTTCTCAGAAACCGCTTATCCGATTGAAGCAAAAATGAGCATAAATGATCTAAGTATGATTATCTTTTACGGTTGTTCAAGGGAAGTTGCTACAGTAAAAAACATGGCTGCTGTGAGCCAATGAGATTTCAGCATTGATCATTTTGCACATATTGCAGTATATGTCAATGGTACAATGCAGTAGACTTATGAAACTATAATACTATATGCATAATAGTAGAGGACTATGAGAAGTAATGTCAGTAACTTAATGAAGCTGACTGGTCACATGGTTGGCGGCCATATTGACGTTTCGCCCACATTTTGCGTATTACATAACAAGAACACTGTTGCATTGAAACTCTACACAGTTCTAGAGCCCTATGGGAAGTAATCTCCACCACTAAATGGAGTTGATTGGTCACATGGATGATGGACATACTGATGTTTTGGCCACATTTTGCGCATTTCATAACACTAGCACCATTACACATAAACACTTCAAATTTCACAGGGTTGTACGGGAGTAAAACATCTCACTATGGTCATCTGTTATGCTTGATCAAGGGAAGCTGCTACTGTGAAAAACATGATGGCCATGTCGGAACATCAGAATACGCAACTGGTTATAAAAAGGTCTAACTGCTTATTGATTGCAGATAGAGTCATGATTGTTATGTAACACATAGGAACCCATATATGCTCTATAAAAAAAATGTTGTTGCCTGTGACCTCTGACCTCTCCTAAAGGTCAAATGTAAAACTGGACAATAACTGCTCAGAGAATGTAGATAAAGTCATGCTTGGTATGGAAGACATATAGGAACACATCTATGCTCTATCAAAAAGTTTCAATGACCATGACCTTTGACCTCTACTAAAGTTCAATTTTAAAACATGCTTATTACTCCATAAAGATTTCAGATATATGCAAATATAAAAACACTTATATGCTCTATCAAAAAATGACCACTAGATAGTGCTCATTGGTCACATAATGGACATAGAGATGTTTTATCCAAATGTTTGCACTGTCTGTAACACAAACACCGCTGCATATAAATTCTTCAAACTTCTGAGTTGTGCAAGCCTCAGGGAACTAATGCCTGCAATTGAATGAAGCTGATTGCTTAAATGCATTTCACTGTAAAAGCTAGTTAGAATACTGTTTGCATCCAAATAGCATTTTAATTTGCTACTAACCAGTGATTACAATATTTTTGCCAAAATTGACACAGTCAGCTGTGTCCAAAATGATTTGTGATGATAACGTTTCATCTGTAACAACCAGCGCTTAACTTTCACGCTAACTGCTTGGAAGCCGTAAAGTTGCTCGCAACTCTAGTGTTTTTTGTATTTGTGTAGTGCTATCTCGGTTTTTGGTGGCCAACAAAGAGAAGCTGCACTTGCAGTGCTTCAACACAACCTAAAAAGTTAGTGGAAACCCAGTTTAAGAAAGCTGTACGATATCAAGGAACTCAGACAGAAATGTTGAGAGGAACGGTAGTTCCTCGTACAAGTTAGAAAAACTTGTTTGAAACTATCGAGTGTCTCTATACAGCTCAAAGAGTTTAGCTGTTTTTACCATGTTGCAGCGGCAAAACGAAATCACTTAGAATTACCATCTGTATCAGTATCAAAAGTCTGAAACTTTCTTACCTCAAATGTGAAAAAAACGTACATACCTCATACACAATGAGATGTAAGTCGTCAAACTAAGGTAAAATTGTTGTTGTTGTTGTTCTTCCTCTTCCTCTTCCGTCGACTTTTTAACGGTGTGTAGTGACTATTCAAACAGAAAAGCTAAATAACTAGACATCTACCAATCATGTGATTCCACATGTTGGTTAACGTCAAAACATACCGGGTGTGCAAGCAGTTTGATATCCACACCATTTATATTAAACAAATTACTTATGTTTTAAAACAGCATATATCGCACAGGAGAAAAAAATACCGTGGTTTGAACTTAAACCATGATGTTTTTGAAGAGCACATGACCTTAGGCCGCTGCGCAACGAGCAGTTGTTGAAATACCTTCATTTTTTAACCTTACACATCCAAGCCTGACCAGCTTTCGCTGAAAACCTGAAGGTGGTGCTCGATTCTAGAAACACTCGATTTCCTGTTTGAAAATTTCTAGTTTGGTAGATACCATAGGCATAGAATTGAATTGCACACAAGAGTGTCATGTAGCTTCCTTGTCTAAATCTCTGAACTCTGATAAATTGTAGTTCCTCGTTTAATTAAAAATAAATAAAGGAATAATTTATTTGGTAGAAATAAATAAATGATTTAAATAAATGCATAGAGGAATAAATACATTTATAAATAAATATTTTTAAATAAATGTAGAAATGAATACATGTTTATATTATCAATGTATAAATAAATTAATAGATAGCAAGCTAGAAAACTACGTCATATTAATTGATTTGGCTGATGCTTATCCACAACAATTGACATTTATATACCTACATAAAAGAACAAGTTTCATGTAAAAAAAACATATATATATATATATATATATTATATATATATATATATATATATATATATATATATATATATATATATATATATATATATATATATATTGCAAGTTACCTAAAATTAATAGCGCATCAAAGAAAGTCACCGAAACATTTAATGGTAGCTACTGAGTCAAGATTTACATTGTAACGTTTAAATCAATCTTTTAAAATGTAACAAACAAGGGTCATTTGAATGTGTTAGCTTAAAAAAGTAACAAGCAGACAAAAGTGATTAAAACAAAACAAGTTTGAATGTCAAATTCGGCAACACTGTCGAGTTTTGTAAACATTTAAAACTTGTATGATATGTTCATACAGTAATTAAACGGACTGTGTTGTATAGCGTTATGCTGACTGAAAAACAAAATGTTAAAAACAGGGTTTAGTGCAAGTGACAAAACCGTTTTTCTTTACACACACTAAATTATATACGACTCGCACGCAAGCATGCTCTCTCACGCGCGCGAGCACACAAACACACACACACGCACGTGCACACACTCACACTCACAAGCACACGGACACGCGCACACACACATAGAAACACACACATAGAAACACACACTCACACAGAAACACACAAAATTATCTGGCCCGTGAGCAGAAAACTAGTTATTTGTTGAAGGCCAGCATGGGCAGCAGTGTGGAGTAGTGGTTAGGGCTTTGGACTCTTGACCGGAGGATCGAGGGTTCAATCCAAAGTGGGGGACACAGCTGTTGTACTGAAATAAATAATAATAATAATCGTGCATCTTGTTGCAGTTTCGACACTCTTGGTTTGTCTTTGTTGTGTAAAAATAATAATATGCGTGTTTGGTTGGTACTTGGATGGGAGACTGCCTGGCAATACTAGATACTTCAAACTTTTCTTTTAAGTTTTACTTGTATTATTAACAAATAGTAGATTAAACAGCAAAAATGAGCTGATTTACTTTTAATTTATTGAAATGGACCGCAAAGGGTATTCATCGCTATTGAAATAATTGCATAAGAGAAGTTATAAATATATTTATTTCACGCCTCCACCCGCTGTTTTAAATGCATTTGGATCATTCCAGACACCACCTGATACGTGAGCGCAACAAACTCAGCAATGCATTGAACATTAATACATTTTAAAAACAAAACATCAGAGTCACAGCATGTATTATATTCGGGCCGGGACATTTCAATTTGATGAGAATAAGCAGAGTGTGACATTAACAGACGTGACATTAAATGTGACTGTATTATGGCTACGTCTGTCATCTTTTCATACATTTACACTGTAAAACACGAGGCTGAAGTTGGCTTATTCGCCAGCTTCTTATTCGCCAGCTTCTTATTCGCAAGCTTTTAAGTGCATAAATGTATTTCTCTACATTGAAGAAGTAACCTTGCATTTAAAGGGTTAAATCACTTTGGGCCGCCGATTTCTCTGCAGGTACCTGAAGAGGGGCAACCCTCCTGCAAGCCCCACTTGTATTTAGCCCAGCCCAACGTGGTTTACTGGGGCAGAACAGAGGGCAAACATGCCACATATGCCAATTGCACAGCTTCTTCGCTGGAAAGAGCCTTGCATTTAAAGGGTTCAATCACTTTGGGCCGCCGATTTCTCTGCCGGTACCTGACAAGGGGCAACCCTCCTACAAGCCCCACTTGTAGTTACCCCGGCCCAACGTGGTTTACTGGGGAAGAACAGCAGGTAAATATGCCACATATGCCAATCGCTCAGCTTCTTACTCGCTTTTTATATATTTACGTTGAATAAGTAGCTTTGCATTTAATGGGTTAAATCATGTTGGATCGCTGATTTCTCTGCAGGTACCCAGCGAGGGGCACCCCCTCTGCAAGCTACACCTGTATTTAGCCTGACCCAATGTAGTTTACTGGGGCAGAACAGCGGGTACACTTGCTACATATACCAATCGCTCAGCTTCTTATTCGCTGTATGTATCTATGTTTAATAGGTAGCCTTGCATTTAATGGGTTAAATCACGTCGGGCCGTTGATTTCTCTGCAGATACCTGGCGAGGGGCAACCCTCCTGCAAGTCCCACTTGTATTTAGCCCGGCCCAACGTGGTATACTGCGGCAGAACAGAGGGCAAACATGCCACATATGCCAATTGCACAGCTTCTTCACTGGAAAAAGCATCACGTTGGGCCGATGATTTCTCTGCAGTTACCCAGCAAGCGGCACCCCCCCCTGCAAGCTACACCTGTATTTATCAAGGCCCAACGTGGTTTACTGGGGCAGAACAGCGGGTACACTTGCTACAACTGTCAATCGCTCAGCCTCTGGTTCACTCTTTATGTATCTATGTTGAATAAGTAGCCTTGCATTTAACGGGTTAAATCACGTTGGATCTCTGATTTCTCTGCAGGCACCCAGCGAGGGGCACCCCCTCTGCAAGCTACACCTGTATTTACAGACGTGCTCAAATTTGTTGGTACCCCTCCACAAAAAACGAAGAATGCACAATTTTCTCTGAAATAACTTGGAACTAACAAAAGTAATTGGCATTCACCATTGTTTATTCCATATTTAATAGAAAACAGACTTTGCTTTTGATTTTTTATTCAACATAATATTGTAAATAAGAAAACAAATGAAAATGGCATGGACAAAAATGATGGGACCGCTAACCTAATATTTTGTTGCACAACCTTTAGAGGCAATCACTGCAATCAAACGTTTTCTGTAGCTCTCAATGAGACTTCTGCACCTGTTAACAGGTAGTTTGGCCCACTCTTCCTGAGCAAACTGCTCCAGCTGTCTCAGGTTTGATGGGTGCCTTCTCCAGACTGCAGGTTTCAGCTCTTTCCATAGATGTTCAATAGGATTCAGATCAGGACTCATAGAAGGCCACTTCAGAATAGTCCAATGTTTTGTTCTTATCCATTCTTGGGTGCTTTTAGCTGTGTGTTTTGGGTCATTATCCTGTTGGAGGACCCATGACCTGCGACTGAGACAAAGCTTTCTGACACTGGGCAGTACGTTTTGCTCCAGAATGCCTTGATAGTCTTGAGATTTCATTGTGCCCTGCACAGATTCAAGACACCCTGTGCCAGGCGCAGCAAAGCAGCCCCAAAACATAACCGAGCCTCCTCCATGTTTCACTGTAGGTATGGTGTTCTTTTCTTTGAAAGCGTCATTTTTTCGTCTGTGAACATAGAGCTGATGTGACTTGCCAAAAAGCTCCAATTTTGACTCATCTGTCCAAAGGACATTCTCCTAGAAGGATTGTGGCTTGTCAATATGCATTTTAGCAAATTCCAGTCTGGCTTTTTTATGTTTTTCTTTCAAAACTGGAGTCCTCCTGGGTCTTCTTCCATGGAGCCCACTTTCGCTCAAAAAGCGATGGATGGTGCGATCAGAAACTGACGTACCTTCACCTTGGAGTTCAGCTTGTATCTCTTTGGCAGTTATCCTTGGTTCTTTTTCTACCATTCGCACTATCCTTCTGTTCACTCTGGGTTCGATTTTCCTCTTGCGGCCGCGCCCAGGGAGGTTGGCTACAGTTCCATGGACCTTAAACTTCTTAATAATATTTGCAACTGTTGTCACAGGAACATCAAGCTGCTTGGAGATGGTCTTGTAGCCTTTACCTTTACCATGCTCGTCTATTATTTTCTTCCTGATCTCCTCAGACAACTCTCTCCTTTGCTTTCTCTGGTCCATGTTCAGTGTGGTGCACACAATGGTACCAAACAGCACAGTGACTACTTTTCTCCATTTAAATAGGCTGAATGACTGATTACAAGATTGGAGACATGTTTGATACTAATTAAAGAAACTAATTAGTTTGAAATATCTCTATAATCCAATTATTTATTATCTTTTCTAAGGGGTACCAACAAATGTGTCCAGGCCATTTTAGAATATCTTTGTAGAATAAGCAATAATTCATCTCTTTTCACAGCTTCTTTGCTTTATTCTATGACATACCAAAGGTATGCAAGTATACACGATAAAATAGCTTTTAATTTCATCACTTTTCAGAAGGAATGAAGCATTATTTCAATGAGCTGTAAGGGTACCAACAAATTTGAGCACGTCTGTAGCCCGGCCCAATGTGGTTTACTGGGGAAGAACAGAGGGTACACTTGCTACATATGCCAATTGCTCAGCTTCTTATTCACTCTTTATGTATCTATGTTGAATAAGTAGCCTTGCATTTAACGGGTTAAATCACGTTGGGCCGCCAATTTCTCTGCAGGTACCTGAAGAGGGGCAACCCTCCTGCAAGCTCCACTTGTATTTAGCCCGGCCCAACGTGGTTTACTGAGGAAGAACAGCGGGTAAATATGCCAATCGCTCAGCTTCTTATTCACTCTTTATGTATCTACGTCGAATAAGTAGCCTCGCATTTAACAGGTTAAATCACGTCGGGCCGCTGATTTCTCTGCAGATACCTGGCGAGGGGCATCCCCACTGCAAACTACACATGTATTTAACCCGGCCCAACGTGGTTTACTGGGGCTGAACAGTGGGCAAACATGCTACATATGCCAATCACTCAGCTTCTTATTTGCTCTTTATGTATCTACATTGAATAAGTAGCCTTGCATTTAATGGGTTAAATCACGTTGGGTCGTAGATTTCTCTGCAGAAAAAGAAAACTACATGGAAACACACACAACCCAAAAATACTACCAAAACAGAGTGAGAAAAAGGTGCCATGGAAACTGCTGCGCTGATTTAAATGAGTAACATATTGTGGGAACAAATTCTGTAGGTGAGTTATGATCCATTATGTGTGAATACAATTATAAAAATAATTAGAATTGTGTTTAGAAATGTCAGTTAAGACTCATCCTAGGCTGTGTAATAGCAGTAATTAAACAATCATCCCATCACTGCAGATTTTTTTGCAAACAACAATGACATCCCAATTAAAAAACATTGATTGCATCTTTGAAAGTACAACTGCACATAATCATTTTGCCTGTAAAACAGCCTCATCAAACTAATACACTATTCTATGTTGTATTACCTGCAATTATAAATACAGTAAATACTGGTTATATTTACAAAAACTTTTAGAATGCCAAAATGGTACGTTCCCTCCCCCAAATGCACTATGTTGTCATGCTTGAATTATTTTTTATGTGTGATAAAAAGTGGTATGACGAGAATTGGTGCTCCTGGTAGTTTTGGCTTGATAAATGACATACTGTACCATTCACTATGGTAGACACAACATAACAAAACATCTTTATATAACTGCGACAAGACCAAATAACAAGTAATTAACATTTAAATGCATACAAATATAACAGTAAAGTGTTGCCAATTTATTTTTTGGTTTGTTCTGTGTACTATTTACCTCTTATTAGGTTAGTACAAAAATGTACCAGAAAATGGAAGTAAAACTGGATTGTTTTCTTAAATTGTTTATGGGGTTGTAATGTTGGGGGGGTACATGCACACCATTTTTTTGTAATCTGTCTACAGTAGTAGGTGACTCAATGTGTCTATATCAGTGTGACGAAGTGCCCGCCCCTGTGTGTATTTTCTGTTATATGTTGCGTGTGGTGTGTTAAATGTTGGTGTATAGTTATTGGTTCACGGGATATAAACGAGTCTGTGTAACACGAGTGTTTAAAATGTATATTTGTATTTAGGCACGAGGATGGCACAGCACTTCACGTGCAAGTAAAATGTAATATGTGAGCACGGGGAATTGCACTTTATTGATTCACGTGCAGTTGTACCGCGACTCCAATTGAATGATTGATTAGCAGTCGAGTCTCGGTACAACTGCATAAAAGCAGCATGTTTTCACTCACTCAGAGTTTGGGGGTTCGAGAGTGGAGAACGGGAGAGAGAAAGGAGTTCAAATAAGTAATAATAATAATAAGTGTTTTGTACTCACCGTGTTTGTTTGTCTCCGTGCACCGTTTGTTAAGTGTTTAGTACGTTTTGTTTGTCTATTTATTTTGGCGCAAGTGCCGTGTCCTGTTTTGTGTTTACAACCTTTTTATTTTGCTGTTCTGTTTATTTATTAAATGCTGAGCAAAACCATTCGCTCAGCTCCACCAAACCACACCTCTCTGTCATTTTATTTCCTGGCTCTGGTCTGACGCCACCCACTCCGGCCGTCTTTGTGACACGTGGTGTCCTGCGTGGGATCTACAGCGCCTCCAGGACTCAGGCCAGAGCTGGAACCGCAGTTTTTTTTTGTTGAAAAAAACAAAAAAAAACAAAAGGAAAATAAATGGGGAGAAGAGGCTGGAGAGGAGCACAGGAGGGCAAAGGGAGAAAGGCGGAAGCAGGGCTGTGGTGTTTCGACTGTGGCCAAACTAGCCACACCACCATACCCTGCTCTGTCCACAGGACCCTTCAGGCAATGGCCCAAAGACTGGGATGGGGGGAGTGGTGCCCTGGCTGTGGGGCATATGGGCACACGTTGGCCCTATGCCCCATGCAGGATGAAGAAGAGGAGCCCTTGCTGCCACGTCCTATGCCTGAAGGGGAGGAGCCTGAGCGTCCACAGCCCAAGCGGGAGGAGCCTGAGCGTCCACAGCCCAAGCGGGAGGAGCCCGAGCGTCCTACGCCTGAGTGGGAGGAGCCAGAGCGTCCTACGCCTGAGTGGGAGGAGCCCGAACGTCCTACGCCTGAGTGGGAGGAGCCCGAACGTCCTACGCCTGAGTGGGGGGAGCCCGAGCGTCCACAGCCCAAGAGGGGGGAGTCGGTGCGTCCACAGCCCAAGAGGGAGGAGTCGGTGCGTCCACAGCCCAAGAGGGAGGAGTCGGTGCATCCACAGCCCAAAAGGGAGGAGTCGGTGCGTCCACAGCCCAAAAGGGAGGAGTCGGTGCGTCCACAGCCCAAAGAGAGGGAAGTTGGGGCTTCCACAGCCCTAGGACCCAAGCTGCCAGCAGAGGGAGAATGCCTGCTGGTTTCACCTCCACCAGCAGAGGAAGAATGCCTGCTGTCCCCATGTCCACCAGCAGAGGGAGAATGCCTGCTGTCCCCATCTCCGCCAGCAGAGGAAGAATGCCTGCTGGTTTCCCCTTCCGAGGCAGAGCCGCACCAGTCCCCTGCAAGAAACGCAGAGCCGCACCAGTCCCCTGCAAGAGAGGCAGAGCAGCACCAGTCCCCTACAAAAGAGGGAGACTACACGCTGCTCCCACCTCCATCGCCAGGAGACTACACGCTGCTCCCACCTTCGTCGCCAGGAGACTACACGCTGCTCCCACCTTCACCGGCAGGAGCAGAGCGGCAGGAGCTGCCTCTACCTCCGCCACCTTCACTGGCAGGAGCAGAGCAGCAGGAGCTGCCTCTGCCTCCGCCACCTCCACCGGCAGGAGCAGAGCAGCAGGAGCTGCCTCTGCCTCCACCACCTCCACCGGCAGGAGCAGAGCAGCAGGAGCTGCCTCTGCCTCCGCCATGTCCACCAGCAGAGGGTGAATGCCTGCTGGGTCCCTGTCCACCAGCAGAGGGTGAATGCCTGCTGGGTCCCTGTCCACCAGCAGAGGGTGAATGCCTGCTGGGTTCCCGTCCACCAGCACAGGGTGAATACCTGCTGGGTCCCTTTCCACCAGCAGAGGATGAATGCCTGCTGGTATCACTTCCCCTACCAGCAGAGGATGAATGCCTGCTGGTATCACTTTCCCCACCATCACGAGGAGAGGAGCGGGAGCTGACTCTGCCTCCATCACCATCAGGGGGAGAGGAGCAGGAGCTGCCTCTCCCTTCACCAGAAGGATCAGGACTAGATGCTGGCGGTCCTCAGCAGCCCTTGCATAGGCTGCTGAGGGAAGCACAGGGAAGAACCGCCCGGGCGCAGAGGTCGAGAAGAGGGCCAACACCCGCACCCCAGTTTGTCCTGACTCCCTGCCTCGCTTTGCTCAAGGATGCCTGCCACGCTTCGCCCAAGGATGCTTGCCACGCTTCGCCCAAGGATGCCTGTCTGGCATCGCCTAGGGCTGCCTGTCGCTCCGCATCGCCTGGGGCTGCCTGTCGCTCCGCATCGCCTGGGGCTGCCAGCCGCTCCGCATCGCCTGGGGTTGCCAGCCACTCCGCATCGCCTGGGGTTGCCAGCTGCTCCGCATCGCCTGGGGTTGCCAGCCACTCCGCATCGCCTGGGGTTGCCAGCCGCTCCGCATCGCCTGGGGCTGCCAGTTGCTCCGTATCGCAGCAGGAAGTACTGTGGCCGGAACCCCACCAAGGGGAGCTGCCGGCCACGAAGAAGGTGGGGGAGGTCAGGAGACCTGCTCCCACTGCAGCAGTTTCGCTGCCGGAGATCGTGGGGGAGGTTAGGAGACCTGCTCCCACTGCAGCAGTTTCGCTGCCGGAGATCGTGGGTGAGGTCAGGAGACCTGCTCCCACTGCAGCAGTTTCACTGCCGGAGATCGTGGGGGAGGTCAGGAGACCTGCTTCCACTGCAGCAGTTTCGCTGCCGGAGATCGTGGGTGAGGTCAGGAGACCTGCTCCCACTGCAGCAGTTACACTGCCGGAGATCGTGGGGGAGGTCAGGAGACCTGCTTCCACTGCAGCAGTTTCGCTGCCGGAGATCGTGGGGAAGGTCCGGAGACCTGCTCCCACTGCAGCTTCTTCGCTGCCGGAAGTACTGTGGTCGGAGCCCCACAAAGGGGAGCTACTGGCTACGAAGAAAGGGGGAGAGGTCAGGAGACCAGCATCCCCCGCAGCAATTTCGCTGCAGGAGTGGACCAGCATGCTGTCAGCCGTGCCACTACCGGCAGAGGTGCTGACAGCATTGCCAGCCATGGGCCCACTGAAGCCTCCGTTCCCAGCCCGGACTGCTGGGTTTTTAAGGGGGGAGGTGGCCGTTGAGGCCATGTGTGCTTTGCACAGGGCGGGGTATATGTGACGAAGTGCCCCCCCCGTGTGTATTTTCTGTTATATGTTGCGTGTGGTGTGTTAAATGTTGGTGTATAGTTATTGGTACACGGGATATAAACGGGTCTGTGTAACACGAGTGTTTAAAATGTATATTTGTATTTAGGCACGAGGGTGGCACAGCACTTCACGTGCAAGTAAAATGTAATATGTGAGCACGGGGAATTGCACTTTATTGATTCACGTGCAGTTGTACCGCGACTCCAATTGAATGATTGATTAGCAGTCGAGTCTCGGTACAACTGCATAAAAGCAGCATGTTTTCACTCACTCGGGGTTTGGGGGTTCGAGAGTGGAGAACGGGAGAGAGAAAGGAGTTAAAATAAGTAATAATAATAATAAGTGTTTTGTACTCACCGTGTTTGTTTGTCTCCGTGCACCGTTTGTTAAGTGTTTAGTACGTTTTGTTTGTCTATTTATTTTGGCGCAAGTGCCGTGTCCTGTTTTGTGTTTACAACCTTTTTATTTTGCTGTTCTGTTTATTTATTAAATGCTGAGCAAAACCATTCGCTCAGCTCCACCAAACCACACCTCTGTCATTTTATTTCCTGGCTCTGGTCTGATGCCACCCACTCCGGCCGTCTTTGTGACAATCAGTATAACAACTCAAAGCCTTTTATTGCTTGTTTTTGGTCATGGAGTAGGCATGTCACTGACACTAACATACAATTAGTATTGGAATATACAAATGTAATGAGTCTCCAATTTAATGAGAACAAATGATTGTGTAAACCCAGTGATAGGAAATCTAGTTTATCTGATTAGTTACATTGGAGTTGTTTGTCGCAGGTATTGCAGCTAGAAGGGGAGGAGCCCCTGCCGCCTTCGCCAGGAGCAGAGCAGCAGGAGCTGCCTCTGCCTCCACCACCACCCGAGGGAGAGGAGCAGGAGCTGCCTCTTCCTTCAAGACAGGACGGACCGGGACAGGAGGCTGACGGTCCGCAGCCACCCTTGCATAGGCTGCTGAGCCGAGCAAGGGGGAAAACTGGCGGGTCGCAGCGGCTGTTAAGAGGGCCAACCCCAGCACCACCGCTGGTCCTGGCTCCCCTCCTGCAATTGCCTCCCGAGGGTCCGCTGCCGCCGTCGCCTCCTGAGGGACCACCGCTGCCCTGTTGTGCATCGCCTGGGGATGCCAGTTCGCCATCGCCTTGGGATGCCAGTTCGTCATCGCCCAGGGATGCCAGCCTTGCACCGCCCAGGGATGCCGGCCTTGCACCGCCCAGGGATGCCAGCTTTGCACCACCCAGGGATGCCAGCCTTGCAACGCCCAGGGATGCCAGCCTTGCAACGCCCAGGGATGTCTGCCTTGCAACGCCCAGGGATGCCTGCCTTGCACCGCCCAAGGATGCCTGCATTGCACCATCCAAGGATGCCTGCCTTGCACCGCCCAGGGATACCTGCCTTGCACCGCTCAGGGATGCCACGCCCGCTCCGCTCAGGGATGCCATGCCCTCTCTGCTCAGGGATACCACGTCTGGATCGCCTGGGGTTGCCTGCATGTCCACATCACCTGGGGTTGCCTGCTGCTCCGCATCGCCTGGGGCTCCCTGTTGCTCCGCATCGCCTGGGGTTGCCTGCTGCTCCGCATCGCCTGGGGTTGTCTGCTGCTCCGCATTGCCTGTGGAACCCCTATGTATATGTGCACTGTTTTATTATTATTTGTATTATTGTTTGCGACGCGGATAAAAGCCGCCGCCATTATCTGTTATAGTTTTTGTATTTATAAAACCTCGTGAGGATGCGTGACTGATCAGCTACTGATTATTTAACTAGCTGACAGTCACGCATCCTTACTAAACTCGTGCAGACTGTGGCCGAGGGGTAATAAGATAATTAACAGCTAGTTAACCTCTCGGCCAGCATATAAAAGACACACTCTCTCGACTCAAGGTGGAGAATGTTAGAGACGAGACGTGTTTTATAGAGAGAACGCGCGAGCAAAAGAAAGAAACAATTGCTATATATAAGTATACTTGTTTCCGTTATTGTTTATTTATTTGTTTGGCCAACGTGCCCTTTTGTTTAGTGTTGGTGTTTTGTTTATTTTGTTTATGTAACAGGACGAGGAGCCCTGTACATGGATTTTGTTTATTTATTTTTAAAATGGGGTCTCCCCCTCCACCTGTGTAATTTATTGTTTTGTATTATGATTTATTTATTATGTATATGACGGTGTAGCCGCATCGTTGTTTTGTTATTGTTTTGACGGCGTAGCCAAATGTTATGTTATTGTATTGTTTAGCAGCGTGGATGGGAAGCCCCATTCAAATTAAAAACCTTGTGTAGAAGGTGGCCATCTCCCAAATTAATATTAAGTGATTCATTTGTTGCTAGGAGATGATCACCTGCATAAAAGCCTGCAGCTCACTGCACTCATGGTGGGTGTTCAAGAGGAGGAGGAGAGAGAGAGAGAGAGAGAGAGAGAGAGAGAGAGAGAGAGAGAGAGAGAGAGAGAGAGAGAGAGAGAGAGAGAGAACGAAACTTAAAAGTAAAAATAGTAATACAGGAACAGTGACAGCAATTGCCCAGCCTGACCTGTGTTTTGTTTTGTTTTGTGTTTGTGATTTTGTTTTGTTTAAACCTTTTATTTTGCTTCGTGAACAAGTGTTTTTGTTTAAACCTTTTATTTTATTTTTGTATTTGAATACACAGCGCCGCCGTGTCTTTTTGTTTTGAATCTGCAGTACTTGGTGTCAGTTTTGTTTGGTTCCTGCTTCTGACCTGACGTCACTGCCCAGCCACCCTGTCGCACGTGGTGTTCACCGTGGGATCACCAGCGCCTCCTGGACTCAGGTCAGAGTAGGGTACTGCAGATTTTTTTTCGGTTTTTTTTCTAATACTTGTGAAGAAGGATGGGAGGAAAATGGAGTATGGGAAGGAGGAAGAGCTGCAGAGAGCTGCAACAATAACAGCAGCAGCAGCTGAGCAAGAGGTGGTGGTCCCGGGTGCCAACTCAATTTGGACCTCCGGACTGGGCAGCTGAACAGGAGCAGTGCAGGAAGGAGGGGGCTCCTATGTGCAGCGCCTTACGGGGACCCCCAGTATGAAGAGGCATGGAATCAGGGTCTGGTGGGGGACGCTGCAGAGTGGTTCTGGACAGTAGACCAGACCCGGCCATCTCCAGCACCCAAGAGAGAGGAGCCTGAACGTCCTACGCCTGAGTGGGAGGAGCCTGAACGTCCTGTGCCTGAGTGGGAGGAGCCTGAATGTCTTGTGCCTGAGTGGGAGGAGCCTGAACGTCTTGCGCCTGAGTGGGAAGAACCCTGAATGTCCACAGCCCAAGATGGGGGAGTCGGTGCGTCCACAGCCAAAGAGAGGGGAGTTGGTGCGTCCACAGTCCAAGAGGGGGGAGTCGGTGCATCCACAGCCCAAGAGGGGGAAGGCCGAACGTCCACAGCCCAGGTATCCACCAGCAGAGGGAGAATACCTGCTGGTTCCACCTCCATCGCCCTGGGAGGGCTGTTTGTCGCTCCTGCCTCCACCAGCAGAGGGAGAATACCTGCTGGTGCCACCTCCACCTCCGTGGGAGGACTGTGTGTCGCTCCCACCTCCACCAGCAGAGGGACAATACCTGCTGGTGCCATCTCCACCGCCCTGGGAGGACTGTTTGTCGCTCCCCCCTCGACCAGCAGAGGGAGAATACCTACTGATGCCGCCTCCTCCGCCGTGGGAGGACTGTGTATTGCTCCCACCTCTGCCAGCATAGGGAGCATGCCTGCTGGTTCCCCCGCTGCAGCCAGAAGGGGAGGAGCCCCTGCCGCCTTCGCCGCCAGAAGGGGAGGAGCCCCTGCCGCCTTTGCCACCAGAAGGGGAGGAGCCCCTGGCGCCTTTGCTGCCAGAAGGGGAGGAGCCTCTGCCATCTTTGCCACCAGAAGGGGAGGAGCCCCTGCCGCCTTTGCAGCTAGAAGGGGAGGAGCCCCTGCCGCCTTCGCCAGGAGCAGAGCAGCAGGAGCTGCCTCTGCCTCCACCACCACCCGAGGGAGAGGAGCAGGAGCTGCCTCTTCCTTCAAGACAGGACGGACCGGGACAGGAGGCTGACGGTCCGCAGCCACCCTTGCATAGGCTGCTGAGCCGAGCAAGGGGGAAAACTGGCGGGTCGCAGCGGCTGTTAAGAGGGCCAACCCCAGCACCACCGCTGGTCCTGGCTCCCCTCCTGCAATCGCCTCCCGAGGGTCCGCTGTCACCGTCGCCTCCTGAGGGACCACCACTGCCCTGTTGTGCATCGCCTGGGGATGCCAGTTCACCATCGCCTTGGGATGCCAGTTCGCCATCGCCCAGGGATGCCAGCCTTGCACCGCCCAGGGATGCCGGCCTTGCACCGCCCAGGGATGCCAGCTTTGCACCACCCAGGGATGCCAGCCTTGCACCGCCCAGGGATGCCAGCCTTGCAACGCCCAGGGATGTCTGCCTTGCAACGCCCAGGGATGCCTGCCTTGCACCGCCCAAGGATGCCTGCATTGCACCATCCAAGGATGCCTGCCTTGCACCACCCAGGGATGCCTGCCTTGCACCGCTCAGGGATACCACGCCCGCTCCGCTCAGGGATGCCATGCCCTCTCTGCTCAGGGATACCACGTCTGGATCGCCTGGGGTTGCCTGCTTGTCCGCATCACCTGGGGTTGCCTGCTGCTCCGCATCGCCTGGGGCTGCCTGCTGCTCCGCATCGCCTGGGGCTCCCTGTTGCTCCGAATCGCCTGGGGTTGCCTGCTGCTCCGCATCGCCTGGGGTTGTCTGCTGCTCCGCATTGCCTGTGAAGCCACCAGTTGCAGGGTCCTGCTGCCGCCTTCATGGCCAGGGGCTCCCCTCCCGAGTTCGCCTCCCGAGGGTCTGCTGCTGCCGTCGCCTCCCAAGGGTCCGCTGCAGCCGTCTCCTCCCGAGGGTCCGTTGCTGCCGTCGCCTCCCGATGGTCCGCTGCTGCCGTCGCCTCCCGAGGGTCCGCTGCTGCCATCGCCGCATGGGGTCACCACCGGCTCTGCTTCGCCTGGGAAGCTGCTGGCCATGAAGAAGGGGAGGGGAGGTCAGGAGATCGCCTTCCCCCGCAGCACTTTCGCTGCAGGAAATTCGGTGGCCGGAGCCCCAGAAGAGGGAGCTGCCGGCTACAGAGAGTAGGGGGGAAGGTAAGGAGACCACCCTTACGGCTGTCAGCCTGGCAGCTACTGCTGTTGGGGTCTGAGGAGGACCTTCCACTGTGGCCGTCACCTTTGGCCCGTTGCTGCCCGTTCCTGGGCCGGGACTGTAAACCGGGACTGGGGACTAAGGGGGGAGGTGGCCTTTTGAGGCCATGTGTGCTGCGCACCAGGGGGGGCATGTGTGGCGGAGTGTCCCGTCCCTATATATATATGTGCAGTGTTTTATTATTATTTGTATTATTGTTTGCGGCGCGGATAAAAGCCGCCACCATTATCTGTTATTGTTTTTGTATTTTAAAAACCTTGTGAGGATGCGTGACTGATCAGCGACTGATTATTTAACTAGCTGACAGTCACGCATCCTTACTAAACTCGTGCAGACTGTGGCTGAGGGGTAATAATTAATTAACAGCTAGTTAACCCCTCGGCCAGAATATAAAAGACCCACTCTCTCGACTCAAGGTGGAGAATGTCAGAAGCGAGACGGGTTTTGTAGACAGAGAGCGCGAGCAAAAGAAAGAAACAATTGCTATATATAAATATACTTGTTTCCGTTATTGTTTATTTATTTGTTTGGCCAACGTGCCCTTTTGTTTAGTGTTGGTGTTTTGTTTATTTTGTTTATTTAATAAAATAGCTGAGCGCCGTAGTGCTCAGTTTCACATCAGCCATTCATTGTTTGGTTTCTGTTACTTCCTGGTCCGTGACGTCACCACCTACACACCACTCAACAACAGCTCGGTCACAGCATCTCTGATCTTTAAAGGTGATGGGCTGCTGGGGTCTATTGATCCTATTTATTTTTTTAGCTTCTGAGAAAACAACAAACTCTCACTGTTATAGACAGCATACATGATAGTCCCTAATAGAATATAGTTTACTTTGGCATTTTTACACCTAAGTGGTGAGCTTTTTTCACATTTAAAATCACAAGATAATCAGATAGTCATGTTATCTGGCCACTCAACCTGAATGACTTTCACTCAAATTAGCATTTTGTTTAATCTGCGGACATAGCTTGTTGCAGATTATAATCTTTTAATGTCTTAGTAAGGAGTTACAATTTCTATTTTTAGATACTCAAAAGCATTGGGCCAACAATAAGGCAGGATGTAATTTTGACAAGCCTGGAAAGACTTGGAGGAGCTGGGTGGCAAAGTGTAAGAGATGCCATATTGTTCTAACAAAGGGCTCTGACAGTGGGTTAAGAAAAAAATTGCTCTGGCTTCCGTGTAGGTCTTATTTGGAATGATGTCAAGTAGATGAAATCAGCCGCTATCAAAATTGATGTGAATCTTGTTCAGGAGAGACTCATTATAGCCAAGAAGTTGTGAGTTAATGGCCCTTCATTATCATTCATAATTTATTAAAATCTGAGGTGGGAGTGTTATATTTTTGTCTCTGCATTAAAACAGAAGGATTCATTTTTGTCTCAGTTGACCTACTTAGCAAATACCAAGTATCAAATTGATTGACGAAACGGGTCTGTAATACAAAGAGTGCAAGAGAAAGTACACTCTCAACTTGATTAGTAGCTACCAAACACTTATAAACATATAAGTCATTAAAACTAAATAAAACAGATGAAAGTCATTAAAGTACTTAATATTTTATATAGAACCTGTTGTGGTTTAAACGTTTACAATGCTTTGTCATCGACATTCTGAGTGTGAGATTTACACTCTCAGCGCAATTATAAAAGGCTCCAGTGGGAACGTGTCTTATAATTTGTAGAATTGTTTCTGAACAACACCTCAACATATTCAGGTGTGAAAGAACTGAACCTGTTTTTCGAGGTTGTCTTGTCAGCAGGAAGTATCTTCAACTATTCAACCTAGGTTGGTACCAGGACTGTATCTGAAAAAGACCACGTGAAAGACTGTTTTTCAAAGTCACATGCCACTGTTTTTCTAGTAATGATTAAACAAGTATTACATTCCAGCCAACTTAAATTCAAGATGGCTGTCTAACCAACCCCTTATCATTCAAATAATGCCCCTAGTATTTCCAGTTCTACTAGTTATTTCTTCTTTTTGTAACTGGGCAATGAAAAAAAAATGGGATGCAGTTTTCCAAAACGCACTCAGTCCACCAGCACTAGTTGTGAGATAATCAAGAATAAATAAATAAACACAGCTGTATTTTTTTGTCTTCAAAACTTTAATCCAGAAGAATGTATTCACATCAGTCAGATCAATTATATGTTGAACACTCAATAACACATTTTGTGATGGTACAGAAATAAGCAGCTAAAATGTATGGGTTTCACAAAACATCCTCAGTCCAGGACTTGGTGGCTTTTGCAAATTTAGGCACCAAATCCAAGACTGAGGACTTTGTACGTAGTTAAGAAATTATTAAATTATATAATATATGAAACACATATACAGTATATGTATATGAAGTGTTCAAAATGGTATATACAGCAAGTGAACATATTTTCAGTCAGTATTAAAAGTGCACAATAAAAATAAAAAAAAAACTCTAAAAAGGAAGTGCTATAAATAAAGGGCTATAAAGTTAACTTTCTTGTTTTTCTTTTACATTTACTTGGCTGTTTTAAAATGTATGCTGTCATGACATAACCATTCTTTTTTCCTTGCTCCCCCCTACTCACGGTTAAGGTCAGGTGCCGAAAAATGTCTGGGCACTCAAGTTATGCTATCAATAAAGATAGTTGTACATTAACACTGTCATGAGTTTAGCCTCTAACTACAGTATAGCCGATGTTAAGAACCCAGGAAATTAATGCTGCAATCTCGAAGTAGTACCTAGCACAGCTTATATCTGCTAAAAATAACTTAAAATGTGTGTTTTTAAATGTAGAAATTATTATTTGTGTTTTATGAAGTGACTAAGTCCTCAGATTTAACTTTACAGTGGTTTTAAACCTTCAACTCACTAATATCAAGTGAGTCAGGCAATCTGCTATCATTGTGCTACTTGCATTTCACATATCTCTCTCTATTCTTCCAGCAGTTACTAGAATCACAGGGTTTCTTCCTGTCCATTTTACTTTCATTTATTGGTAATATAAAATCCTCCAGCAGCTCTCAAGCTCCCCCTATGATGGCAGCCATTTGAAAGAACACAACTCAGTGGACTGAGTGCCTTTTGCAGAATCAGGAAAGGACTTAGTGCGCTTTGGAAATCGTACCTGTCTTTCGTTGCTAGAAACACAATGACTAAACCTTTTATAACCCTTTTGAGTGACATTATAATAGTATATTCTGTGTATGATGCAAGCCTTATCTCATTAGACCAATTTTTGACCACCATTTTAGAAACCCACTCTTAAATTGTGACTAGTTTAAGTTTGCTCAGTAAGAATGAGGTAAGCCCCAACAGCAAAGGTATTCATTGTAAAAGTGCCCTCATAGTTCACTTAAAAAAAAATAGACAAACTTCTAAATGACAATAGGCTGAAACCAGTTATAAAAAAACTAACCCCCTTTTTATTATTTTATATATAAAAGAAATACAAAAAGACATCAACACAAATAAAATAATATAATTATGGCAATTCAGTTTTGTCAGCAGCTTCGGCCTGGGTGACAGTTTCAGGTCCTCCAGATGTTAGCAATGTCCTCCTGTTATAGTGTCCCTTCATGATACCGGAATTGTTGTTCTCATTAAGAATCTGCTTCTGTTTTTGCCTGTTAAGAGACTGTACAAGCCCTAGAACAACGGCTGCTAAGGAATATTGGCCAGTCAGTTTTCTGGGCTGCATGATTAGTGGGTTTGGCTGAACTCTTCCCAGTAGGAAGTAGGTCTTGAGCTTTCCTTCTTGTTCGCTTATACCTTTAACGTAGATATCCCCCCGGTACTCAAAGGCAAAGCCACGCTCCTTCAGGATTAGGTAAGTTTCTTCAGGCACTTGTATTTTGCCACTGATGCCTGTGCTGTCCATTCGACTGGCCAAGTTTACCGTCTTGCCCCAGATGTCATACTGGGGTTTCTTAGCACCTATTACTCCAGCGACTACAGAGCCATGGGCAATGCCTAAAGATGAAATGAATAAATTGATTTTAATTGTGTAATAATAATCAAATACAAATTCAATATTTCTCAGTTTTCTTGTTACTCAGTGGCACAAGGGATCAAGAGTTTAGCATGACAATGCTGGAGTTCTGGGACCAATTACTGGTTCTAGGTTCAAGTGCCTCAAAGTAAAGAATGATGGCAACTTTTTCCCTCTAGCCTGTCTGCATACGACATGCCTTTTAAACCCGGGATAATTCTGGTCGCTCTTCTTTGCACTCTTTCTAGAGCAGCAATATCCTTTTTGTAACGAGGTGACCAGAACTGAACACTTCCAGATGAGGTCTTACTAATGCATTGCAAAGTTTTAGCATTACTTCCCTTGATTTAAATTCAACACTTTTCACAATATATCCGAGCATCTTGTTGGCCTTTTTTACAGTTTCCCCACACTGTCTAGATGAACACATTTTTGAGTCAACATAAACTCCTAGGTCTTTTTCATAGATTCCTTCTTCAATTTCAGTATCTCCCATATGATATTTATAATACCTAACAGCGCTTTGGAAGATGCCATCCACTAGTCAGGTCTGTACCCTCCACCCCACCGCTCCCACTGTACCTATTTGTCTCACCTGTCCTGCTATGACTGTCTCTCACATCCCTGTTCTGTCCTCTCGCCCTCGCCCTCTGCCCTCTCTCCGCTGCTGCTCCTCCAACCCCTCTAACCTCATCCCCCTGCCTCTCCCCCCTCCCGCACACTCTCTGGTGCACTCTGGATCTGTCACTCTTCTGCTAACAAAGCTGATTTCATCTCTCCCTTTGCCTCCCATCTCTCTCTCGATTTCCTTGCTCTCACTGAAAGCTGGCTGTCCCCTGATAACACTGTAACTCCTGCCGCCCTGTCCTCTCTCTACGTCCTGTCCCATACCCCGTGTCTCACTGGACGGGGAGGTGGGACTAGTCTCCTCTTCTCTCCCTCCTTACTCTTTTCTGTCCCCTCCGACCTCTCCTCATTCTCTGTTAACTCCTTTGAATTTCATGCTGTCCAACTTTGTCTCCCCGTCCACTACTGCTAATTGTACTGTACCGCCCCCCTGGACCCCTCGCTCACCTTCTCGATGAACTCGACTATCTACTCTCCTCCCTCCCCTCTCTGTTCACCCCAACTGTCCTGTTAGGTGACTTCAGTATCCATCTCTCCAACCCCAGCCACTCTGCCGGATTCCTCCCTCTCCTTCACTCCTTCGACTTCTGTCTCTCTCCATCCACCCCTACCCACAAAGCTGGCAGTCAACTGGACCTCACATTCTCCAGGGCCTGCCTCCCCTCCACCTTCTCTGTCACACCCCTGGACCTCTCTGATCACTATTTCATCTCTTTTTCTCTCTCTCTCCCCCTCTGTCCTTGCCTCCACTGCTCTCTCTCACCTCCCTCCTTTCGACTCCTTCTCACAACTCTGTAGACTCTGCTACCTCCACCCTCTTCTACTCCCTCACCTCCTCCCTCGACTCCCTCTGTCCCCTCACCTCCTGACCTGCTCGTCCCTCCACCGCCAGCTCTCTGCTTTCCTGTCCAACCACTCTCTGCTCGACCTTCTCCAATCTGGCTTCCGCTCTGCTCACTCCACTGAAACCGCCCTCCTGTCTGTCACCAACTCACTAAACTCTGCCCGAGCTGCCTCTCTCTCCTCTGTCCTAATTCTCCTTGACCTCTCTGCTGCCTTTGACACTGTTGATCACTCTATTCTACTATCCTCTCTCGCTGACCTGGGAATCTCTGGCATTGCTCTGGCCTGGTTCTCCTCCTACCTCTCCAACCAGGTAACCTGGTGTGGAGCAACCTCCACACCTCGCCCTCTCTCAACAGGAGTCCCCCAAGGGTCAGTCTTGGGTCCTCTCCTGTTATCTCTCTACACCCGCTCCCTGGGCCCCCTCATCGCATCCTATGGTTTCTCATACCATTTCTATGCTGATGATGCTTAGATTTTCCTCTCCTTCCCCACCTCTGACTCCACCATCCCCTCCTGTATCTTTACCTGTCTGTCTGCTATCTCCTCCTGGATGCAGTCGCATCACCTCAAACTCAACCTCTCTAAATCTGACCTCCTTTTCTTTCCCTCCTCCTCCTCCCCCTCCTCTGATCTCTCTATCTCCGTTCCTCTGGAATCTACCACACTCTCTCCCTCCTCCTCAGCTAAGAATCTGAGTCACCCTGGACCCCTGCCTCTCTTATTCCCAGCACATCTCCACTCTGGTACGCACTTGCCGATTCTTCCTGAGCAACATACGAAGAATCCGACCCTTCCTCACCAACTACGCCACCCAGCTCCTTGTTCAGGCCCTGGTACTCTCCCGCCTAGACTACTGCAACTCCCTCCTGGCTGGTCTCCCTGCGTCCGCCACCCGTCCGCTCCAGCTCATCCAGAACTCTGCTACTCGCCTGGTGTTCTCTCTGCCTCGCTTCTCCCACGCAACTCCACTGCTCCGCTCACTCCACTAGCTCCCGATCACCACTCGCATCCAGTTCAAGACTCTTGTACTAGCCTACAGATGCCTTGACCAGACTGCACCCAGCTACCTCCAGACCCTCATCTCTCCCTACACCCCCACTCAACCTCTCCGCTCCTCCTGCACTAGAAGACTGGCTCTACCTCCTCTATGCTCCCCTGCCTCCAGAGCCCGCTCCTTCTCCACCCTTGCCCCGCAGTGGTGGAATGACCTTCCTACAGATGTCAGGACTGCCCAGTCCCTGACCACCTTCCGGCGCCTCCTCAAGACTCACCTCTTCAGACAGCACCTGTAGAACTCCTCTTTTTTTCCCTATGGACACTCTTCCTTAAATGTGCTTTACTTGCTCTTATCTGCCCCCCTATTTTACTGCATTTAATCCTGTACTTTAGAGTACTGTAATCTGTCACAAGTGTTATTTAATCTGTAGTATTTTGTATTTAATTATATCCTGATGTAACTATCACTGACACTGTTATCTGCTCCATTATTGAATCGTATTTTGTTATACTTGTGCTTGCTAGAACCAAAGTCTTTGTATTTTTATCTTGGTCCTAATTGTATTATTACTTATACTGTGATTCTTGAAATGTATTTTTATTTACGACTGTAAGGGTGTCTGCTAAGAAATAAATAATAATAAATAATAATAATGCACATTTTTGTTGCCTGCATGCAATACCTTACACTTTTCTCTATTAAATATCATTTGCCACGTGTCTGCCCAGTTCTGAATGCTGTCTAGATAATTTTGAATGACCTTTGCTGCTGCAACATGTACTGTGTATCACAATTCTCAACATTGAAAACACATGTACTGTGTATCACAATTCTGAACATTTTGATTGCATGTCTCCATACTCCAGGGGAAAAGCATGGGTAATTAAGCAGCTTTGTATCTGGCTTTATAAGTATAGCAGCTATTTCAGGTTAACCTTATACTGTTATTTACAATGCTCACCCAAGGCTGACTGCTAGACAAGGATGCTGCTATCCACCCACAAAGGTCAAATATAAGTTGAGGAGACAGGTGATTGATCAGATTAAAAGGGTTGCTTTCCTCTCTAGTCTCCATGGACATTTTTAATCAGGTGGGATTGATTCTACTGTTAGATAGCTATCCTGACTCAACCCCACCTAACCCATGGCCACCTTGTCAAAGAGCATCTAAGGTTATGATGAAAAGTCTCAGGGCTACCTTTTCCTTAATTTATAAAATAACAGGCTTATCTTTTGAGTCCTGACAATTCCATATTCCATAATTTATTTATGTAGCACGACAATATTTGCAAAATACCATTTCTTAACACATCTCAGTGTACTCAGTTTCTTCAGTTTTCTTGTTTTAAAACACATTTAAACATTTAAAATTGCACCTGGTTTGGGTACTGTAGGGCCTTTTTCCATATAATTGGACACTTTCAACTTATTAAATTACTCAGATAAAAGGTTTACTAAATTTAAAATAATAAAGTAGAAGAATGAAAGCAGTTTTAGGTTTTCCTGGCCAAGGAGCACATAACAGTCTAATTCTGAGTTGCATACTTATAAAGAATTCAATAATTAAGTAAATTTATATTACTAGGGGTTTTCAAGTGACAAATGGTGAAAGCACATTACCTACTAAAAGAACTTTAAAAGAAAATACTTGAATAATGTGTAGAAAGTAGAACAATAAATAGAAATCATACACATTCCGACATAAAAGTCCTTCAGCTAAAAGGCCACATAGTACATCACAAAGTTTGTTTTCCAAACAAATGTCCCCGTCATGGCACAATGCTCGCTCCACGAGGTTCTGAGGTGTCCAGTTTGAATATCAACCCAACAGTAATTTTCAGGGATTATTAGCTTGCTGCCAAGAATTACCTTGTGCTTTGTGTTCAGTGTGCTAGCCAGCGAAACTGAAAATGGTCTTTATTAAGATGTACTCACCTATCCGCAGTTCAAAGTTATTAAAGGAGTGTTTGTTTATCTCTTGTATACTTTCATTAAGGGCTATGGTAAAGTCTGCCAAAGCACAAAGATGGCCCCATTTATCTTCACATTGCTGAAATGAAAAGGGAAAAAATGCATAAACTGGGTATAATTTAACATGTGCCGACACCATGGTGCTTTTATTATAGGGTTATATGTTATAGAACAGTGAATATCATTGTATGATGGAATACCTGCACAAGTAAGAGAACAAGTCAAGGCTGAAATCAGACAATTGTGATCCTATAACTATTTACTATATAGGGCAGCAGTGTGGAGTAGTGGTTAGGGCTCTGGACTCTTGACCGGAGGGTTGTGGGTTCAATCCCCGGTGGGGGACACTGCTGCTGTACCCTTGAGCAAGGTACTTTACCTAGATTGCTCCAGTAAAAACCCAACTGTATAAATGGGTAATTGTATGTAAAAATAATGTGATATCTTGTAACAATTGTAAGTCGCCCTGGATAAGGGCGTCGGCTAAGAAATAAATAATAATAATATATTGCTTTTTTGTTTATGTATAGTACAAGTTAAAATTCAACTATATATATATATATATATATATATATATATATATATATATATATATATATATATATATATATTGTAACAAGAATCACACCACTCACGGTTCTTTGCCCCTTTAAGAATAGACCCAGGACGCAATAATGGATTTTTCACGTGCTGACGCGCTATATTTTTAATAAACAAAACACAAAATAAACACCTAGCTCTATTGAGCACTAACTGAACCACATGAAACTCAAATAAACAGCAGGCTAAGCCGTTTACCTGCTAAACACCAAAAACACTCTGTTCTTTAAACTTACTTCTTTGTCCTTTTAGTGACTGCTTGGAAGCAGAGCACACCTTCTGCCTCCTTCTCCTAAGCAGCCCTGAGCAGACTGACTGCTTCTCCTTTATACCCTGCACCTGGTCCTAATTTACAATTACTATCCAGATACAGGGGATAATTAAACAATAGAACAATTAACAAATTAAATTAAACAATACAGCAGAACAATTAAATAAACTAACAAAAATGTGCCTGCGCACATGTCTTACGCAGGGAGGATTTTACCCCCCTCCCTGCTATGTTACAATATATATATATATATATTATGAAACAGAAGACAGACAACAAAGTTCATGCTCCAAACAGGTTTTATTTTTATAATCCTGGTCTGGTGACCACAAAGAATAATCCCAGGATGGCAGGGCGGCACTCCAGCAGTAGCGCTGGCAACAACAGTGCTGGGCACTCCGGCAGTGGCGCTGGCAACAACAGCGCTGGGCACTCCGGCAGTGGCGCTGTCCCATCTGGATGCGTAGATGGTAGGGTCGCTGATGGTAGCATGCCTGGCTTCTGTCGCGCTCCCCTCAGCATCATGAAGCTACCGTGCCACTCTCAGCAGTGCAGGGACTGCTGAGAGTGGCATGGTAGCTCCACTCCTCCTGTCGCTCTGTCCTCCTGTCCTCCCCCTTGGGCACACAGGATGGTAACTCCTCCCTCTGTGGCACGTAGGATGGCAACTCCTCCCTCTGTGGCACACAGGACGGCAACTCCTCCCTCTCTGGCTCTGGGGCAGGCAGTTCCATCTTCTGGCTCTTGGGCAGGCAGCTCCTCTTTTTCTGACTCTCGGGATGACAGCCCCTCTTTTCCGCTTTTCCTCAGTAGCGCTTCTGGTGGCTGCTTGTCCATGCCACCCCAACAAAAATTTCGGGGGGAAACCTCCTACAGGAGTATCGCCAGCTGTGGCAGGTCTGAGCACGGCAGTGGCTCTTCCTCTTCTTCTTCCTG
Source organism: Acipenser ruthenus (assembly GCF_902713425.1). Classification (NCBI taxonomy): domain Eukaryota; kingdom Metazoa; phylum Chordata; class Actinopteri; order Acipenseriformes; family Acipenseridae; genus Acipenser; species Acipenser ruthenus. The sequence goes on from NC_081192.1 coordinate 57,520,692, forward strand.
CAGCTCTTCTGACTCGCTCTGGACCTCAAGCTCTTCCCACTCTAGGTCCATGTCCTCGTTCTGCTCATGGCAGTTGGCTTCCACATGCCCATAGTCCAGGGAAATAGAGCACATTGGTGCCCTGGCCCAGGATAACTGGGACTGCTCCACCTCCCAACACTCTCGGGGGATCCGGCTGACCACCTTGTCCATCGCATTCAAGTCCCCCTCTAGTGCAGGGTACTGCCCTCGGATCCCCTTCAGCTGGACCTCAGGCGGCAACTGCACAAAGTCCTGCAGCATCTCGCGGTGCCTGGTCTCCAGGTGTTTTCTCCCCTCCGTTTTTAGCCACTGGAGGGTGCTGGGGTCCAAAAGCCAAACCAAACAGCTTCCCGTTTGCAGCTGGCTTACCTGTAAAGTAGCTGCATGCTCTTCTATTCGTACAGTTTGTACTGTTCTTGGCTCCACATCCTCTTCATCATCATCGCTGAGTGATAAGTCAGCATCACTGTCGCTGGTATCGAAATCCTCTGAACCAACTTCACTCCCATTGCTCATTATAGAAAGACCACGTATGTTGCCATGTTTAGCTTTTCGCTACAAACTATAAAAACTACAACTAAACAAGTAAAACTAATAATAAAACAAAAAATAATAATTTAAAACACTATATATATATATATATATACACTTGTAAAAGTTGAATGGCTTCCCGCAATATATCTCTGTCTTCTAAACGCCCACAGGTAGATTGGAATCGCTACATGACACGCAATTGGATACAAATGTCAAATGACCCTCCCCTGACAGACATTCTACAGTACTAGCACTGCCTTAGAGAATGAAACCTGAAAAACTAGACTGAGAAACCGATCACAGAATAGAATGGGAAACTTGACGTACGCACGTACAGAATGGTACTGAAAGTGAGTTTTCATTTGACGTATGTGCATACGTCATTTTTGTTTATTTAGCAGTCATGGTGTTGAAGTGGTTAACCATATCATACAATCATAGAAAATGATGCACTAAAAATGGGATCAGCTGCATGCTATGCAATTAAGCGATTTACACAGTTACCCAGTATGCAAAAAAGTGGAGTCGACTGTACACATAATACAAAGCAGCAATTTTAAAGTTACATTAAAACCTGCTAAGATAAGAAAGCCGTTTTATAAAAGTGCGTTTTTAGTCTTGACTTGAAAACCATAACGGTCCCGGCTTCCCTGACAAACGAAGGCAGAGCACTCCATAATTTAGGTGCTCTACAAGAAAAAGCCCTATCTCCCGTGTTGCTTTTGTTGACCCTAGGAATAACCAGCAGCCCCGCATCCTGTGATCTCAGAGTGCGGCTTGGAAGATACAGGGTCAGTAACTCCTGCAAATAACTAGGTGCTAATCCATTCAGGGCCTTGTAAGTTAACTGGAAAACCTTAAAATCAATTCTATACTGCACAGGGAGCCAGTGTAAAGAGGCCAAAATGGGTAATATGTTCACTTTTCCTGGTTTTAGTCAGAATTCTAGCAGCGGTATTCTGAACAAGCTGCAAGCGGGATACCACACGTTTTGGGACACCAGAAAGAAGTGCATTACAATAATCAATTCTAGATGAAACAAAGGCATGCAGTAGTCTCTCTGCATCAGATACGGAAATAATTGGTCTACGTTTGGCTATATTTCTCAAATGGTAAAAAGATACTTTAGTAACTTCACTAATGAGTCTCAAATGATAGATCAGGATCAAAGATGAACTCTTAATTTCTAGTGTAAGTTTTGATGAGAGACAGCAAGGGTCGAGCTCATGTAATCCCGCATTTCCTTTTAGTTGGTTCTGTGAGCCCACTAGCATAACCTCTGTTTTATCTGAATTCAATAAAACAAAATTCTGTGACATCCAATGCTTGATGTCTGTAAGGTAAGTAATTAATAACACCCAGGCAGAAGAAATTCCTGGCTTTAGGGACAAATGTAGCTGGGTATCATCAGCATAGCAATGGAATTTCACCCCCTGTCTGTTTATAATGTCACCTAACGGTAGCATATATAATGAAAACAGCAAGGGACCTGGAATGGAGCCCTGTGTAACACCACAGACAAGGCAGCACTTGGATCTAGAAGAACTAAAACTGATGGAAAGCCTGAGTCAGAGCTTATCAGCAGATCATTCACAACTCTGACAAGAGCCGTATCGGTGCTATGTGCAGCAAAAACCAGACTGAAACTTCTTGAACATACCATTAAGAGTTAGAAATGTTTGTAATTGCTCGCCCCTCCCCTCCCCAACCCTGGCTCTCCTCTGTGCTCCGCTCAGCAAGAACCACACTGCAATCTGCTGAAAAGAAATGGAAGAGAACCAAACTCCCTGCTGCCCTAGACCTCTACCACTCTTCTCTCCTCCTTCTCCTCTATCTCCTCTGATGACTTTGCCTCTTCTCTTCTAAAATCTCAGATATCTGCAAACTCTTTAACACCTCTCCCTCCCCCCCAGCTGCTGCTCCTGCTCTACTTCCCTTCATCTCCTCCCTTCTCAACACCTCTCTCCTTTCTGGTCTCTTTGCCTCTGCCTTCAAACAAGCCTCTATCACTCCCCTCCTCAAAAAACCTACCCTCGACCCCACCTCCCTCCAGAACTATCATCCTGTCTCCCTCCTACCCTTCCTCTCCAAAACCCTCGAGCGGGCTGTACACCGCCAGCTCTCTGCTTTCCTGTCCAACCACTCTCTGCACGACCCTCTCCAATCTGGCTTCTGCTCTGCTCACTCCACTGAAACCGCCCTCCTGTCTGTCACTAACTCACTAAACTCTGCCCAAGCTGCCCCTCTCTCCTCTGTCCTAATTCTCCTCCACCTCTCTGCTGCCTTTGACACTGTCGATCTCTCTATTCTACTATCCTCTCTCACTGACCTGGGAATCTCTGGCAGTTCTGGCCTGGTTCTCCTCCTACCTCTCCAACCGCACTTACCAGGTAACCTGGCGTGGAGCAACCTCCACACCTCGCCCTCTCTCAACAGGAGTCCCCCAAGGGTCAGTCTTGGGTCCTCTCCTGTTCTCTCCCTATTTACTGCATTTAATCCTTACTTTAGAGTACTGTAATCTGTCACAAGTGTTATTTAATCTGTAGTATTTTGTATTTAATTATATACTGATATAACTATCACTGACACTGTTATCTGCTCCGTTATTGAATCATATTTTGTCATATACTTGTACTTGCTAGAACCAAAGTAATTGTGTTAATACTTGTACTATGATTCTTGAAATGTATTTTTGTTTACGACTGTAAGTCGCCCTGGATAAGGGTGTCTGCCAAGAAATAAATAATAATAATAATAATAACACTGTGTAACAAATTTTATTTTTTTTGGTTCCTGGGTAGTAAGTGTTATTTCCTAATTGCTTATGCCTCAAAAGTATAGAAAATGGCTATTATTCCCCACAAACTTTGCTTTTGTGACCAGGACAGTGATATTTTGAAATTGACCTATTTTCCAGAACATTCCAGATAGATTCAGTGCTGGGTGAAATAAATGTATTTTTGTAGGATGGTACAGAGGGGAAAAGAGAGCCAGTTCACTATCCCAAGAATTTGGCGGGAACCCACTGACCACTCAAGCAACTGCTACTTCTGCATGGTGGACCCTTCCAAACGTCGGACTGGCAAGAATGCACCTGCTATCACGTATCCGGACCTTCCTTCATCCATCGCCCCGGTGCCACACTGCCACGAGCTCCCCGTACCCACTCCTCCGGAGAGAGAGCAGCCGTCTTTAGAAGAGAGCAGCAAGTCAGAGAGCGAGGAAGACGTTGTAGATCCAGATGACAATTTCAGAGGTGGAGCTGAGGAGAGAAACCCATACTACCCCAACCAAAAAGACCTCAACGACTTGATTAGAGATCTTGGTCTCACCATGTCCAATGCCGAGCTTTTGACGTCTAGGCTCAAGCAGTGGAACTTGTTGGATGAAAGTGTACAAGTCGCAGATCAGAGGAAGCGTCACCAACCTTCGCGCGTCAAGATGGGCTCTGCTTCTGCCACAATGTGACCAGTCTGTTCGAGGCAATCGGAATCGCCTGTAACCAGAATGAGTGGTGCCTCTTCATTGACAGCTCATCCAGGAGCCTCAAAGCCGTGCTGCTCCATAATGGTAACAAGTACCCGTCTCTTCCCCTGGCTCACTCGGTGCACCTCAAAGAGGATTACAACAGCATCAAGACCTTGCTGGACGCCTTGAATTATGATGAGTACGGCTGGGAGGTCATAGGAGACTTCAAAATGGTGGCATTCCTGATGGGTCTCCAAGGCGCTTTTACCAAGTTTCCCTGCTGCCATTGGGACTGGCCACAGCGGACCGAGTTCTCTGTGGGGAGGAACATCGTCAAGTGGGAGCCACTGGTGGACCCCCAGAAGGTGCTGATGCCACCACTGCACATCAAATTGGGCCTTATGAAACAAGACTTCTTCCCTGAGCTGTCTGAGGCAAAGGTCAAAGCGGGTGTCTTCGTCGGACCACAGATAAAGAAGATCCTGGAGTGCAATGAATTCCCAAAGAAGCTTACTAGTAAGGAGAAAGCGGCTTGGAACAGCTTTGTCGCAGTGGTTCGGGGCTTCCTGGGCAATCACAAGGCCGAAAACTATGTGGAGCTGGTTGAGACTCTGGTGAAGAACTACGGCACAATGGGCTGTAGGATGTCCCTCAAAGTCCATATCCTTGATGCTCATCTTGATAAATTCAAGGAGATCATGGGAGCGTACTCGGAGGAGCAAGGCGAGCGCTTCCACCAGGATATACTGGACTTTGAACGCCGCTACCAAGGACAGTATAACGAGAACATGATGGGAGACTACATTTGGGGGCTGATTCGTGAAAGTGATTTACATTATAATCGTAAATCTCGAAAAACTACTCACTTCTAAATCTTTTGTAGTCATTTTTGTATTACTTTAGTATAAATACATGTTAATTTGGATTCATATGTTGTTTTTTTCTGACTTTATGTGAACGAAAAGACACAAATTCGCCCGTTTTCTCATTGGAAATAGGTAAATTTCAAAATATCACCGTCCTGGTCACAAAAGCAAAGTTTGTGGGGAATAATAGCCATTTTCTATACTTTTGAGGCATAAGCAATTAGGAAATAATACTTACTACCCAGGAACAAAAATTGTGTTACATAGTGTAATAATAATAATAATAATAATAATAATAATAATTATTGAACTGAAACAACTCGCTCTAGAACCTTATCTAAGAATGGTAGGTTGGAGATTGGCCTATAGTTATTGAGGACTTTAGGGTCCAAATTGTGTTTCTTAACCCTATCCGGTCCAATGTCGGACCCTGTCTGACATCATCAAAAAGACGCAAAAAACGTGTTTTAGTCGTTTTTTCTCCGGAAAAAGCAGAGAAAACCATTCAATGGCCGAGTGGGAGCGACAGGAGCCGAGACAAGCCGAAAAAAAAGGGCGTATCTCATTAATAGTCATACTTGCCCCTGGGATCAGATAGGGGCGCCATAAGGAAACAAGCTGCCTGTGCCTGCATCAGCGCTCAGAGAATATCACGGACATTTGCAGAGCTTTTTTCAGATGTTATAGTAATAAAATAATGATGTGGATCGCATTATTGAGGCGTTTGGTGATAAAATGAGTGATCAGGAGATGATTGATGGGTATGTACGACTATTATTATTATTATTATTTATTTCTTAGCATATGTGAACGCTATAGCGAACGAAAGGGTGGGGCGGGGCTGGAGATGCCTAGTGAGTGCTTTGTTGATATGCAGGGCCTTTTAAACCTGTTTGACTGTGGAAAAAAAATACTTTTAAACAGTGTGTCTAAAATTAACTGCGTGTGTGAAAATAAATTGGACCTGACGCGCCTGACACGCACTTAATAAATGGACTGCAGAGGGTTAAGCATTGGCTTTACCACAGCTACCTTAAGTGCTGAGGGAACTATACCGGAGGAAAGTGAACCATTTATAATTTTTAAAATGTGGGTATTAATAGCACCAAGAACATATTTTAATAGTTTTGTAGGATCAAGAGAGCATGTAGTAGCTCTCATATGTTGAATTAGCTCTGTCAATTCCTGTAAGGTAATCAAAGAAAAACCCCCATAGTAGCCTTAATAGAGGTAGTTGGTAAAATTGTGCTGGAGTCCTCATTAATAGAAAGTGTCTGTGGAATCTCAATTCTGATGTCTAGTATTTTATTTTTAAAGGACTATTAGGGGAAGGATTAATTAAAAGCAAAAAGCAAAAAGAAATCTAGGATTATTTATTTGTTTAAATCAAATTAGAATAATATGATGATCTAGCCAAAGCCAGAGCCTTCCTATATTGAACCAGGTGGCCCTTCCATGCGATGTAATGAATGTGCAATTTAGATTCCCGCCATCTCCATTCTATTTTACGACCCTCATATTTCACCTTACGAGTTGTATCATTAAACCACTGGAGCTTTTTTTAAAAGTCACTCTGAGTTTTGATTGGCGCTACAGTATCTAAGATACCAGTCAAGGTGGTGTTGTAGGTATTAACCAGCTCATCTACTGGTAATGAGCTCAAGAAAGCTTAACCGCAGTTGAAGAATTAATTACCTGGGATTTAAATGTACGGTCCACAGTCTGTAGATACTGGCAGATTCACATCAAAAAGAATGGCAAGATGATCATAAATAGTAAGATCTAGTTATGATGTTCTTAACAGCTAAACCACGAGAAATTACCAGATCTAAAGTATGGCCATGATTATGTGTAGAGCCTTTGACATGCTGGATATAATACAAGGAATCCAGTAGCCTCACAAATTCCAAGAATCAATGTATTACTAATCAACACATCAAACAGCTTTTACCACATTATATATAATACAATATGTAAGTAGTCTGCATTTCTTTCCCCTTTATCCCCTTGTTTCACTGCTCTGGAAAAAACGATAGCTTGCAGATGCAACCCCGATTCCCTGAAAGAGAAAATAACCATCAAGTATGGGATATCGCCATCAGGCGGTAGGAATTGGCTGAGCTTTATAGCAAAGCTGCCGATAGGCCTCTGCGCGAGCTGACGTGTAATCCCACCCCCCTGGTGGCTTACAATACATAGCACGCAGAGATCCACATCCTCTTTTGCTTCAGGCCGTGAAGGCTTCCGGAGCGACCTCGCGGCTTGATGGTTATTTTCTATTTCAGGGAACCGGGGTTCCATCCACAACAATCATTCTCTTTCAATTCGAAAGAGAACAGTGAACCCAAGCCATCGCGAGGGAGGGTTCTCGGCAGTAGGACAGCCTTATGTCATAACGCAACTGTGCAGGCAATCCATCTACGCATATACGGAGCAACGCCTCAGTGCTCGCAATGACACCTGTCCTAAGGTGGAATAATCAACACCATATTGTCAAATTACTCTATATGTCCGCATCTTGAGGCGTCATAGAGTGTAGCACAGATGCTTCAAATGATGGAGCAGAGGAATCCAGTACATTTAACCGGTAGAACCTCATAAAAGTATGTGGTGTAGTCCAGCTGGCTGCAGCGCAAATGTCAGACATGAATGTGCCTTCAGCTGCCCTGGCGGCGGAAGGTCTGCTGATTCATATGCTAATTTAATAGCATCCACTATCCAATGGGAAAGGCGTTGTTTAGACAACTGCTGGCCCAGAGTCCTAGAACCATGGCATACGAACAACTGTTCTGTTTGCCTCACGCTCCTCGTACGGTCGATATAACACTGTAATGCCTGCACCAGGCAGAGCACGTGTAACCGTTCTTCCTCTGGGGAAGAGAAGGGGGGAGGATGGAACACCATCAACATGGGACGGGGATATGACCTTGGGCAAGAAGGCCGAATTTGGGCGCATGGAGACTCTAGATGCGTCTCCTGCGAAACGAGTACAGGATGGATGTACTGAAAGTGCATGTAACTCGCCCACATGTTTCGCTGATACTATAGATAACAGAAACGCGGTCTTCATAGACACAAACTTCATATCCACTCTGTGGATAGGCTCGAACGGGGTCATGGCAAGGGCTTCTAGCACCACGTCAAGGCTCCACGACGGTAAACTGGTTCTTGGAGGTCGCAAGCGTCTTGCGCCTTTTAGGAACTGAGATGCCAGAAAATGGCAACCTGGCGATAGACCGTGAATACGTACATGGCAAGCCGATATTGCGGCTAAATACACCTTAAGTGTAGAGGGAGACTTCCCTTCATCCAACAGTTTCTGCAAAAACTGTAATATCACTGCCATAGGGCAAGATATTGGGACATGGCCCTCAGCCAGACACCAATCTTGAAACAACTGCCATTTGTAAGTATATTGCGACCTAGTAGAGGGCGCTCTCGCACTCTGAATGGTCAAAATAACTGCTGTCGAAAGCCCTAAGGCTGACAGACACTCCCGTTCAGGGGCCCGGCCCATAGCTGCATGAGCTCGGGATTCGGATGCCACAGCCCTCCCTGGGCTTGGGATAACAGGTCTGCTCACAGAGGGAGTTCCCTCAGGCAACCGTGCAATAATTGTACCAGGCTCGAGAACTATATTCTCCGTGGCCACCGAGGAGCGATCAGAATTACTTTCGCCTGCTCTACCCTGACCTTCTCCAAGAAGGCGGGGAGCATTGGTATCGGTGGAAAGGCATATAGGATCCCTGGTGGCCATTCTTGAGCCAGTGCGTTGACTCCTAGGGAGCTGTCGAGGTCCTTTACCGAGAACCACAGCGGGCAGTGCGTGGACTCTCGTGAGACAAAGAGATCCGCTCGCGCTGTGCCGAACCACTCCCAAATGCGCTCTACCACCCGAGGGTGAAGGTGCCATTCGCCCACAAGGGGACCTCCTCTGGATAGGAGATCCACTGCGTGGTTGACTCTGCCCGGTAGATGGACCGCTCGAAGGGAGGTTAGTCGTGGTTGCGTCCATAGAAACAACCGGGTTACCATCCGGTGAAGACCGGGGGACCGTAAGCCTCCCTGGCGGTTGATATACGCCACTACCGTCGTGTTGTCTGACTGCACTAACACGTGCTTGCCTAGAAGCACTAGCAAGAAATGCCGCAGGGTGAGGTCCACCGCTCTGAGCTCCAGAGCATTGATGTGGGCTGACCTCCAAGGTCCTGACCACACTCCACAGGTCCCTGTCCTGTTCCAGACCGCTCCCCAACCCTCGTTGGAAGCGTCGGTGGTGATCACTTCCCTCTGGAAGATAGGACCGAAGAGTACGCTCTGGCGGATGTTCGAAGGAACTTTCCACCAGCGTAGAGCTTCCCAGCAGGTTTGGGAAATTTTCAACCTGTGGCGTTTTTCTCTCCGTGGATGCAGCGTGAAGGCATTGAACCATGCCTGTAGAGGTCTCTGGTGTAGTAAGCCCAAAGGAAGGGCTTGCGAGGCGGCAGCCATCAACCCCAGCATGCGCTGACACAGCTCCATGCTGACTGTTTCTCTCAACCTGAATAGGGAGAGACACCGCTCCATCGAGGCAACTCTTTGTGTCGAAAGGGTCGCTTCAATGGAAACAGTCCAGATGCAGACCTAAAAATTTGGTCTGTTGGCTCGGCACAAGGCGACTTTTCTCTGAATTCACCTTCAGACCTAGACGCTGAAGATGGTCTGTGACAATCACTGTGTGCTGTGCCAACTGCTCCTTCAACTGCGCGCAGATGAGCCAGTCGTCCAGATAGTTCAGCAGTCGGACGCCTTGAGTCCGCAAGGGAGCCAAAATGGCATCCATACACTTCGAAAAGGTTCGAGGAGTCAGTGACAAGCCGAATGGAATGACATGGAATTTGTATGCCTTGCCCAGAAAGGCGAAACGCAAGTACTTCCTGTGACCCGGACAGATGGGGACGTGAAAGTATGCATCTGTTAGGTCCACGTGGTAAACCAGTCGCTGCGATGGTAAGACTGGATGGTGTGCCTGGATTTGTTCAGTATTCACAGATCTAGAATAGGACGGAGCCTGTCGTCTTTCTTAGGCACTAGGAAGTATTTTGAATAGAACCCTTGCTCGATCGAAGCAGGGTCTACTTGCTGAATAGCATGCATTCTGAGCAATGCTTGTATTTCCACATTCAGAGCTGATGACTGAGCGAAGTCCTTCACTGCAGTTACCATCACTCCCCGAAAGGGGGGGGGGGGGGGGGGGGTGTTAACCGGAATTGAAGGGTGTAACCAGTGAAAATGTTTTTTTGCACCCAGGTGTCGTCGGTGCACAGTTGCCAGAAATGGAGCTGTGGGAGAGTGTAGGGGTGGGTTGAAAGCTGCCTGGATGTTTCAGGGCTGCTTTGGTTGTGCTCGCTCACGAGGGGCCTGACCGGAGCCACGAGGGCGTGGTCTACCGCCTCCTCTAGGATGCCACCCCCCGCGCTGCGGCCTTACAAAGGTAGGCTGACCGCGCGCTGCAGTACTCCCGGGAGAGGACGTGCTTGATGCTGTGGTGGTGTCCTATGCCACTGTTGTTCTTGTGGGCGATTGGGCTGAAAGGGCTTATGCGGCCACATTTTCGCCATCTGCTGCGATGCCTCCCGGGCCTTAGCATCTCCTCTACTGCTAGGCCAAACGTGTGCCCCGGTGTAATTGGAGCATCTAATAAAGGGGCTTTGTCAGGTTCCTGAACTCTGGCCTGCGAGAGCCAGAGCTGCCTTCTGGCCACCACCAGCTGGTGTTCAGCTGAGCTAGTTTTACCAAGAGTTGGGCGATTAGCCCCAACTCAGTCCTAAGAGACACTGAAGTGTACTCTGGGAGGTCTTTTATAAGCGCCGCCTGATATACTGATAGGAGGCTGGCCACGTTGGACAGCTTAACCACCTCTGTAGCCGCCAAGTACCCCTTCTTGCGGTGCACCTCAGTGACCCTACATTGCCTGTTAGGGCACGCAGGATCCTTTGCCAGTCCTGAGAGCGTTGGCGTCTTCACCAAGGCTGCAAAGGCAGCGTCAACTGGTGGAAAGTATGCCAGGCCAGCTTCGCTCGCTCCCTGCATGGCAAAAACGGAAGCCTTCCGTGAAGTTGCAGGGGAAGAAGCCAGAGCCCCCCACGTGGACTGCACCTTCTTAATGAAATCAGGGAAGGCCGGGAGCATCCTGGGCTGCTGTGACTGTGCCGAAGGCGACTCAAAAAGAGACTGCCAAGGTTGTTCTACGGCTGGCCATTCGATCCCCAAATGCTTGCTCCACCAGTGACCATAGAGGGTCATTGGTTTCCAACACCTCCAACTCAGTCTCTTGCTCTGAGTGTTGGGAGGTTAACTCTACACTGTCCTCTTCAAGAAAAGGCTCCCCTTCTGATGCATCCCTCAAGATGGCATCCACGTCCCACACTCCTTGGGGTTGTTGCACGACCGGGACGGACAGAGGCTGTGGAGGAACCATCGGCTGGTTGGCAATCAGCCCGACCAGTTCATCTGTGGCTCATGCTTATAGTAATAGAAGTTAATGTAAAAAAAGAGGCTATATTTGTTGCTTGACTTGTGAACTGTACCGTAGTGTGAATGATCTATTTCAGCTCCATGTTATTATATAGGTTTATTCAGCCAGGTTTGACCCTTTGCAGTCCATTTATTAAGTGCGTGTCAGGCACGTCAGGTCCAATTTATTTTCACACGCACAGTTAATTTTAAACGCGCTGTTTAAAAGTATTTTTCTCCATAGTCAGACGGGTTTAAAAGGCCCTGCATATCAACAAAGCACTCACTAGGCATCTCCAGCCCCGCCCACCCTTTCGTTCGCTATAGCTTTCACCTATGTAAGAAATAAATAAAAATAATAATAATAGTCGTACATACCGATAAATCATCTCCTGATCACTCGTTTTATCACCAAACTCCTCAATAATGCGATCCAAGTCATTATTTTATTACTATAACATCTGAAAAAAGCTCTGCAAATGTCCGTGTTCTCTGTGCGCTGATGCACTGTCAGCCAGCTTGTTTACTTATGACCGCCCCGTTATCTGATACCAGGGCCTTGTATGACTAATCATGAGATACGCCTTTTTATTATTATTTTTTTGTCGACTTGTCTCGGCTCCTGTCGCTCCCTCTCGGCCATTGAATGGTTTTCTCGGCTTTTTCCGGAGAAAAAACGACTAGAAACCCGTTTTTTGCGTTTCTATAATGATGTCGGACCCATGGACCTGATAGGAATAATTGCAATGTTGGACCAGGTCCGACAATGGACTGCAAAGGGTTAATATCTCGCAAGACTATATGCCAAAAATAAATTCTCTTAACACTACTTCTGGAAACACTCTCCAATAATAAAAATGTTCAAATTGCTTCCCACCCACCTCATCTTTGTATTCTGGTGTGTTTTTTATATTTACATCGACATAAGTTGGCGACTCAGTGAGTGCAATAAGTTGTGGGGACCAACACTGGTATTTACATTTACTGGACCCGAGGACGACCCAAAGCCCCAGTGCATTATTTGTCAGGAGGTTTTGTCAAACCAAACTTAAATCTGCAAAATTGAGATGGCATTTATCTACAAAGCATTCAGAATGTGAAAATAATATTTTTTTTTAAACAAAAGAAATGGGAACTTTGCCATCAACAACTTTCAATGCGCAAATTGACAACATTCCTTGATGAACTGGTAGAGAAGAGTCAAGCCCAAGGATCTTGTTAAGTTAGGTACGTTATACAAATACCCAGTGCCCAGTACACTATCAAAGGATGAGATACCCTGGCGTAATAGACATTTTTTTGAATCTGCACAAAATAAGGATTTTAGAAATGGGTAAAATAATATCTCCAATGGTTTGTGTGGCAGAGCAGGGCTCTGCCCTTAGAAATACTGGCAGGGAAGGAGTTAAATTCTCCTCCCTGCCCAGATTGATTGCATTAGGTGGGAGCAATCAACCCATTAATCATTCAATTAAGGACTCAGCCACCTAGCATAAAAGGAGGCATCAGCCTCCCATTTGGGGGAGAGTTCTGGAAGGAGAAGAAGAGTGTTTTCTGTTTGTGCTGTGTTTTTGAATCCAGTGAAGGCAACGCCCAGCCTGGAAACCTTATTTTGTAAGTTTCGTTTTGTGTTTATTTTGTGCCTTAAAAACCTTTTTGTTTGGCCCTCGTGCCGATTTATTTTGAATTTTTGTATATTAAAAACTTTATTTTTGAACTTTTATACTGTCTCTGAGTCTCAAACCTCGGTCAATCCTGTCACAGTTTGTTATCCATAATCCTTCTGGAGCCCTAGGTAATGCTGTGTTTAATCCGGTGCTTGATAGCTCATCACAAAGCATGGCCTTGTCTCTCCCTTCCGCTTCCAGATATTTTCAAAAGTTTGTGCAAGAACTAAATGTTTGGGATGCGTGGCTGTGACAGAAATACAATGAGTTCTGGTGATAAATCTTCCTCCCGACCTGTGAGGGCGCTAAAGAACGGGAGGAGAAGTATCTGGAAGGGCTGGCCTGACAGTTCATTTCCGGGACCGGGAAGTGGGTCAGCCTGGAAGGAAGCGAGACTCTGTTGTAAGACCGTATTGATTTGACAGGTAAACGGGGGGCAGCTGCAAGTAATAAGGCAGCTGCAACCGTTTACCTAGATATCATGCGGGATTACATATAGGGGCCAGGGTAACGCTGTTCTTTTCCTTCGTTTGGGTTAAACCAAGGACCGAGAAGGACGAGACAGTAAAGTACTGTGATACTGTAAAGAGTTGCGTGTGTGTGTGTGTTTGTGTTTTGTTGAAAGCACTGTAAAAAAATAACTGTCTGTGTTTTTACAACCACCAGACAGCTAAAGCACATCCGGAGCTGTCGCCTTGGGCCAGCACAAGCCGGATCACCACTTCACGAACTGTCACCGAATAAAAAGTGTATTCACTCACCACCAGCACGACTGCACGCACCCGAGACGGGTGAACGTGTTTTTGTTTTCTTTATTTCAGGACTGTAACCTGTCGTTTTCATCCCCGCGCTCTACACATCGTTGTGTATTGCCGGGGTTTATTATTTACGGTCGCCAGACCAGGAAACAAAATAAATAAAAACATTTGTCACTGGATTATCGTTGTCTGCCTGTCACTCCCGCACTGCATCACCGCTACACCTGTTCCCCTTACTAACCACTTTGCCACACGTGGTGTCAGAGCACGGGACTATGGACCGCAACGCACTGGCGGAGCTGCTGCAGGCGCTGGAGAGCAGACGCGACGCAGAGGAGAGAAGGAGGGAGGAGCGCTACACGGCGCTCATTGAACGGGTAGGGCTGGCCGTTGCTGCAGCGACGACCCCTACCACAACACCGCTGATGTCGCCCCCGAAGGCACGGGCAATGAAGATGTCGGCGGAGGATGACCTGGAGGCGTATTTGGTGGCGTTCGAGTGGCTGGCTACCGCGGCGGCTTGGCCACGGGGGTTCTGGGCCAGCCAGTTGGGACCCTGCCTGATTGGGGAGGCTCAGGCAGCCTACCAAGCCATGAGTGACCATCACGCCACCGATTATGACCTGGTCAAGCAGGCTATCCTCCGCCGCCTAAACATCACTACGGAGACCCACCGGGCACGGTTTAGGGAGTACCGGAGAGCCCCGGAGACACACCCAGGGTGGTTGCAGAGCGGTTGTGCGACCACATGGTGCATTGGCTGACCCCCGGGAAGAAGACCGCCCAGCAGATGGGGGAAGCCATTGTGGTAGAGCAGTTCTGCCATGTGGTCGGCGCCGAGACCCAGGCGTGGATACGGCGCCACAACCCCGACACCCTGGAGGAGGCGGTCAAATTGGCAGAAGATTTCGAGGACTCCCTGACTTCTGCCCGGATCGGGATCCTGTCGGCCCCTGCCCTTCGGAGCAGCCGACCTCTCCCTCCCTCTCCTCCAACACCACCACCACCACCCCCGCGTTACAGGGACCCAGACCTCCTAGAGCACCGACCCCATTGGGCCCCCTTGCCTCCCCCCCATGGAGACCAAGGTTGGCCCCCAGCTGGGGTAGAGGTGCTGCCCCTGCCCCGTTGCCATACCAGCAGCGGGACAGATTTCTAACCTATGCCCCCTCTGTCCCTCCTATCTGTTTTAGGTGCCACCAGCCGGGACATCTGGCCAGGTCATGCCCCGCTGCCATGGAGTGTGACGTGGCCGCGTGCAATTGGGCACCTGAAACTGGTAAGCGTGGGGAAAATGGTCAGGAGGGGCCTTGTTTGATTAATGTTGTGTTAGGGAATGTGAAAACCCACGCATTAGTGGACACAGGGTGTGAGCAGACTTTGATTAGGACAGCTCTCCTGGGCGGTGTGTCGTGGCGGCCACGAGGTCAGGTGGCCATCTCCTGTATCCATGGAGACACGGCGGCATACCCCACATTAAAAGTATATTTATCGGTAGGACCGATAAAACGTCACCTTGTAGTCAGGGTGGCGGAAAGGTTGCCACACCCAGTTATTCTGGGCCGAGACTGGCCAAAATTCAAAGAATTGATGCAAATAATGGCAGTCTCAGCCACACACGTAAACGTGGCAGAGAAAGAAAAAAAAAGGAACGGATTGGTGATGTGTTTCCTTTTCACACTGAAATGTTTTCCCCTCTTTTCCGTCCTAGAAAAACAAATAAGGAGAGACGGACCGCGAAATGGAAGGGAGCATTTGTGAGACAAGGCTGGGGTCTGGTGGGAGAGTGCTGCAATGGTAACAAACGCCAGTCGAAAGGAGTGGGAATGCAGTGTGACCGAGAGAGCGAGGTTACTGGACCGACTAGAGCAGAGGTTATTCCAGCCCCTCTCGATGTACCGGACCCGTGGTACTCAAGCGCGGACCTAGTGTGGGGCCAACATAATGACCCGTCACTGGTGCACGCTTGGGGGCAGGTCCGGTCCATTGAAGGTAAGGATGTTGACGGTGCTGGGGCGCTAGTATATCCACATTTCAGTATCAAGGGGCAATTACTGTATAGGGTAAACCTAGCCGCGGGCACAGGACAGCCTGTAACACAATTGTTGGTTCCCCCGTCTTGTCGGACCGAGGTCATGAGGCTGGCGCATGATATCCCTTTTGCGGGGCACCTCGGAGCCGAGAAGACAAGGGAACGGATATTGGCTCGATTCTATTGGGTAGGTCTTCATACTGATGTGTCGAGATATGTAGCCACATGCCCAGACTGCCAGCGAGTAGCGCCGGGTCGAGTGCGCCCCGCCCCTTTGGTCCCACTGCCGATTATTTCCACTCCTTTCGAGCGCATTGCAATGGACATAGTGGGCCCTTTGCTACCTTCTGACTCCGGGTATACGCATATATTAGTGGTGGTGGATTACGCAACGCGATACCTGGAGGCAGTTCCATTGAGGTCCACTAGTGCCGCTGCAATAGCCACTGAGTTAGCGCAGATTATGGCTAGAGTAGGGATCCCCAAGGAGATTTTGACCGATCACGGGACCAATTTTCTGTCCAATACGTTACAACAGGTGTACAAAATATTGAAAATACGTCCCATCAGGACGTCCGTTTATCATCCACAATCGGACGGTCTGGTTGAACGTTTTAATCAGACCTTAAAGTCGATGCTGAGGCGATTTGTAACACAAGAGCAGAAACATTGGGCATCGCTTCTTCCCTACCTCCTTTTTGCGGTGAGAGAGGTGCCGCAGAGTTCAACGGGGTTCTCCCCCTTTGAGCTCCTGTACGGCCGGCAGCCTCGCGGCATTCTCGACCTGCTGAGAGAGGGGTGGGAGGAGCACAAAGGCTCGTCTAAAAATGTAGTGAAGTATGTGCTCCTACTCAGAGATCGCCTGGATTTGGTCGGTCGTTTGGCCCAAGACAACCTCAGATCGGCTCAGCACCGACAGCAGCAGCATTACAACAAAAATGCACGGATTCGAACCTTTCGACCAGGGGACAAGGTAATGCTGCTACTTCCCTCATCAGAATCAAAACTGTGTGCTAAATGGCAGGGGCCGTATGAGGTGATTCGGGCTATAGGGAAAGTAAATTATGAAATTAGACAGCCCGATCGCCGGAATGAACGTGAAATTTACCATGTTAATTTGTTAAAGCCCTGGCAGGCAAGGGAGGTCTTATTTATAGCCCCAGGCAATATGGAGGATGATTTAGGCCCCTGTCCAGAGACCCCGAGCACAAGAGCGATTTCAATGGGGGAACAGTTGGTTCCGGATCAGCAAAGAGAGCTGCGTAAGCTTATTGAGGAGTTCAGTGATGTTTTTTCTGACGTGCCCGGCAGAACAAACTTAGTTGAATAGGACATTATCTCTCCACCAGGGGTCACAGTGCGAGAGAGACCGTACCGGATCCCGGAAAGTCGACGAAGTGGCGTGCGCAAAGAGGTATGGGATATGCTCGAGCTTGGGGTGATTGAACCTTCCAGGAGCGAGTGGTGCAGCCCCATTGTCATAGTGGCTAAGAAGGACGGCACCAACCGCTTCTGCATGGATTTCAGAAAGGTAAAAGCTATTGCTAAGTTCGATGCGTATCCCATGCCTCGGGTCGACGAGCTTTTAGACAGACTGGGAAAAGCGAGGTTTATTTCCACTCTGGACCTGACGAAGGGATACTGGCAAATCCCTTTAACCCGCAGCTCCAGAGAGAAAACCGCATTTTCAACACCAGAAGGGCTGTTCCACTTTAAAACCATGCCATTTGGGCTACATGGTGCGCCCGCTGCCTTTCAGAGACTGATGGACCAGGTTTTACGCCCACATCATGAATATGCAGCAGCGTATATTGATGACGTGGTGATTTACAGCTCCACCTGGCGAGAGCATTTGGCTAGGCTTGCAGCCGTTCTTCAGTCTCTAAGAGCAGCCCGGCTGACAGCTAACTTGAGAAAATGTGCGTTTGCCAAAACAGAGACTCAATATTTGGGATTTTTAATGGGAAATGGAAGGGTGAGACCTGTGGTCACCAAAATCCAGGCTTTGGTTGATGCAGCGATCCCCAAAACCAAGACTCAGGTAAGGTCACTACTGGGCTTAGCCGGTTATTACCGCCGCTTCATCCCCGAGTACGTCACAGTGGTTAACCCGTTAGTCAACCTCACCAAAAAGAGTGCGCCAAATTTAATTAAATGGTCAGCTGAGTGTCAGGGGGCGTTTGATACGATTAAGCGTAATCTTTGCCAGGCCCCCACTCTTATTACCCCAGATTTCACCAAGAGATTCATCCTCCACACCGACGCCTCGGATGTAGGTTTGGGTGCAGTCTTGTCCCAAAAAGTAGCTGGAGTAGAACACCCGATATTGTACCTGAGCAAAAAAATGTTACCTCGGGAACGTAACTACTCCGTAGTCGAAAAAGAGTGTTTGGCCATTAAATGGGCTACTCACTCTTTACGATACTACCTGCTGGGACACTCATTTGATCTGGTCACAGACCACGCCCCACTCAAGTGGTTAAGCACAATGAAGGACAGCAATGCCCGGATAACTCAGTGGTATCTGGCATTGCAGCCCTTCATGTACCACATGGTACACCGTGCGGGGAAAGACCGTCAAAATGCGGATTATTTTTCCCGGGAGGGGGGAGTAATGGGAAAGGTAGGTTCAGCCGAGTGTTCCTTGGCTCCACTCTGAGCAGTGGGATATGTGACAGAAATACAATGAGTTCTGGTGATAAATCTTCCTCCCGACCTGTGAGGGCGCTAAAGAACGGGAGGAGAAGTATCTGGAAGGGCTGGCCTGACAGTTCGTTTCCGGGACCGGGAAGTGGGTCAGCCTGGAAGGAAGCGAGACTCTGTTGTAAGACCGTATTGATTTGACAGGTAAACGAGGGGCAGCTGCAAGTAATAAGGCAGCTGCAACCGTTTACCTAGATATCATGCGGGATTACATATAGGGGCCAGGGTAACGCTGTTCTTTTCCTTCGTTTGGGTTAAGCCAAGGACCGAGAAGGACGAGACAGTAAAGTACTGTGATACTGTAAAGAGTTGCGTGTGTGTGTGTTTGTGTTTTGTTGAAAGCACTGTAAAAAAATAACTGTCTGTGTTTTTACAACCACCAGACAGCTAAAGCACATCCGGAGCTGTCGCCTTGGGCCAGCACAAGCCGGATCACCACTTCACGAACTGTCACTGAATAAAAAGTGTATTCACTCACCACTAGCATGACTGCACGCACCCGAGACGGGTGAACATGTTTTTGTTTTCTTTATTTCAGGACTGTAACCTGTCATTTTCATCCCCGCGCTCTACACATCGTTGTGTATTGCCAGGGTTTATTATTTACGGTCGCCAGACCAGGAAACAAAATAAATAAAAACATTTGTCACTGGATTATCGTTGTCTGCCTGTCATTCCTGCACTGCATCACCGCTACACCTGTTCCCCTTACTAACCACTTTGCCACAGTGGCGTATCAGAAATCCAGATGTTAAGACTGAAAAATGTTTTTTCGCATACACAAAATATACTCTCGTATTGACTATATTTTCATTTCCCCAAATATCTTTCAGCATGTTATCTCCATGTATATACAGCCAATTATTTTATCTTATCATGCTGGCACTTCAATTCTTTCCTACTTCAGAATGAAGAATGTTTAAAACATCTGGTGAAGGTTTGAGAAACTTCCTAGAAATTAACTCTGATACTGAAATCAACCTTCATTATGGTAGGTCACTAAATGCTTTATTAGGCTGCTGGTACCTGATTTGCTTCAAATCTGAATAAAACATGGAATAAACAAATTCTCCAGTTAGAAGCCTCAATTATGCATCTGGTAAGCATGCAACATCCCCCAGCAGTTGCTGCCAACATTCTCTGTCTGGTGTGGACTTGCCCATACATTGAGACTGCACATTCTTCACCCACTGAATTGGTTGGAAGTGTAAGGCAAAACTTTGCCAAGTTATACAGATGTGGAAATCGATTAGAAACAGTCCCAAAACTCAGTTACTCAAGGGCATCTGGCATACTTTAATAAAGGCAATATATGCAGCACGTTCGTTTTCATGTTATTTGTCCCATCCAATAATTTATTTTATTAGTACTGAGTCAAAACCAAAAAAACGTGCCTATTCGGTTCTAAAATTCGAACTGTGTTTAAAAAGTAAGCAGCAGGTTTTTGAAGCGAGGTGGTTGTGCTAGATCGTACCTGTAGTACTGATTTAACTTGGCTACAATCAACAGGAATACTTTTTGTCTGGGTTGACTTTCCAGTTTGTTTTCTGAAAGCTGTTTATTTTATGTTCTGTTCAGCAGCCTCTGTAGTAGCCTTTCATTTAATGTGTGATTCTGAAGCTAAATAGCAATCGATCATATTTTCTCCAAAGATATATTACAAGATGTGCAACACAATTACCTCCATCTGCATGTACAGTTTCTTTGGGAAATATCTTGAAACGATCAGCATCCAAAATATATTTTGCTTTTTTTGCTTTGTCGTCCATTTCTAGTATTTTACATCCAATGCTGAAAACTAGATTATAGCAACCTAAATCAAAACAATGCAACACTGACTTTGTCCCACACCCTACTGTACAGTACATGTCACAGAAAGGCCAGTACAGACGCACAGGCTGATTAAAACGTTGTTGTCATTTGAATAGTAAACAAGAACGTTAACAGCTTTGGGAGCATTTTTTGTAAATGTTACTTGTCTAATGGTGTTTTTTTTTCTTTTGCCTAAGTGCAATGCACACGGGACGGTGAATGTATAAAAAAAAGACTATCTACAGAAGGAAGACACATAGTTTGCGTCGCTTGCGTTGTGCAGTAGTTCATTTAAACAAGGTTTCTTTTTTTTCTCTCCGTACTTGTCCGGTATACATTGGCCCCTAAAAGAGGTGAATTTCGTGGTGACCCCTCAATTTCCCGATTTCCACGAAATCGCAATTTAGGTAGACCCCTATACATAAGACAAGGCAGCTTTATTATGAATGCGCAGAACGGCTGAGTAGATTACTTGCATTAAGGTTAAAACAATCTGAACATTAAAGCTTCTATTGATGCAATTAAGGACTGCAATGGTGTCTTGCTTTCTAAATTTGAGCAAGTCAATAATGTTTTTCAATACTTTTATTCACACCAGATCTGGTTAAAATCAGGGATTTCTTAGACCTACTAGATTTACCTAGCTTAACTCAGGTTGAGATTTTAGAGACTCATTTAACACTGCAAGACTTGGAGCCAGCAGCACAATCTATGCAGAAACGAAAGCTATTGTTCTCGATATGGGATCAAGTTGGTCCACTAATACTAAGTTCTATTGATTTATCACTGCAAACTGGCTCATTCACAGAGATCAGAATCGGCATTGATTTCCTTGCTTGTTAAAAAAGGCAAAGATCCACTAGAATATTCTCACTATAGGCCTCTATCATTATTAAACTCCAATTTAAAATGATTTGCAAAGGCTTTTTCCAGGAGGCTGGAATTATGTATAAGCAACCTAATACACCATGATCAGACAGGTTTCTTGAAAGACCGACTTGCATCTGACAATATAAGTTGTTTTTTTATATTCTAAACTTGGCCCCGCATGAACCACTCTCTTGCGCAGTATTTTCTTTAGATGCTGAGAAAGCATTCAACCGCCTCGAATGGAATTACCAATGGGCAGCTCTGGAACACTTTAGCTTAATATGATCCGCAATCCTACTGCGTGCATGCAGACAGGGTCAGTTATGCCTCTGAACCTTTCGACTAAGAATACCCCTCTCCCCACTATATCCCTTTTCAAACACAGCTTACAGGTTTTACCTTCATGGGTATTAAGATATTCCCCAATTTCCAACAGATTTGTAAATAAAATATGGGAGATTCCTTGAATAAAATAAAAACAGATTTGGCAAGATGGTCTCCCTTACAGCTCACATTACATGATAGGCTCTCTATTATAAAAATGAATATACTCACTGGTATAATTATTTTTTTCATGCTTTTTATCTCTCTCCTAATAAATACTTAGAACAAATTAACTCCATAATAACTGGTTTTATTTGGAGGGGCAAGAGGCCAAGAATTAAACTGATGACCTTGCAGTGCCCCAAAACATTGAGTGGTTTGGCTGTGTCTGATTTTAAGTATTATTATTGGGCCTTTCAGCTAAGGGTTTTTAAATCATGGCTGGATTTAAGGATGACAGCTTCGAGGCAACCAATTGAAGAAGCCTATTAAACCAATTAGGCTTCAAGATCTCTTATTTTCCACCCCTAAAAATAGGGCTTTCTCTCTTCGAATTATTTAAAACTCATTGGATATATGGAAGAAAATTGACAGTTTTCTTGGCAACCCTCTGAAATTCCATGCTCTCACCTATTTTGAATAATTCCCATCTACTGACAGGCTCTCAGCCTTTTACCTATCCACCCTGGTCCACAAGAAATATACATATTTTTGATGACAAAGGCCTCCGCACGTTCCAGGATCTTGGGGAAGACTTATGTGCTTCCTGGTCTTTTTTTACTTTTTGTATCTTAGACTGCTCAGCACTCTGTGTCTATGGGGTACCACGGGATACTGCACTGCCTTCTCACCCTGTGTTGATCCTCATTGAACAGAAATGAAAGCTACACGCAGACTATTTTAAATTCACTCTGGATGTATCACAGCACAAGGTAGTGCTAGCATTGAAGCAAGTTATGAATTAGGTTTAACAACTGTGTTACATCAATGGTATTTTATCCGTGTAACATAATGAAATTGGAACCACCGACCCATTATTTGCTCGATAAGAGATCCTGTGTAAAAATAACAGAAATCCAACATTTTTTTTTTTTAAATAGCAGTTAAGGGTTTAAGATAAAGTAAACACTTTTGTTAGTGTTGAGCGACACACTGCAAGCAAGTAAGCAAGCCTGCCTGTCTCAGAGTCTAAAGGTCTTTTCACACCAAGCATGTCGCGTCAGCGTCCAGTGTAACAATTTCTTTTAGAATGCTGTACATGTTATGGAGGCTTTCATACCAGCTGTAATTGTTTTGATTGCTGTGTTCAAAATTAAACCATATATATTATTTTCCTTAATAATAACATTTAGATTGTGAACAAACTGAAAAAAAAACAGAGAGTAGGAAGGTCACAGCACACAGGCAGGCACCTACAGTGTCCAAGAAATGGGTTTCGGAAAGATAGAAGACAGAAAAAAGACTAGAAAGCAGATAAACCTCTCGTTTATCTACATTTTTCCAAAAGATGTTTACCCAACCAGACTTAAGTATTTTGTTGAGCAATGTTTAATTTTGGAGAACATTTGAATTTACTTTCAACAGAATTACAGAAGTGAACAAGCAAGCCTCCCAAAAACATGCCTCACTGGCATGGCACAGGCACAGCATTTCTCACAGTCCTTAGTGCAGATACAGTGCCTATAGTAAGTATTCACCCCCCTTGGACATTTTCACAGTTTGTTGTGTTACAACCTGAAATCTTGAGGCATTTAAATGGGATTTTTTTTTTCCTTTGATTTACACAACCTACTTAACACTTTCAATGTGTGAAAAAATGGGGGGTGGGGTGAAAAAACAAATCAATTAAAAATAAAAACCTGAAAAGTCTTCATTAGATAAGTATTCACCCCCTTTGCTATGACACTCCTAAATACGCTCAGGTGCAACCAATTGCCTTCAGAATTCACACAATAAGTTAAATGGAGTCCATCTGTGTGCAATAAAAGTGGTTCACATGATTACAGATTAAATAGACTTGTCTCTTTAAGGTCCCGCTTGTTGGGTAGTGCATTCAAAGCAAAGACACTACCATGAAGACCAAGGAGCATTCAAAACAACTCAGAGATAAAGTTGTGGAAAGGCACAGATCAGGGGAGGGGTATAAAAAGATTACAAATGCATTGAATATCCCTTGGAGCACAGTCATATCGATCATTAAGAGGTGGAAGGTATACGGCACCACCCAGAATCTGCTTAGAGCAGGCTATGCTCCCAAACTGAGCAGCCAGGTAAGACGGGCATTGGTCAGAGAAGCCAGCAAGAGGCCAATGACATCTCTGAAAGACAGCATTCCATGACTGAGATGGAAGAAACTGTCCATGTGTCAACAATAGCTCAGGTACTCCACAAATCTGGCCTGTATGGAAAAGTGGCAAGAAGGAAGTCATTTCTAAAAAAAGCCCATGTAAAATCCCACTTGGAATTTGCAAAAAGGCATGTGGGAGACTCTGAAAAGATGTGGCAAAAGATTCTGTGGTCTGACGGTGGTGGCAGCATCATGCTATGGGGATGCTTTTCATCGGCAGGGACTGGGAAGCTTGTCAGGGTAGAGGGCAAAATGGATGGAGCTAAATACAGGCAAATCCTTGAGGAAAACCTGCTTCAGACTGCAAAAGACCTAAGACTGGGACGGAGATTCACCTTTCAGCAGGACAATGACCCCAAGCACACAGCCAAAGCGACACTGGAGTGGCTAAAAAACAAGAAAGTGAATGTCCTAGAGTAGCTCAGACAAAGCCTGGACTTGAATCCGATTGAAAATCTGTGTCAAGACTTGAAGATTGCTGTCCACCAACGATCCCTATCCAACTTGACAGAGCTTGAACAATTTTGCCAAGAACAATGGTGTAATTGCTGCCAAAGGTGATTCTACTAAGTATTGACTCGGGGAGTGAATACTTATCTAACCAAGACATTTCAGTTTTTTTTTATTTTTCATTAACTGCTGTTTCACAATAAAAATTCTCTTGCCTCTTCAAAGTGTTGAGTAGGTTGTGTAAATCAAAGGGAAAAAAATCAAATTTAAATGCATCAAGATTTCAGGTTGTAACACAACAATCTGTGAAAACGTCCAAGGGGGGTGACTAGTTACTATAGGCACTGTATATGCGTATACAGTAATGTTGTTGAAGCTGACACCCTGGGATCCTTCAAGAAGCTGCTTGATGGGATTCTGGGATCAATAAGCTACTAACAACCAAACGAGTAAGATGGGCTGAATGGCCTCCTCTCGTTTGTAAACGTTCTTATGTATGTGCCACTTTTAAAGGTATGAGCATTTCTGCCAGTCCTTACTGCAGATCTAATATATCAAAACATAACTATTAAAGCCTTGCTTAAAATGTGATGTATTAGTCTATTAACATTAGAACTGCCACAGTAGTCATTTTGACGGTTTTCACTTTTAAATTTTAAATTACTCTGCATGTGTTAAAGGTCCGCGGTTGTCTGTTCTTGACTTTTCTTAAATACGTGTGTTAAATATACTGACGGCGTTTGAAAGTCTGA
Source organism: Acipenser ruthenus (assembly GCF_902713425.1). NCBI lineage: Eukaryota > Metazoa > Chordata > Actinopteri > Acipenseriformes > Acipenseridae > Acipenser > Acipenser ruthenus. The sequence continues at coordinate 57,545,791 of NC_081192.1, forward strand.
ATCACAAAAATAAAAAAAGTTATGAGCACTTCTACCTAGAACCGCCAAAAGTAGTCATACATGCTTTTATTGTTAGTATAACCTACAATCACTATTTTTTATATGTATACAAGCCAGTTTGTTATCTATACCTCCGTTGAGTTTACAACAGTATGTACTTGAATAAAGGGGCATTCAGAACAGAAAATAGGAGGTACTTTTTTACACAGAGAATTGTGAGGGTATGGAACCAACTCCCCAGTAATGTTGTTGAAGCTGACACCCTGGGATCTTTCAAGAAGCTGCTTGATGAGATTCTGTGATCAATAAGCTACTAACAACCAAACGAGCAAGATGGGCTGAATGGCCTCCTCTCGTTTGTAAACTTTCTTATGTTCTTCTTATGTTCTTATATAGACTGCTGTCTTATAATATTACCATTACAAGAATTTTTCGTGAAATCTTGATATTTTTCCGTTTTGATTTGAGAGCAACTAAGATATATTTGCCTTGGCATCAGAAATTTGGAACGCCTTCATTGAAAACAGCATTGCCTGTTTCAAGCTAAACATAAAACATTACATGGACAAGCAGCTGTTTCTGACAAAAGCACGGTATCGCTGGACAAACAAACTTGTCAAATTTGGGATCACTTGTCTTGGCTGGCAGCGGAACCTACCTGTGCAAAGATGAAAATCTGGCCAGCTGGTCAGAGACTGGGTGACAATGTGTTAGGCTGATGTAACCATGCTTAGGAAAATAGATTAATGTTACTGTGTCAATGTGCCCCGCCCCTGTGTGCAATTGTGTGTTATGTGTTGTATGTTGCGTGTGTAAATGTTGGTGCATAGTCATTGGTACACGGGATATAAACGGGTCTGTGTTTCACGTGTATTTAAAAAGTGTATATTTGTATTTAGGCACGGGATTGCACATCACGCACGTGCATTTAAAATATAATGTGTGGCACGGGGTTGCACGTAATGAATTCACGTGCTGGGATTCAAGTGAATAATTAATTAGTAATTGAATCCCAGCACAAACAGTATAAATAGACGCACGTTTCTTGCACTCAGGGTTGGTGTTCGGTGAGTGGAGAACGGGATTGGAGACGGAGGTGAAATAATAATAATAATAGTAAAAGTAAAAGTAGTAGTTAACGTGTTTTCACTCACCGTGTTTGTTTGTCTCCGTGCACCGTTTGTCTGTGTAGTCCGTTTTGTTTGTCTATTTATTTTGGCGTGTAGTGCCGTGTCCAGTGTTTTTGTCTGTTCCAACCTTTTATTTTCTGTTCTGTTTATTAAACAGAACAGAAAATACAAAACCCCATCTCTCTGTCGTTTGTGTTCCTGTTTCTGGTCTGACGCCACTCACTCCGGCCGTCTTTGTGACAGTTACCAATATATATATATATATATATATATATATATATATATATATATATATATATATATATATATATATATATATACACATACCGCGCAGACATAGTTAAGGTTTGAACGAAGGTTCTGTTTAAAGTCGATTTTACAACCAGCTCAAAAGGGGGGTAAATCCCCTTCGATATGCATGAAAATTGGTGTGTGTGGTCGGATTGACAGGCTCAACAAACCCAGTGAACGGGGTAGCATTTGGTGAACTTTTTGAGATACAGCATGGCGATAAAAATAGCTGTTTAAAACAACAAAAAAAGACGCTTTTGAAAACACCTGTTGTAACAGAGGACAGGGACCTCTTCAGGCTAGACTAGTTCTTTTGGTGAAGTTGAACAGATGCCTAAGGATAGGCTCACGGTCAGATGAGTAGACACGGGGAGACAGGTAATTCCAGAACGTGTGGGTTTATTCAGAACGTGCATCAAGTAAACAATCCGTGTTTATAATCACCAATGAGGAGATAATATTATCCGTGTTATACTAGTATCTGTGTTATACTAGTATCTGGGTAATGCTAGTATCTGTGGTCTGTAATAAACAAGAAACAACAATTTCTATAAACCCTGCTTGTTCCAATAAACAAGGGATTAAGTAAACTAAGGAAACATTGCGATTGGCAGAGTGAATATGCATGAGCTTACTATGCTATGTTTACAATCATTAAACTTAAATCTTACGTATAAGTACTGATATCAACTTAAACAGAAATGATGATGAAATACTTATAACTAAGATTATTACTTACATTTCGGCACTGACGCACAGATAGATGAATTATTCGTGTAAGAAAGGGCTTGCTTACTCTCAGCCGTCTATGACAATACAGAAAAACCGACTTTCTAAGCTGACTCATAAGGAAACTGTCTCACTAAGATGACGTGTATAAAGAGAACAATATAACATTCATGAACACTAGAGGGGAGCATTTAACTGTAAATCAAAGACTTTCTAACACAGCCGCCCCCAAATTTGTATAGAAAATTTGCAAGTCAGGAGGAAAGTCTCTGGCTGTTCAGTTGGTTTGGATATCCTCATCCTCTTCCTTGAGAAAGGGAAGCCGGATCAGTCTGGCTACTGGACGGATGTAGGCCCGGTCCCGGACCTGGACTTTGGCTGTTCGGATGCGACCATCTGGTCCTCGGTGGGTCTCTGTAACCTTGCCGGTCGGCCACAGAGCACGAGGTAGCTGGGGGTCGACGATCATGACAACCTGATCAACTGTCAAGTCTTTGCAGTCCTTGTGCCACTTCTGGCGTACCTGAAGATCTGGGAGATAATGTCTTACAAAGTTGGCCCAAAAGTGGTCTGCAAGAATCTGGCTGTGGCGCCAACGGCGTCGGCCTAACAGATCGTTTGATGGGTATATCACCTGAGGAAGGGATGCATCCCGACATCCCATTAGAAGCACATTGGGAGTAATTGGATCCGGATCAGCTACATCTGAAGACACGTAGCCAAGGGGCTTAGAATTCAGAATCCCTTCAACTTCGATGAGGACGGTGCATAGAACAGGCTCAGTCACAGTACGGTCACCAAGCACCACGCGCAGAGCATTCTTCACCGATTTAATCTCACGTTCCCAGGTTCCACCGAAATGCGGAGCGTTTGGCGGGTTGAATCGGAAGGTCACTTTCTGATCGGCAAGCTGCTGTTTAAGTGAAGGCTCCATGCTGGCGATAGCCTCTTGTAGTTCATTATCTCCACCACGAAAGTTGGTGCCTCGATCAGAAAGGATTTCAAAGGGCTTGCCCCGTCGAGAGACGAAGCGTCGGAATGCCATCAGGAAGGCATCCGTGTCGAGGTTCTCCAAGAGGTCAAGGTGGACGCAACGGGTCGTTAGGCACTTGAATATAATGCCCCAGCGTTTCTCTGTTCTCCGACCAATTTTGATGGTGAAAGGACCGAAGCAGTCTACTCCTGTAGACCAGAAAGGGGGCTTATAAAGGCGTAAGCGTGCAGGAGGCAAGTCTGCCATCTTCGGCACTTCAGGGTTGGCCCGCCACCTACGGCATTGTTGGCAGGTGTATTGGTGTCGGCGGATGGCCTCTCGGCCGCGTAGTATCCAATACTTACGCCTGATTTCAGCAAGGACTCGTTCTGGTCCAGGATGGAGAAGCCTTTCATCGTAGTCTTGTATGAGGAGCTTTGTTATTGGATGGCTCGGGTCCAACACAATGGGATGGATTGAATCTGGGTCCAGGCCCTCAGCTCGGCGTAGCCTACCCCCTACTCTAATGAGTCTGGGGCACTGGTCATACTCGGGTGAAAGAGTCCATAGACGGCTATTTGCTGGTATATCTTTGCCTGTCTCAAGGGCATTCAACTCCCCTGAAAAGCTATCTGCCTGAACTTGCTGTAAGAGGAGGATCTCGGCCTCCATCCGGCATTCAGCTGTCTGTGTGGAACTTGTATCGCTGCTGGCCGCCCCATCAAGGGACTGCTGTGTGGCTACGATCAGGTCATTCCAGGTGCTGAACTGACTAGGATTGGGAAGGTTGATAGACTGTTGTATGGAGACATTTCCACAGAACACTGCTTTCTTCAATTCAGCAGGATCCTCTCCATACTCCGCGGATGGTATTGCCGGCCATTTCTCTGGTGGCTGAGACAGAAAGGGGGGACCATGTCTCCAGCGGTTGTGCTGACCTAGTTCTCGCAGGGATTTACCTCGTGTTATGTCGTCTGCCGGATAATTGGCCGTGAGATTCTGAATCTCTGAAATACCTTGTACCTGCAGGAGTCGGATTTCAGCCAGGTGAGGACAGTTGTGGAGTCGCTCCATAAAAGCACCTGTGTGATAGGCAGAGTCAGTTCTGTGCAGAGCATTTGGGCGAGCTGGGCTCCGGTGAGCGCTGCACAGAGTTCGAAGCGTGGCATGGAAAGCTGGCGTTTGGGAGCTACACGGGATCTAGCCATGACGAAGCTGACGTGGATGTGGCCATAATTGTCTTCCGTGCGAAGGTAAGCGACTGAGCCATATATGCGCTCAGCAGCGTCACAGAAGATATGAAGGTCCCTCCTTGAGGTTGATACGTTGGCACAAGGTGGGGTGTAGCACCTTGGCATTGTAACTCTCGGTAGGTCACTGAGCTCACTCTCCCAGGTAAGCCATCGCTCCAGCAGACTCTGAGGTTTGATAGGATCATCCCAACCTCTTTCTGTCTTCCATAGATCTTGGACGAGTACCTTGGCTCTGGCTGTATATGGAGTGATATAACCAAGGGGGTCATATTGACTGGCGAGAACCTTATAAATATTCCTCATGGTTGGCTCTGGGTACTCTACTGGGCGGTGTTTATAGCCTATCTCATCTGTACTGCAGTTCCAGCGTAGCCCAAGAGTAGGTTCTTGGGGGTCCCCGCTGCTCTGAGAGAGCCACAATTCACAGCTTTCAGATCTCGCTTCGGGAGGTAGGTGTTCGACTACAGAGGGCAAGTTTCTGGCCCACTGTCTGATTTCAAAGCCGCCGGATGACAGTTGATCGCGCATCTTGTCGATGAGCTGTTTAGCGGCAGCTGCCGTAGTCAAACTTTGTAAGCAGTTGTCGACATAGAAGGCCTTGTCGATGGAGTCTAGGACATCTTCATTTCCATCACTGTTGTCATGTGCATGCTTACGTAAGGCGAAAGTGGCACAGCAGGGGCTGCAGGTAGTGCCAAAGGGCAAGACTTGCCATTCGTAGACATTTGGGGGTTTGTCCCGTTCCATGCCTCTCCAAATGAATCTGAGCAGCGGCTTGTCTGCAGGCAAGAGGCGTACCTGGTGAAACATAGCTTTTATGTCACCACAGATTGCGACTGTGTGTTGTCTGAATCTGAGTAGTACTCCTAGCAGGGATGGACCGAGGGTAGGTCCCGGGAGCAGATGATTATTCAGCACTAGACCATCATGTTGGTAGGAGCAGTTGAACACCAGTCGGTTCTTGCCATTGTGCTGCACTACGTGATGCGGGAAATACCAAGATTCTTCTGAAGCTTCAACTTCTTCTTGACTCAGTATCTTTACATACCCTGCATCTACTAGCTGTTGGATTAGTTGGTTATGAACTTGAGCAAGTTGTGGATCCTTTGCAAGGCGTTGCTCCGTGCGTCGAAGGTTGGGGAGTACCGCCTCCTTCGTTGCTTGGAAGTGGGGGCTGTCTTGGACTCGAAGTAATGGTGTGGCGTAGCGCTGTACTCCCCTTTCGTCCACTCTGATGGTCTTTGTCTCCAGTAGTTCTATAGCCTGCTGATCTTGCTTTGATCGGGTTGCATGTTTCTCATTAATGAATGGTAGGGTGTCCACCTGCCAGAGTCTCTCAACATTCTTCAGCAGATCAGATGTTGAAGGCATAATAGCCGTCAGCAAACATTGCTGTTCACTGGTTTGTTGCTTGAGAAAACTAGCAGGACCCTGTAGCGCCCAGCCTAGGTTGGTACAAACTGCAACTGGAGCCCCAGGCGGGCCTAAATTCACTGGCTTTATGGGTATTACCAGATGTGGGAAGTCTGAACCAATTAGGACCATCGGATGAGCCTTGTCTATCTGGGGTAATGGGAGCCCACGAAGATGAGGGTAGCGCTTCTGTAGGACATTAGTTGGGTAAGAATACTCTGAAAGACCGAGAGTATCCGCTGTGAAGGCATGGTGTATCTTGTACTTCGTGCTGGGATCATCAGCAGGGGATATGTCAAACGTGACTGAAGCACCATGAACTTGTACAATGTCCTGTCGCACTGTTCGGAGTGTCATCGTTTCTGGTTGTTTTTTTAACTTGAGCTGTTGGACTGCTGGAGTCAAGACGACTGTCCTCTCGGATCCATCATCCTGTACAGCATAAGTTTCGATGGTTTGGCCTGCATGGTGTAGAAGCACTTTCACCACCTTCAGCATCACATTGTGAGGGCGGTTTGGCCGGTCGAAGTAGATAGTTTCAGGCTCGATGCCAGTCATAAGAACGTTCTTGCATCCTTTCTGAACAGCATCATGCAGGACAGTAAGGTGCAGCTCCTTACATGTGTTGCAAGGCTTCTTGAGGGTGCAAAACTCTGGAGAGTGTGATCGTCCACATCTCCAACAGCGTTCTTTCTCTGTAATCCACTTGATAATCTGTTCCGTGGAGAGCTTCTTGAACTCTGCACATGCATTGAGATAGTGTTCACTATTATCGCAACGGGGGCAGTATGGTTTCGGCTTGTCTTTCCTCTTTGTAGGTGATATCGGACTGGTTGAGGAGTGTGACGTTGGATTGGCTGGCATGGACTCTGTATTGTAGTACACTGATGTTGGTTGCTGTTTCTTCTTGAATGTACAGCGTTGCTCCTTCTTATCTGGCTTTTGGGTCTCTCCCTTATAGAGGACGGCTGCCCGGTTAGAGATTCGTTTAGCACGTGACTTGGTCTGCAGCCAGGCGGACAAGTCACAGAGAGTGTAAGTTTGGTCTGCATCAGCTCTCAGTATGCCACGGTTGATGCAGTACTCCACGAATCCATCACGGTAGCTTGCAGGTAGCTTGCTCATGAGTCGGTCGACGTGTGAGCCGCACTTTAGTTCGTATCCATTCTCTCCTTCGAGAGATTGCAGCATGCCAACCAGGGAGTGCACCGCTAGAGCGAAGTCATCAAAGTCTTCAGCGTCTCCAAACTTAATTGGTGGAGCATTCATGATGGTACCTATCTCACACTGAACAAGTTGACGTGGCTGCCCATATTTATCCTTCAGGGCCTGGAGTGCAGCAGTGTATGGCTTGGGGTCGTGCATATAAGCCTTGGCTAACTTGTATGCACTGGGGAGTTTTAGGCGACCTAACAGCACTTGGTACTTGTACTGCTCGGTGAGGTGACTATGGTTGTTCATAAGGCTGTCTAGTGCCATCTTGAGGAGGGCAAAGTCACTCCCTTTACCATTCTCGAAGTAGGGAAGGGTAGGCTTTGGTATACCATGTGAGGAGGCAATTAGCAGGTCCATCAGGTTTGGTGCAGGAAGTACCCCAGGTGGATACATAGGTTGCATGTATGGTGATGCTGCTGGTAATGCCTGGTAGGCTACCGATGAACAGGGTGTTTCTCCTACTGAGGGGTGAAGAGGCGTATTGACAGGGTGAGGCTGTTGTAGGTTAGCTTCTCCAGGTATAAACGATGAGACTGTGTCATGGACAGCAGGTGGTAAGTTGGCTGGAGAAACCTGATTGACTAGGTAAATAGGTACTGATCCCGTAGGTAGCACATTGTGGCCCGGGTCAGTCCCTGTGGTGGTGGGAGGGTAGGGCGTTGCCTCAGCGTTCAGAGTGCTCTGTTGGGCATTAGAACCAGTCTTGGTCTGCTGGGGGCCTGTAGGAGGCATTGCAGTGTTGCTCACTGAAGTAATGGTAAGCTGTTCTGCACAGGCATCACCTGAAAGTGACGTGATGCCCTCACTTTGTTCATTTTCTTTGATGAATGATGTAATCATCTGAGCTTCTTCTAGTTGTCTTTCTACCTTCCTGAGGCGCCGTTGTCTCAACAGTTGTTGTGTAAACATTTCTCTCTGTCGGAGGGCCTCACGGGCTTGATAATCTAGTTGTCTGTATTGTTCATCAGCCCTGTTGTCCTCAGCTATCTGACGTTTCAGCTCTTCCAGTTCGGCTCGTTTTTGTTCTTCCCGGAGAATGGCTGACTGTGAATCCCTGAGTGATGTGCTTGAGGCATGGCTGCGTGCGGTGCGTGAGCTGAGCTGTGTGATACGGCTGCTTCGCTGAGATGCGATATCAAACTTTCTGCTCTGGCATGAGCGTGATCTGCTTTGTGTGCTTGCCTCGCTCTGTGGTGCTCGGGCATGTTGTGTGGTGGAGGGTGCCCGTGACGGGTGGTATCCCATGTCATAGTCTGAAAGGTATTGCGGAATTTGTCTCTCCCGGTGGATACGGGCACGCACTGATGGCTGGCTACCTGTACTGATGGTTGGGCCCAGTGGTTGGGATATTGTCACTGTACAGACAGTCGGGGTGTCCACTACGGTGGTGGTGGCAACAGCAGGATAAGGTAGGCTGGTAGTTAATGGGTTAACTGGGTTCACAGCACTGGAGATATCCATGCTGTCTGCACTGGCGCCGTGGGTGACAGGATTAGGTCCATCAGCGTTTTGCTTGTTATCCATTTTATCCTTAGGTCAGTCTGTTCAGTAAGCTCCGGCTCGAAGGACCATGTAACAGAGGACAGGGACCTCTTCAGGCTAGACTAGTTCTTTTGGTGAAGTTGAACAGATGCCTAAGGATAGGCTCACGGTCAGATGAGTAGACACGGGGAGACAGGTAATTCCAGAACGTGTGGGTTTATTCAGAACGTGCATCAAGTAACAATCCGTGTTTATAATCACCAATGAGGAGATAATATTATCCGTGTTATACTAGTATCTGTGTTATACTAGTATCTGGGTAATGCTAGTATCTGTGGTCTGTAATAAACAAGAAACAACAATTTCTATAAACCCTGCTTGTTCCAATAAACAAGGGATTAAGTAAACTAAGGAAACATTGCCATTGGCAGAGTGAATATGCATGAGCTTACTATGCTATGTTTACAATCATTAAACTTAAATCTTACGTATAAGTACTGATATCAACTTAAACAGAAATGATGATGAAATACTTATAACTAAGATTATTACTTACATTTCGGCACTGACGCACAGATAGATGAATTATTCGTGTAAGAAAGGGCTTGCTTACTCTCAGCCGTCTATGACAATACAGAAAAACCGACTTTCTAAGCTGACTCATAAGGAAACTGTCTCACTAAGATGACGTGTATAAAGAGAACAATATAACATTCATGAACACTAGAGGGCAGCATTTAACCGTAAATCAAAGACTTTCTAACACCTGTACTGCTAATTAAGGAACCACACTTGGCATACACATAGTCCCGGAGTTTAGATGTGCAACAGGGTATTAATATTTTCGGGGGGTCCTGGTTTTACCAAAATTGAACCAAAAAAGATAACTGTCTGACGTCACTTCTGTCTGATGTCGGTGCTTGGCAGCGTTGCTTTCGACCATTCCATTTCACTGAATAGGGAGACATTGAATAGCCTATAGTTCAGCACACTTGTCAGATCTGTGTTTCTGTCTGGATAAAACTGGTAATCAGTAATAATAATTGGTGTTTGTGCCTTCAGTACTAGGGAAACTAATAATAATTTGTTTATCTAGGTAATACGCCCCCCCCCCAAAAAAAAACAAAACATTACAATAGTAATATTCGTATTGCAATTGTTTATGTGTAAAACTCGTCAAGACAGTACAGTAAAGTACAACTATACAGAATTCTATTTATTACATTTCGAGTAAACTTTTGGGCAATTCAATTTAGAAATGCATGTAACCTGTTATTGTTTTTATTTCATGTTTAATAAATACTCTTAGTATATCATAGATTATTATATACATTTTCAGATATCCAAATCACTATACATAATTCTATTTATTACATTTCAGAAACCTTTTTTTCCTTTGGTGGTTGATCCAAATATCTCCTATCTAATTCAGGTAAGAACTGATAAGACTTGAAAGATGCGCCTGACAGATAGAAGAGAGAAGAAGCAACGACAAATCTAATATGGCATCAAGACCTTAAATTGCACACAACGCATCCGTCTGCCTAAAAACCTGCAGGATTCTTACACAATCTTTCTAGAGAGAGTGGACAGAGCCACACAACATAACAAGAATAACTGCTCCCTGGCAGTACTGTTCAAATAATGTCACCAGCTCTTCAGCCTCAGGAACAGCCCTTGCTTTCCCCACCTTTCCAGCCTCAGATAGAGCCATTGCTGTCCCCATCTCTCCAACCTCAGGTACAGGCCTTGCTGTCGCCATATCTGCAGCCTCTCTGGCAGCCATTGCTGTCCCGACCTCTCCAGCCTCAGGTACAGCCGTTGCTGCTTCCACCTCTTCAGCCTCCAAGGCAGCCATTGCTGTCCCCACCTCTCCAGCCTCAGTTACGGCCATTGCTGTCGTCACATCTGCAGCCTCAGGTACAGATGTTACTGTCCCCACCTCTCCAGTCTCAGGTACAGCCATTGCTGCTTCCACGTCTTCAGCCTCAGGTACAGTCCTTGCTGTCCCCACCTCTGTAGCCTCCAGGGCAGGCGTTGCTGTCCCCACCTCTGTAGCCTCCAGGGCAGACTTTGCTTTCCCCACCTCTCCAGCCTCAGGTACAGCCGTTGCTTTCCCCACCTCTGTAGCCTCCAGGGCAGGCGTTGCTGTCCCCACCTCTGTAGCCTCCAGGGCAGGCGTTGCTGTCCCCACCTCTCCAGCCTCAGGTACAGTCCTTGCTGTCCCCATCTCTCCAGCCTCAGGTACAGTCCTTGCTGTCTCCACCTCTCCAGCCTCCAGGGTCAGTCTTTGCTTTCCCCCCTCCTCTAGCCTCAGGGGCAGGGATTAACAACATTTGATTTTGCCTCAATAAACCTGGCTTTTAAAAAAAATCTTTACATACTTGTTGTTGGTTGTTTGAATTTCCAAGATGCCTTCTGCAAAACTATGGAAATTCAGTGGCAAAAACTTTGTTAAAGTAACGTTAAGGTTTGTTTGCAAATGTCCAAAAGGTTAGGAAATTGCAAGTTAAGGTAGCCACGCAACCTTAACTCTGCACCCTTATGTGTATGTTTCCTGTCACACCTGACATCACATATGACATCATCAATGACATGGGCAATGACATCACTAAGCACATGACAAATTCTCCCCCAAGACTGGCCATACGGAAGTCATTGTGATTGGTAACATGTTCAGTAACAGCATTATCTTTGCTGTCGAAATGTGCTTTAACCAACAACAGATTTCCATGTACTCAGAAATGTGTAATTCATGTTGACGTATATAGTGATGAGTATTTGATGTTTGGAAAGGAGTACCTGAAAATGGATGGGACATGCAATATGTGAAACCCTACATATAAGATAACACTCCATCCATTAAATTTCACTCAGAAGACGCCAGTGAAATAGAAAAGGAATGTTCTGTAGTACTGTATGGTATACTGCTGCTCCATGTATACTGTGGTACACAAAGCAGTGTTTTATGTTTCTTGAAAGCATAAAATCCACACATTACAATCCACTTCTGCTTTATGTACTTCATTGAACTGCAGAAATCTGCAATTTTACCTAAACATTACAATGTCATAATTGGCTTCCAGCCATAAGATTATGTTAGCAAGAATTCTTACTGAAGTGTAAAGTTTGAAAGAAGAATGGGTAACAGTGCAAAAATAAAATGAATAATAATACTGTAGAAAATGCAGTGACTCCTTTTGCCATGTGAAACAGTGTAGTTCATACAAGAAAGCCAATTATTATTATTATATATTTCTTAGCAGACGCCCTTATCCAGGGCGACTTACAATCGCAAGCAAATACAAATACATTCAAGTGTTACAATACAAGTCATACAATAAGAGCAAGAAATACAATAATTTTTTTCAAGTGTGACAAACCACAATTCAATAATACAGCAGATAATAGTGAAAGTTACATCAGGATATGATTAAATAGTGATAGTTACATCAGGATATGATTAAGTACAAAATACTACAGGTTAAACACTTGGCAGATTACAATATTCTGAAGTACTGGATTAAATGTAGTAAAATAGGGGGCAGATAAGAGCAAAATAAAGCATATTTAAATGAAGGGTGATAGTGTCCCAGGATACAACAGAGGAGTTCTACAGGTGCTGTTTGAAGAGGTGAGTCTTAAGGAGGCGCCGGAATGTGGTCAGGGACTGGGCAGTCCTGACATCTGTAGGAAGGTCGTTCCACCACTGCGGAGCAAGGGTGGAGAAGGAGCGGGCTCTGGAGGCAGGGGAGCGTAGCGGAGGTAGAGCCAGTCTTCTAGTGCAGGCGGAGCGGAGAGGTCGAGTGGGGGTGTAGGGAGAGATGAGGGTCTGGAGGCAGCTGGGTGCAGACTGGTCAAGGCATCTGTAGGCTAATACAAGAGTCTTGAACTGGATGCGAGCGGAGATCGGGAGCCAGTGGAGTGAGCGGAGTAGTGGAGTAGCGTGGGCGAAGCGAGGCAGAGAACACCAGGCGGGCAGCAGAGTTCCAATGTTGTGGATTCCAGTATTAGAGTTTGGAGTTAATTGGTTTTATTTAAACATTGGTGAAATAATGAGCTTGACAGCAAAGATTGTGGGAATGCAGTTACTGAACATGTTACCAATCACAATGACTTCCGTATGGACAGTCTTCAGGGAGAATTTGTCATGTGCTTAGTGATGTCATTGCCGATGTCATTGATGATGTCATATGTGATGTCAAGTGTGACAGGAAACATACACATAAGGGTGCAGAGTTAAGGTTGCGTGGCTACCTTAACTTGCAATTTCCTAACCTTTTGGACATTTGCAAACAAACCTTAACGTTACTTTAACAAAGTTTTTGCTATTGAATATATATATATATATATATATATATACTGTATATATAAATGTACACGTCAAAATGATTACTGCTGGCGGTTCTAGGTAGTAGCATAAACCTGGGGGTTCTAGTGTTAAAAAATATTATTATCCCTGTGCTGCAATCATTTCTAAAACATATTTTTGAGGTTAAAAAAACCCCCTGTATCATACACTCAACACTGGGTGAAGCTCGCTCCGCCCCACCCGAATCACTGTTGCACTGTTGGTTTAAATGACGATGCATTATAGACACCTTCAACAGCAAATAGTGTAAATCTTACTTTGGCCCTGTGACAAGGATGACAGAGTTTTGAGGCTCAGAGACAGTGAAAAGGGCAAAATAACGATCTTTATTAAACAAAAAATAATCAAATAAATAGGCACAAGGGCCAAACAAAAAGGTTTTAAACACAAAATAATAAACACAAAACAAAACTTACAAATAAAGCTTCCAGGCTGGGCGTTGCCTTCACTGGTCAAAAACTTACAAAACACAGCACACACAGAAAAACACTTCTTCTCCTTCCAGAACTCTCTCACCAACTGGGAGGCTGAGGTCTCCTTTTATGCTAGGTGGCTGAATAATAATTGAATAATTAATTGGTGGATTGCTCCCACCTGAAGCAATCAACCTGGGCAGGGAGGAGAATTTAACTCCATCCCTGCCAGTAATTCTAAGGGCAGAGCCCTGCTCTGCCACAGGCCCCGATTGTTTTTTAAAATTTCAGAGTAAAGAAAGAAATACGTCTTTTTCACCTTTCTGTATGTCCTAAGATCAAGGGCCTATACTGTCAGAAAGCTTAGACTGTCTACAAACATGAATCAACATCGACAAAGACTCGAAATGGAGCTTGAATAAGAGTAGCGCTAAAAAACAAAAACTCGATGCCACGGAACTGCAGCATTTCGCGCTGTCATCATATTTTGACCAGGGCGGAGTTTTGAGATCACAGAAAGAAACTACAAGCAAAAATAAAAATAAGTTGCACATGGTATTTTTTCTTCAATTCTTTTACTATACTTAAATTTTCGACCAGCTTCAAAACGCTTGAGATGATGATATTTCTGAAATTGTACATCTTTAAAAGGAAAATAAAATAAAAACCAATAAAGTATTTATACTTCTAAATAATGCAGAAAGATTGTGCCTCACTGATTAGTATTCAATTATACGAGTAAACTGCAAAATTCATGAACAGCACCGATCATTCTGAGCAGAACTCTCCTTAGAGGCAGAATCGCCAGATGCCTGCTTCACCCACCCAATGTATATTAAATATTTATAACACATTCTCATTTAAATTTGTTCTGCAAAATACATATAACTATTATTAGTGCTCATGAAATAGTACTAATGTTACAGCACTGAGTGCTGAAAGATATAAAAAATGTAATTCTGAGACTAAGGAAATGGTGTGTTCAGTGACTTCAGATTGATTGACGCCTTTGGTGTGAAAGCAACTTGACGGCGTCAAAATACACTGGAAGCTGAAGCTTTGACACGACGCACTTATTGAGAAAAGATCTTAACTTGTCGTGAGAATGACAGCTTGCTGTTTAAAATGTAAAGGTGCAGAGCGTCATTATTGTGAAGATAAAATGTACATACCATTGTGTATAAAAATGTAGTGTTAAAACAATACACTCAAGCTGCAATATAAAAATAAAAAAGTAAATAAATTAACAATTAAGCTGTAATAAATTCTTCAAGACAATTTGTAGACATTACAGCTAAAGTATTTTGTGCTTGTGGAAGACACTTTCAATAAAAATTAATTTCAAGTTTAATCTTTTAGTTTTCTATACATATATAGAGCAATTTTGCAATTTTATAAGCACAATATTGAGAATAAAGCATGGTAGAAAGTCATTGCGGTACAGTTGATGTGAAGAATGGGATTTCTTGATGTGTTAGAGCATGCAGCTGGCATAACTGGTGCAATAACCAACAGATGAAATGTTAAAATATACATACATTAGCAAATGTGGAGCACATGCAGAGGGCTAATACCTGTTTTTCAGGTGACAGTCCTGACACAGCCATGTAGGTGCTCCCGATAGTTTTAATTTTTTCAATATCTTGAAATCGTTCTTCACCAAGTAACTAAAAAAAGAATAGAAAATGTATCATTCAGCTTTCATCTCAATTTAGATTAAAATAAATTAAATTAAATTAAATGGCATCTGTCTCCTGAGATAGAAACAACAGGGATAGTGGAGGCAGGTAACCCACATACACAGTAATGGGTGTTTGCAATAAACTTTAGATAATACATTTTATTTTTTCAATGACAGTAGAGAACTATGCTGCCTCCTGTACAATCAAATATGTTCAATGTATTCAAGTCAGATGGCCTTTTGCCAGATAAATGAATCAGTAGCAAAAAAAATAAAAACACTTAATGGCAACAAGGTCAGAGAGGTACCGTATTCCTTCGAATTTAAAGGGTATATAAGGACCTTTTTATTTTATTGTGTTACATGTTCCCATGTGTTGCTACAACTGTTTACGTAAGGTGTGTGTATTGTTTTAATTATTATTTTATTTTACATTTTGACCACTTTTTAAAATTTTTAAATTGCATTCCCTGCCTCAAGATGGCTTCCCATGGACCTCAGAACTACATTTCCTATTATCCTCCTGCTCACTGGTGAATCCATCTCAGTTACATATGTGAGCAGGAGGATGATGAAGCCATCTTGAGGCAGGGAATGCAATTTAAAAATTTTAAAAAGTCAAAATGTAAAAAAAAAAAATTAAAACAAACAAAAAAAAAATTAAAACAATACACACATCTTACATAAACAGTTGTAGCAATGTTGAAATGCTACAAACTCGTCTATTAGGCATATTGGTAATGCATATTGTAATAATGGTAAATGAACACATGGTATCTGTACAACAATGAATCTCTCCATTATCCTCATCCTCGGAGTTGGAGGAGCCCTCTTTATTGCTTGACATCTCCCAGACAATGTCATCTTCTGTTCCGTCAAACTAGTTTGATATATAACATTTTCTGAAGGAGTGCACCACAGTCTCTGTTGACAATCCATTCACACAGAGGGGCAGATGTGCACGGTGCATTTGTCCAGTAAGTGTCAGTTGTTTATCGCCATTCCCAAGCCATTTCTGATAAAGATGTTTAAGTGTATCTTTAAATGGCTTGTTCACACAGATGTCCAGGTCTGTTTTATGGTCACGCAGTGTTTTTTGTTAACTGCATCGGTTGTAAGCATCCAGCACAAGCATTGCATTCAATTTTAGCAAGGCTCCAGGACGCCGAAACCACACTTTCTGCAGACAATCCAGTACAAGCTCCTCCGTCATCCATCCTTTTTCTGTACTTGAACAAAAATGCCTTTTGGGAATTTTTCTTTCGGCAGGGTTTACGCTTACAAATGACATATGGAGGCAGTTTGTGGCAGTCTGCTGTCACACAGAGCATTACAGTAATGCGCTACTTCTCATTTCCAGTTGCGATTAATCTCACCTGTTTTTCTCCCTTTTTATGAACTGGCATTGCTTGGCATGTCAAAAATATAAGGGAGTCTGATCAGCATTTCCAATCTGTCCAAGCTGGTACTGTTTGTTACAACAGAGCCGAATAACGAAACGCTGGAATTGTACAGCTTCTCTTCGAATCCGTCAGGCAGCTTCTGACACAGAGGTTCGTATGCATAATGAAAAGCCTTGACGTTTCATAAACTTCTCCACCCAATCTAAACTTGCTTTAAATTGTGAACGCTGTATGCAAGCTGCATCAGCCACCTCACAGGCTTTGGCACGAATCACGTCTCGACTGACAAGTAAGCCAGAATTTCGTTGTTGAATTAAAAAATCACCAACACTCTTCTCGATTTCTGGAAACCGCACATGTTTTGATCCACTAAATCTTTAACTTGTTTTTTTTTGCTGTCTGAAAGCTTCAATTTAACACTAGAACGACCAAAGTGGTCATTTTGATCGTTTTTGGAATTTAAATTTAGATTGCGGTGTGTGTGTTTAAGATACAGAGTTGTGCTTTACTGCCTTTTCTTAAATATATGTACTAATTACCCTGACAAAGAAAGAATCATGTAGCTGCAAAAATGAGCGAGATTAAATACAATCATACCTATTCTGACCAGGAGCGGTCAAATTGACAGCGACATATAAAACATATTATAACAATTAAATTTTGCTGTATTATTTGTATTTATCAGTCGGGACTTGCCGGCATGTATTGCAGTTTGATTATATCAGTCTGCATTCCTCAAGTAAGCGGTCTTCTGACATTTTTATTGTTTCAATGAGCCTCCTGACAGCCCATCAATCAGCCTTGAGAGTGCACGGCATCTGGATGTCTGTCTGCACTGTTTACTATACAAGTCACTCGTTTTTCTAAGAAATTCATTGTTACCCCAATACATGTTGAAAATGGATCGCGGGAGACAGAGGACAGCAAAGCAGTGTTTGGAATTACTGCAAAGTTTACCAAACAACGATTCTGATGCAACAGAGACAGACAATGACGAATCTGGCTCTGAAGTAGACTGGGTTTGCGAAGATGAATCTTCTAGCAGCAGTGACAGTGAGAAGGATGCCAGAGAAGTGCCAGAACCTAGCGCGCGAAGAGGGTGAAGGAGATCCCATGGGAGAAGAAACAATCCTGTGGCAGCCCCTGCAAGGATGCCAGCCACTTCACCTGCAAAAGCCCCTGCACCTGATCCAGCCACTACTTCACCTGAGGCAGCCGCTTCTCCAGTGGTAGCGCCAGAACCACCTGGCACTCAAGAGGCTGGTAATGATGGCACTGTTTGGAACACTATAAGTCCTGGTGTTGAAGCTGCAGGTAGAAGGGGTGAACATAATATTTTGAGTGAAGTTCCAGGATCCACGGCATATGCAAAACGCAACATTGAATGCTTTTCGCCAATTGATTGACATGCATACGCTTCACCACAAACAACATTGCACTGAAGCAGAAGCCCACCGACAACTACAAGATGATTCCTGGTCAACGCCCTTGGAGGAATTAGAAGCTTTCATTGCACTAGTAAATGCCAATGGAGCATTTGGTGCCAGAAGCCTGAGTTACTGTTGATAGCTGTGCCAAATGCACAAAAGCAGTCTGTGGGTAAGGGCACTGCACATATTGAAAAGCGCAGGATCTTTGTGATTTGTGCCAGCACAAATGTAAATTATGCCCATTCTGTTCAAATGTTTATTTATTCATGTCATTTTGATTATAGTATGTCTGTGCATAAACACATAGCTTCGGTTGCATATATGCACTTTGTTATGTAGACAATATAAACCCATTTATTAAAAAAAAATTGATACTCATTTACATTGTTTCAGTTGTACAGTTTTGTTTGTACATGATATACCTGTATATACATAAATTTATTTTCAAATATTTGTTTATTTAATTTTTTACCATTTTTTGAGGTTGCGCTTTATGTAATATGTCTGTATATAAACACATTTCTGTTCAAATGGCAAGTATCTCATTCGTCATTTGTCCAGTGATCAACTAGAAAGGGTTTTATACCTTACTTCAATCCATTCATCCCTGCTGTACATCAGAGTTCACTCTCGTTCGGCTGCCCCAGTGTGTTTTTCCACATTTTCCTGTGTGGATCATTATGAATTTAGATATCAGCTCAGGTGAAGAAGCAAGCCTTCTGGGGGAATTTCCTGAATTTTTTGATTAGGGCGCCGCTGTGGAAGATCCTAAGCCTTCTCCATCTCTGTTTCTAAAAACAGAATCCTCCCCTGCAGCTCCAAGACATAATACTCAATTGTCTCTTAAGGTTCCTCGTATAGCCAACTGGCCAATTCCATGACTTCTAGAAACTTTATTTTCCCATGGCATCCCAGTTAACCCGGAGACTTCCCATTCCAAAATGTTTCGGCTATACTTGGATAAAATTTAACGTGCAAGCAACTTGACTTCCGTAACTGCAGTTACAAAATCTGCTTCCCCTGAACCTCAAGATAATAAAAAAGGACTGCCAAAACCTGCACTACTCCAGAAAAACTAAAGTCCCCTACCTGGCTTCCCCCGAAAGGCAGCAGTTTCCAGTCTTCCCCACTAATGAAAATTGCGGCTTCCTTTCAGCAATTCTGGACTTCAAAATTTGGAACAAATCAACAACCATCTCAAAATGCTACAAAGCAAATCCCTGCTACCATCTCCACAACCGGAAGTCTCAAGGTCCTTCCACTGGATCTCTCTTCATCCCGCTAGCTGCTGCAGTCTCTGCTCGAGTCAGGAGCCAAATCATCTCAGGTAAAGAGATAAATTTAGTTTCCATTTTGCTTTCTGCTTCTGCTGATGTTATTGACAAATGCATGGTTGATTGTGGTGATTTATCAGTTATATTAAAAAACAGTGACCCACATCAAAAAATCTCAGCGCTGCTTTTGGGGTATATCGGGACATTTTATGTGAATCTTTTCCAGACAGTGGTACAGTGGTAGCCATAATCAGCTATAAAATGGCAAAATATGGTACTGCGATAAAACTGTAGTCAATGCAATATGCAGTTTTGCTAGCCTGTCCTGCAGCTTCTGTATGCTAGAGCCAGCCGATTATCTGACTAGAAACTGGTTTGTCACAGATTACTACTGAAATACAGTGTAAAATGCGTATGCACACCAACAGTGTGTTGATGGCTGAAGTGTAATGCTGGCTCCAGGGATCAACCACAGTGCAGCCTTCCAAGCACATCAGCATGACAACCGTCTGGACTGAGCTGAGTAGGGCACTTCTCTGGGGTCTTCAAGTGGGCACCTTCCATCCTTGGTGTTTCCTCGACCAGCCCATGACACCTTAAGAGGGCTTGTGACCGGGTCTTACGTCACGTGCGTGGATAGCCGCTGTTAAACAACACAGAGAGACAACTGGGGGTGGAGTTGAAACACCGGCACAGGTGCGCAGGATTTATTAATACAAACAGAAATGAAAGTAAAGGTGGTCATGTGACGTTACCAGCCATGGTAACGCACAGAGGACACATACAGCAAGCTGTACAAAAGGCAAAATAAAACATAGTACAAAAACTACAAATAAGCGCTAGCCTTATAAACGAGGCGTCCCGCTCCAGGAACCGGCTACACTACGGAACCCTCGCTATACATCACATGGGATCACTATCCTCTAACTAACCTACTCATGAGCCGCTATTCATACAACGACTCATGCTGCTTCATACAGCCTTGGCTGGGCATTGCCTTCACAAGCACCGCTTGCAGTCTCAGGGTTGCGTAGCTGTCGTTCCTGCAGAATGGACCCTCTCCTGAGTATACGCCGCTCCCCTCTGGCATGGCGTTACAGTCGCCCCAAACCATCTCCCGCGGATGCTTTTGAACTGACGGACACTCGGTCAAGACCCACCCACCTGCTGATTGAGGTCCAGCACAGCCAATCACTTGCTGCCCTTCCGCTCAACCAAGCCTAGCAGGCAGCAAGTCTCAATCAAGCGCCCGTCTGTAAACAATAATGTAATGAAACAAATCAACTCCAAAACGACATACAATAAACCCATTTCCCCATACAAATGATACCAACACTAAATACACACGTGCAGGGCAATCGCCCTACTACAGGGCTCAACAGTGATTCTGGCGTCCCAGCATCACCTCCCTCCATCCCCTGCTCAGCTAAGCCCAGCTTACTTACCTTCCTTTCCATCAACGTTGCTTTCTTTCTAATATGCTTGAGGTCCCCATCCAGAATCTTTTCGTCTAAACCAGAGCCAGTTGCTGCTCCTCTCTGCTGCTTCAGATAAGTTCTTCACTATGCGTCGCAACTCTTGACCACTGAATCTGATGTCTGAGAAACCGGGTTGTGAGAGTGTGCCACAAATCCACAACAACCCACCTCCACTGGGTAAACCTGGACTCTCCATCCTCGCTGTTCCACTTCAGCAGCTAGTTGAGCGTACCGAAGCATCCTCCCATGGCACTATTAACTCTACCAGGTGACCAAGGCGTGCTGATCCAGACCACAAGACAATATCAGGTCGAAGGTTAGTGGTGGCAATCTCAGGTGGGAAAATAAGCAGTTTCCAGTTGTCCTAGACAAGTTTTAGTTTTAATGACTTTTCTTGGAGGTTGCTCCCCTGGAAGAAGGAATGTTGTTCTTTGTGTGTCATATATTTTGGCATTGGTGGCAACCTGTTGGTCATGCTGCGCTTGTCTTCCAATGCTAAGGCCAAACATTGCAAAACCTGGTCATTATGCCAAGTGAACCGTCCTTGACCTGCCAAAATGTGTCTTAATGTAGCTGGTGGTGAACACAAAGGACACCATGGATCCTCTCCTACCCATAGATTAAGATTCTGTGATGATGGGAGAACATCATATGTTGACCTGACGAGGAAACTGTGTTCCATTGTCCATAGATCTTGCCAGCCAATCTTGCGTTGTTCCACACTCTCCCATCTCATCCATTCTCCCTGCTTGGCCTGGGAAATTGCCTTTATGCACCTCATCCTCTCCTCCTGCTTTTGCACCTCGTTGACTACCTCCATTGAGCTGGGGATGCTTTGTGCCATGTAGGAGCTGAACTGAGACCAAGGCCTCCTCTTCCATGCTGTACTTGCCCCATGATATCACCGATATGAAGGGCAGCCTTTGCATCTTCCACAGCTTCCTTTGCCTCCCTCACGCATTCGTCGTGTACTCTACCAGTGTTATTTCCAACTGAACCTTGGTGCACTTAAACTCCTTGGTTAGAGCTGAGACTGGCAGCTGTAGTATCCCTTTACCATACAGTCCCACTCTGCTGATGTATGAACTGATTAATGCTTCCAGCTTCTCTGCTGCTGTCAAGGAAACCTCATATACAGTGAGTGGCCACAGCAGTCTTGGCAGTGGACCAGACTGAAAGCACCAGAGTTTAAGTTTGCCTGGTAAAGTGCTGCTGTCTATGCTCTTCAACTCTTGCACTGCTTGTTGTCTCACTTCTCCCACGTAGTTTAAGTAAGGTTTAATACAAATCTCTGTTGAAATGTAGTTAAAATTTCAGTTTAACAATTGTAGATTACCTTTTGTACTTCATCCCCTTGATGATTTTTTAGTTATTGACTTCCTGTACTCCTGCTCGTATATCAACGTTCAGAAAAACTTGACAAATTTGTGTGCCCCTTTTGGAGGAGAAAAGAAAACATCCTTCTACTTCAGAGTTTCTAGATATAGTTTTTGACAGCGTTAAAATGCAGGCTTCCTTACCCCAAGAGCAATGACAGCGTATTTACTTTTTTTATAGAAGCATACCTTGTGGTAGACACAATTACAAAATGAGTGCTTCTCTCATTACTCGGCCACTTGAATTTTGCCATGCGTATAATTCCTCAAGGTAGATCATTTATATCCAGGTTATTAGATTTAGAAAAGTCTATGGATTCTCTCCAATCGCAGTTTAAACTAGATGAAGGCTGCTGTTCAGATCTAAAATTTTGGTCTCTGTTTTGTAACCATTGGAAGGGCATCTCTTTTTTTTTATAATGACCATTATGATACCTCTCCTTCTATAATGATTTCCATTACACAAGAGTAGATGTTAAAACTTCAAGCTGATTTGAACTCGGCTCTCGCCAAGATAAGCACCAACTAAGATGCAGCTTTACAGTAAACTAATGTGATCCATATGTGTCTCCATCCATTTGCGCTTCCTTCTGTATGATGATGTAGATTTCCTTCTGTCTGGTGTTGATGGCTGAAGTGTAATGCTGGCTCCAGGGATCAGCTTATTACCTCCCTAGCGCATCAGCACACACAACGGCTGCGATGCTGGCTCTGAGGATCAACCACAGTGCGGTCTCCCCAGCGCATCAGCATGACAACCGTCTGGATTGAGCTAATTAGAGTACATTTCTGGGGTCTTCAAGTGGGCACCTTCCATCCTCTGTGTTTCGTCGACTAGCCCACGACACCTCAAGAGGGTTTTTACAATTTTTACAATTTTACACTGATGTGGCTCCCTCTATCGGTTTCGAGGTCTGTGGTTTGCAGAATCCTGGCCTCACAAATTAAATATTCCCTGACAGCAAAATCCATAGCTCTTTTCGAGCTCTACCGTATCGTTGCGGCTTGTTCAATTTCGGGCCACTCATGGAAATGGAAACAAATTATAGTTAATTGCGATATTGAGGCTACCGTCCAAATCATTAACAAAGGTCAGTCACCTATTCCAATAATTATGAAATTAATGAGACGTCTCACTTGACTTACTTACAGCAAGTTTCACCTTGCATGCTGCTTCCATCCCTAGGCCGATTTAACACAGTTGCTGATGCCTTGTCCCGATTTCAATTTCAGGAATTCCATCGTCTGTGCTAGGATGCCCCAGGGGGCAGCATCGGCTGCTCAGGTGGCTAACGTATTCCAACTGAGCTAGTGCCGTTAAGTAGTAAAATATAATCAAACTACAATTTGGCATTTAAAAATGGCTCCTTATTTGGGGAGTGGCAGCTCCTGCCCCCTCGTAGCTACCAAAGGCCAGGTAGTATCAATTGGTTTTGCGGTCCAATGGCCTCATCTTTTTAGGGAAGGCAGATAGCCTGCCCTCCTGCCCATGCCTTCTCTCCAGTCAGCTTCTCCACTATCAACAAACTAAATTATGGGCAGGGGTACCTCGAAGGGCAAGGCCAAAGATGTAATGGAAATATGTATAATGTATTATTTGTTGTCTAAGCTTTAATAAATATTGTTCTATTGCATGAGTTTTCTTAACTGAAATTTAGCTAAGCGGTGGTTCAGGCAGGGAACTCACTTTTAAGCTAGATTAAAACTGTAAACATCAAGCATATCTCATTTGCATTTTCTAATAAAAAAGAAAAAATGAATGAATGAATAAATAAATAAATACATACAACAATGATTTTCCTGTTCCTGGTATTTACAGTATATATAGCCTTGATGGCCATTGTAAAATTTGTAAAAATGTAGCTTTTTTATTTAGTAGTTCCTATATCAACCTGATAGGTAGTTTCAGAAGAATTTATTGTCTCTAATAAAAGTACAAAATAAATTGTAGAAAATGTTGATCTGTTCATGTTTAAAGAGTAATGGATATTTTTGTGATATGTTTTAGATTGGATAATACAATCATCATGTATGGCAGTTTTAACATAATAAATCACCTCATCAAAGTCAGCGATGATTTCATTGAGAAGACGTAAACATTCCACTCCTTGGTTATTCATCTCAGTTTGGGAGTAAAAGTCAGCAAATCCTGGGATTGATGCAAACATCACTCCAACTGCATCGTACGACTGAGAGTACAGTTCCTAAAAGAAGAAGAATACAAGACACTGTATTAAACTGTAAACATTTCAATTAAAATAAAAAGTAAGCAATGCTCCACAATCCACACATTATCTGTAATTTGCCCACTGTAGAAACTAAATTATCTTTGAAGTTATTAAAGTACACTTAATATGCTTCCTTAAAGTGACCTTCATTTTCTTTTTTTAAGTCCACCGCTTTAGCAAATCTTACTAAATAGAATATTAAGACATTTCCATATACAAATTTCATAGCAGTAGCAATAACTGAACTGATCTGTTACTGTTAATAGCTGTATGCTAATTGAATTGTTGTTCTTCGCATTTCCCTTGTTTCAGGATTGCCTTAATCTGTAGATGTAAATTGAAGGTTTCATTTATAATTTTGTAGTTTTTACTTTATATTAAGAATATAATAAACATACTTTAATAGGGTTACCAGTCTATTTTTGCCATGTCTAATAGCAAATGTCCACCACTAGAAACTGTATATGGCTACACTGTATATATCACTGTCAGTGTATACAGCTACACTGTATATATCACTGTCAGTGTATACCGCTACACTGTATATCACTGTCAGTGTATACTGCTACACTGTATATATCACTCAGTGTATACTGCTATACTGTATTATTATTATTTATTATTTATTTCTTAGCAGACGCCCTTATCCAGGGCAACTTACAATCGTAAGCAAATACATTTCAAGTATCACAGTACAAGTAATAATACAATTAAGAGCAAGATAAATACGGGAGGCGATACGGGAGGGGGTGGTGGAGTCAGAGGTGGGGAAGGAGAGGAAAATCGGAGCATCATCAGCATAGAAATGGTATGAGAAACCATAGGATGCGATGAGGGGGCCCAGGGAGCGGGTGTAGAGAGAGAACAGGACCCAAGACTGACCCTTGGGGGACTCCTGTTGAGAGAGGGCGAGGTGTGGAGGTTGCTCCACGCCAGGCTACCTGGTAAGTGCAGTTGGAGAGGTAGGAGGAGAACCAGGCCAGAGCAGTGCCAGAGATTCCCAGGTCAGCGAGAGATGATAGTAGAATAGAGTGATCAACAGTGTCAAAGGCAGCAGAGAGGTCAAGGAGAATTAGGACAGAGGAGAGAGAGGCAGCTCGGGCAGACTTTAGTGAGTTGGTGTATATATAATGAGTTGGTGTCAGTGTATACGGCTATACTGTATATATCACTGTCAGTGTATACTGCTACACTGTATATAATTCTGTCAGTGTATACTGCTACACTGTATATAATTCTGTCAGTGTATACTGCTACACTGTATATAATTCTGTCAGTGTATACTGCTACACTGTATATAATTCTGTCAGTGTATACTGCTACACTGTATATAATTCTGTCAGTGTATACTGCTACACTGTATATAATTCTGTCAGTTTATACTGCTACACTGTATATAATTCTGTCAGTGTATACCGCTACACTGTATATATCTCTGGCAGACAGATATTGCAATTATCACACCAAATGAGGAAAAAGGGAAATTATATTTATGAACCCATTTCCTCAGTACTTTCTTATACACAGTTAGTGAGATTGAATAAGCTGAAATACCAGAAACCACGCAGGTATCTATTGAATAGTCTATAGATTTAGCTTTACTGAATAATAGATGCCGTGGGTTATTAAAAGCTTTGTAAACACAAGGTGAAAGTATACAGATTTAAAACCAAGTTAACAAAGGCTTGATGTTTGACTGAAATGCTTTAGTTTTTATAGTAAAATGTTTAAGGTTATGGCTTAGTCACCAGAGTGAAGTGTAGCAAGTGGTGAATGGGCTACAAAATGAAACATTGCCATTGTGTTCTTCTTCTTGTGTCTTTACACCATGTTTGACCATTTTTCTACACATGCATTTGCCTGTTTGTTGTTCTTTGCAAGGTCATTGTGCATGTGCGGACACTGCAGCAGATGTCGTATAGTCTGAGGCTCAGTGCTGCAATCACAGGTGGTTGAGCACATGGTATAGCCCCACTTCCTCATTGCTTCCTTTGAGCGTCCGACTCTGGTGTGTAGGCAGTTGAGACATCGCCACCTTTGCTATGGTTCATCAGCCCCTGGTGGTAAGGACTCGGCTGCTGGTATATCAATTTTTTCTACGTCACATTTGGTCTCTAGCCTCTCATTCCACATCGTAATCAGGTTTCTTTGGGTGTGGCATGGAGAGGTTGGGTGCTGGTGAGGAAGCTCCTGCGTGACCAGTCGCTTGCGTGCTGGGGAGTGGTCATACAACAAGTGTCTCACATCTGCTTGTCTTGATCGTTCTGTTACAAACTGTTAAGGTTGCTAGGCTTCTGACATTCTGTGATGCATCAGTAACTGGCATTCAGGCTGGGGTCGAGCCTCTTGGCATCTCTCCCATACAGAACATGCATACTCGGCGGTGGAAAAGCTGAGAGTCAAGGCAGTGGTTCAAATGGTTAAGGGGCTAGCTCCCCATTTTGAGTTGGTGAGCTTGTATAGAATGTTGTTACGGGTGCTCACCCTCGCTTTTGTCTTTGTGATATGTGCTTTGTATGAGAGGCTTCGATCAAGAGTAACACCAAGGTAGACTAGTTTCGATTAGTGAGATAGCGGGGTCCCAGACCATGTGACGTTGAGCTGATGAATGGCCTTATGGTTTTTCAGGTGGAAGGCACAGACTTATGTTTTCGTTGGGTTGGCACGTAATTGGTTTCTATCATAGTGTGAAGTTAGTCCGGTTAGCGCCTCAGTTAAGAGTTGTTTCAACGTAATCAAAGTGTTTTGGGCTGTTATGCGCAGATTATCTGCATAAATTAAATGTTTTCTTATTGAGTCGTTTGTTTGGTCATTCATATAGATGTTATATAGCAGTGGTGCAAGTACACTCCCTTGAGGGAGGCAGTTTTGCTGTCACCGCCATTGGTTTCACTTCTCGTCCAACTCGACAAAGAAACATCTGTTTTCGAGAAGTGTTCATATAAGCTCTGTAAGGTGTAGATCTTTTGTCATTTCCAGCGTCTTGTAGAGGAGTCGACAGTGGTTGACAGTATCGTAGGCGGCTGTTAGGTCAACGAACACAGCTCTGTGATTTGACCTCTTTCGAATCACTTTCAGTATGTTGGGTTATGTTGAGCAGCTGACTTCTTGTTTTTCCAGGATGAAAACCACCCTTTTTGTGGATTAGGTGTTTATCCACGTGTGGAGCAAGCCAGTTCAGTATGAGTCTTTTGTACAGTTTGTACGTGTGGCATAGCAACGAGATGGGTCTGATGCTCTTTGGATCAGATGGATTTTTCCCTGGCTTCAGGAGTGCCATGACATGAGCATGTCGCCATATCTTTGGAATTTTTTGACTGGCTGTGCTTGAGTTGTATAGGCAGAGGGGCCATTCTTGGGTCTGTGGTCTAAACTGTTTGATTTGTTCAGCTGCAGGGATGACGTCAAGCCAGAAAGAAGCACAAACAGACAGGCAGTACTCGGGTGAAACTGAGACGCAAAAGCTGCGCTAAGTGCGTTTAATAAACAAACAAAAATAAAAAGGTTGAACACAACACATGACACAGCACTTTACGCCAAAATAAGTAGACAAACAAAACTGACTTACACTTAAACAGTGGACGAACAGACAAACGAACACGGTAAGTAAAAAATAAACTATTTTAAATATTTCCTTTTTCCTTAGTTTTTAAATTCTCTCCACTCCACACCCGTTCTCCACTCACCGAACACACAACCCCGAGTGAATGAAACGTGCATTCACTCCAAATAATTAATTATTCACTTGAATCCCAGCACGTGAACTAAATTTGTGCAACCCCGTGCTCACTTGCCCCGCCACTGTGTGTATTTTATGTTTATGTTGCGTGTGGTGTATTAATGTTGGTGTATCGGTATTGGTGCACGGGATATAATGTGGGGTTATGTAGCACGAGTGTTATAAAATGTATATTTGTATTTAGACACGAGGATGGCACAATCGGGAAGTGCACAAAGTAGTTCACGTGCAGATGTACCGAGATTCCAATTGAATGATTGATTAGCAATCCAGTGTAGGTACAGCTGCATAAAAGGGTGAATGTTTCACTCACTCAGGGTTAATGTGTTCAGGAGTGGAGAAGAGAGTAAAAACTAAAAATAATTAAAACAATTTCTACATATGCTGGTTTTGCCATCAGCATACTATTTGTCACTGTTTGTTGTTTGTTTGTTTGTTTGGCCAATGTGCCCTTTTGTTTTGTGTCAGTGTTTTGGCTTTGTTTAAATCTTTTATTTTGAATTAAATGTGCCACAGCGCTTTTCATTACACCAGTCTGTTGTTGTCTCCATTCATTTCCTGGCCTGACGTCACCCCCAAAGCCATCCTGTTCACAGTGGGTCATTGCTTAATTTAAGTATTATTGTCCATGCCTTTTTGCTGTTGTGTGTCATGTCAGTTGACTCGATCAGGGTCTGCCAGGATTCCCGGCATTCTTAATACCACAATTTTGGTCATTGTGTTATATTTGGATGAAAGGCCAGTGTTCCAAATGTATACACATTGGCTTAGGATGAGCATACAAGCAAGTCATTTACAAGGACATGAATCATTTCTCTGTCAGTGTATGGATGAAGATACCTAAACATAATGATGTGATTGATTGACAGCAATAAAGCTTATGGAACACTTTAATTAAATGGTTATTAATTGCAGTGCAATGTATAGGAACATTTTAACATGTTTAACAATTAAAGGAAAAAGCAACATTTCCAGGGGTAGCAGGCCGATCAGTGACAGAAAACCAGTTCCAGACAGATGTTTGTGAAATTAATCCAGGTAACGTTTATTCGTGTGTCTCCCGGATATCTATTAAGTTGATTATGCCTTTTCTCCGATATTACAAACAGGATATTCTTGCAAGTTTGAAGCTGCCAAAGTAATGCACAGACTACACGCTAACACTTAAAAGTAAAGAAAAAACTAAAAACTAAAAAATGTGTCCACCATTGGAAATTTCTTTAGCTTTTATCAGCTTACGTTTCAACTCTCCTAACAGCAAACATGATCTATATAGACTGCAGGTAAATCACTAAGCCAGCCAGTTTTTCAAACAAATGTTTTTCAGTATCAATTTTCTGATACCATTTTAAAGAAATGTGTTGACTAAAAAGAAAAAAATCTACTTAGTTGTGACCAAGATGATATAATAAACTTGTAGTACTGCCGTAAAAGAAAGCACCGATGAGCAAATGCTGCAAGTTGCAGTCATCCTGAGATGTTGGATATACCTTCCTGTAAGCACCCGGGCACCGTTTCTTGATACCGCACTCAGGTAGACAAGATTAAAATCGATACATTTTTTTTAATCAAAGCCCATCAGTGTGATTAAATCGATTAAAACCCCTACAAAAACACACATTCATGTTATTGCCCCTCTGTTTTGACCTAAAATTAAATTTTTAACCCCCCTCGGTGCCATTATCTGAATATTTTAATTTCAAACCAAGTTTCAAAAGCAACTATGAACATAAATACACAGTAGAGGAAATAGCAGAGTAGGTACAGAATTAGATAAAGTGACCTCATTATATATGCCCCTGGCAAAACAACACATTAGCATATAACATGGGGCTCTCTGCTTCTAAACAACATATTTATTCAAGCTGTGTCCCAACCTCATTGTCTCTATCCTTCTCCAGGAAGTGCCGAGCAACGTGACTGGGCAGAATGTTCCGGAGCATGTTCTCGTTATGTTCTCGTAGCTCCTTCATTTCATTGATTTCCTCTTTGGCCTGCACACGCCAGAGGAAGTCTAGGCGGGCTGTGTATTCCAGCTGCAGATTAACATACAAGAGAAATTAACTGGGTTAAGGAGCTGAAGTATTAGTAAAGTGTGACTGGAGTATTAGTAATCAAATTGCTAGAATTAGGTATTTTCTCAGGTTGTTTGTTTATCATTTTGTTGCTGTTAACACATTTAAAATATATCAAGGTTTATCACTTTTCTTTTTACTGAAATAAAGCTGTTGTTTATTTCAAGCAGATTGGCAAGATACTTTATACCAACTGTTTTAGTTGCATTGAAGTTACAGTAAACCAGAAAATGGCCTTTGTGTTCCCCACAGGGTTTAGTATCCAAGAAAATGTTCACCCCACAGAGAAACCTGCATAATATATGGTGAACTTTATATGCTATATATACATTCACTCACTCTGTACATTAGCTTGTAATTTGCCTTAAAGGTTAGTGTCTCACAAAGCAGGATTGGAATTCTTACTGCTATAGTGTTTACTCTAACAAAATACCATTGGGATACCAGTATAATGCCATTATTGGCATAATTTAATTACTTTTCTGTGGCTTGTTGATATAAATTAAAGAAAACTGTTGTTTTAGACAGATGATGCGTCTACATTTACCATTTGCTCCTAATAGCAGAATATTGTATTTAAAGTAAATAAAACTTTGGTCATTCAGTTGCAGTCATGGTACAGAAATATTGATTTTGCTAACAAGCGTAAATTGCAGTAAACCGTTTATAATAACCATGGTTATACCAACACAATAGTATCATATTGAGGAAAATAAAGAAGGCATGCACATTAAATCACACTAACGGTATTTAACTAATAAGGTCAACTGCCTACAATATTACATGGAAAGTCAGTTTATCCATGGCAATATCAATACAACAATTTGTGCAGGTTTGTACAGTAACAAGACAGAACAATACATGTTTATTGCGGCTTACTCAGAGTTCTGAGGGAAGTTCTCACAGCCCCTGGCAGCATCATGCCTGATCTCAATGCTAAGTCCTGAATTCCCACCAAAATTTAAGAAAGAAAAGTGATCCTGTACCATTTTGTACAATGGTAAATGCCTTTTTTTGACTAGTCTAAATGCGTGTCTGCCAAATAAATACATTATAAATACCAATAAATAATGTATATGCTTTACTGTACCTATCTGTGCTTGACAAAGCTTACCTATGCTTTTACCATGCTTTCATTATGTTTTACTACACTTTGATTTGCTTTTACTATGGTCAACTTTTATAAGGGACAAGCCATACCACACAGAAGAATCTGAGGATTCATTTTTGGAGAACATGATGGTTGTATGTTATTATTATTAATGTAATTCCTAATTCCGAGTTGTTACCTATTGCTAATAGATGCTTTACTGCTGCTTGTTTATATAGTACTCACATTTCCTTTTTCACCTTGTGGTGAGGGTGTCTGAGGCGGTCAGGAGGTATGAAGGAGACTCAGAGTTCAAGAACTGCGGTTTTAAGCACTGGGGAGCGCATTTATTTCACACAAATAATCAACAAAAAACACTGCTCACAACAAAATACATAGGAACAAAATAACCTACTCAAGGACCAAAATAAAAGGTTCAAACAAAAGACCAAACCGTTGTAGGCTGGGCATTAGCCGTCACTCTAAAGTTTTAAATATAATGCCAACAAACACTCACAGTGTAAACTCACCCAACTCCCTTCCTCCAAACAAAACATTTTCCCTTCCTAAATACCATGTGTCTGGAGCCTCATTACTCATCAATCATTCAATTAAGACTCCAGCCACATTCTCACATATATTTGGCAGGGATAAGAAATGAATCCCATCCCTGACAACCACCACCAACACATAATACATTTTAAATTATAATACAATACTTACAAGCAAGGCTTAGCCCTGCCTCCTCTAATTATGTGCAGGGCTTTTCTTCTGCCCTGCCACACACCCACATTGTCACAAGTTACAGCATGACATCTGTCATTAATAAGCAATTGTACAAGATTATTAATGAATTTAGTTTTTGTGAATTGTGAATTTAGTTTTCAAAACTTGCGGGTGTGCCTGATCATGGGAGCAAAAACAGATTGAATTATTGCCCTAACATCCTTACACCACTGGGCAATAGTCTCCATCTGTCATGTGATTGGTTCACATCACTGTCAGTCGTGCCCCTTTTTAAATGAACACCTTTCATCTCCACTCTTCACAACAAGAGAAAATGTCTAAATGTGAAAAAACTGCTGAATAGCGATTCTGTGACTTAACAGAAAACAAATTAGAAAACATACTGCAAAAGAAAGATGCTCCAAACACTAAAATGGTGATTAAAATGTCACTGCCACTATTTTGTGACTTTCTGAAATTCAGACAAATTCAACTCGACGATATAAACAAATTTGACGGCCTGGATATAAACTGGATTATGCACACCAAAAAGACTTTGCGGTATGAATTTCAAAAACAATTTCTGTTATTTATTTATTTATTTACTTATGCTGCATCAGCTATATTTAAACAAAATATATAAGTCAATGTTTACTTATATATGCTTGTGACAGGATTGACCGAGGTTTGAGACTCAGAGACAGTTTTAAGTTCAAAAGTAAAGTTTTTAATAAACACAAATACAAAATAAACCGGCACGAGGGCCAAACAAAAAGGTTTTAAACATAAAATAAACACAAAGCAAAACTTACAAAATAAGCTTTCCAGACTGGGCGTTGCCTTCACTGGATGCAAAAACAGAAAACACAGCACAAACAAAACACTCCTTCTCTTCTAGAACTCTCTCCTTCCAACCCTCCCCCAGCCAGGGCCTCTCCCCTGGCTTTTATTCCCTGTGGCTGGAGCCCAATTAATCAATAATAGCTAATTATTCAATTAGGCCTCCAGCCACAGTCTCACATGTTTTCCTGGCAGGGAGGAATTTTAACCCCCTCCCTGCCAGTCCCAACCATGATCATAAAGACAGGGCAGTCCCCCGTCACATATCCCCCCCCTTGTGCCAAGCACAACATGGCCTAAATGGCCACCTCCCCCCTCAGTCTTAGTCCCAGAAGAGGGGGAAGCACAGTGTCCATGGGGGTGGCCATGGTGGGACGTCCGGCACCACACAATTCTTCGTGGCCGGCAGCTCCCTCTTCCGGGGCTCCGGCCACACACTATCTTGCCACGAAAGTGCCGCTGGGGGAGCTGGTCTCCTGACCTCCCTCCCCCTCTTCTTGGCCAGCAACTCCCCTCCGTAGGGCTCCAGCCATAGTGTAGTGACCCCAGGCGAAGCAGGATCCCTGGCAACCCCAGGCGAAGCAGGATTCCCGAAGACCCCAAGCGACGGCAGCAGCAGCGGACCCTCGGGAGGCGACGGCAGCAGCAGCGGACCCTTGGGAGGCGACGGCAGCAGCAGCGGACCCTCGGGAGGCGACGGCAGCAGCAGCGGACCCTCGGGAGGCGACGGCAGCAGCAGCGGACCCTCGGGAGGCGGAGACGGGAACGGCGGCCCGGCTCCCTCTGGTGGCGGAGGCGGGAACGGCGGCCCGGCTCCCTCTGGTGGCGGAGGCGGGAACGGCGGCCCGGCTCCCTCTGGTGGCGGAGGCGGGAACGGCGGCCCGGCTCCCTCTGGTGGCGGAGGCGGGAACAGCGGCCCGGCTCCCTCTACTGGCGAAGGCGGGAACGGCAACTCGTCTCCCTCTGCTGGCGGAGGCGGGAACAGCAACTCGTCTCCCTCTGCTGGCGGAGGCGGGAACAGCAACTCGTCTCCCTCTGCTGGCGGAGGCGGGAACAGCAACTCGTCTCCCTCTGCTGGCGGAGGCGGGAACAGCAGCTCGTCTCCCTCTGCTGGCGGAGGCGGGAACAGCAGCTCGTCTCCCTCTGCTGGCGGAGGCGGGAACAGCAGCTCGTCTCCCTCTGCTGGCGGAGGCGGGAACAGCAGCTCGTCTCCCTCTGCTGGCGGAGGCGGAAACAACAGCAACTCGTCTCCCTCTGCTGGCGGAGGCGGGATAGACAGCTCCGACTGTTCCCCATCTGCTGGCGGCGGAGGGAGAGACAGCTCCGACTGTTCTCCCTCTGCTGGCGGTGGAGGTGGGAACAGCCTGTATTCTTCCCCTGCGGGTCCCTTCAGCCCTGGGCCTGTGGGCTTCCCCTTCTCGGGCCGTGGACGCACCGACTCCTCCCGCTCGGGCCGTGGACGCACCGACTCCTCCCGCTCGGGCCGTGGGCGCACCGACTCCTCCCGCTCGGGCCGTGGACGCACCGACTCCTCCCGCTCGGGCCGTGGACGCACCGACTCCTCCCGCTCGGGCTCCTCCCCCTCGGGCTGTGGACGTTCGGGCTCCTCCCTCTCGGGCTGTGGACGTTCGGGCTCCTCCCTCTCGGGCTCCTCCCTCTCGGGCTGTGGACGTTCGGGCTCCTCCCTCTCGGGCTGTGGACGTTCGGGCTCCCCCTCTCTGGGCGACGGCAGCGGCCCCCATTCTGGCTCTCGGGACGGCAGCTCCTCCCCTTCTGGCTCTCGGGACGGCGGCTCCTCCCCTTCTGGCTCTCGGGACAGCGGCTCCTCCCCTTCTGGCTCTCGGGACGACAGCTCACCCCTCTCTGGCTCTCGGGACGACGGCTCACCCCTCTCTGGCTCTAGGGACGACAACTCACCCCTCTCTGGCTCTCGGGACGACAGCTCACCCCTCTCTGGCTCTCGGGAAGACGGCTGCTCCCTCTCTGGCTCTCGGGACGGCAGCTCAACCTCCTCTTCAGACTCCTCCACGTCTGGCTCCCAGTCGAGCTCTCGACACGCGTCCTCTTCATGCCCGTACTGGCAGCAGTGAGCGCACCACTCCTCTACTTCACTGACGGGAGCCCCTCCCATGTCTACCTCCAGGTAATCCAGCACCATGCTGGCAATATCCTGGAGGGAAACCAGGTGGTGTCGTCTCTCCCACTCTTCCCACCTCTCCCCATCTCGACGCCACAGCGTGCGGATGGCTATGGGAAGGTCGTGGGGGAGGTCTGCTTCGGGGTGCACCAGCCACTCCCAGATCTCCCATGATGGTGGTGAAGGCGGTGATGTTGGAAGTGGTGGGGTGGCTGCCGAGGACGGGGTTTGCAGCTGCTCCTGGTCCGGGTTGTGGTGGCATCCTGCCCAGCTGTGGCCATCCGCCTCACAGCGCCCACACCAGTCAGCTGGTGGCCCATCTGGACAGGACCTCCACCGATGATCCTCCTTCCCGCACCAAGAGCACCACGGAAAAAGGCTGGCTGGGTCCTACAGCTGGGGTGGCTGTTGTTGCAGCAGCTTACATTTCTTCGGCTGCTGCATCTCCTGCCTTTGCCGCTGTCTGCTCTTCTTCCCCATTTAAATAAAGTTTCCAAAAAAAAAAACTCCCAAAATTCAAGAAAAAAAAATTACTGCTGTGAGCCTCCAGGTGGCGCTATCCCACTTCTGACACCAACTGTGACAGGATTGACCGAGGTTTGAGACTCAGAGACAGTTTTAAGTTAAAAAATAAAGTTTTTAATAAACACAAATATAAAATAAACCGGCACGAGGGCCAAACAAAAAGGTTTTAAACATAAAATAAACACAAAGCAAAACTTACAAAATAAGCTTTCCAGGCTGGGCGTTGCCTTCACTGGATGCAAAAACAGAAAACACAGCACAAACAAAACACTCCTTCTCTTCTAGAACTCTCTCCTTCCAACCCTCCCCCAGCCAGGGCCTCTCCCCTGGCTTTTATTCCCTGTGGCTCCCCCCTCAGTCTTCCCTAGGGCTCCAGCCACATTCTCACATGTTTTCCTGGCAGGGAGGAATCTAAATTTACTGCCCAGTTTACTAACAGAGAATGCATTAATTTATATTCACAGTATTTGGCTAATTTAGATACCATACTATGCACACTACATGTATTGTGAATGATAATTTAATGTGTACGATAATGTCAGAGACTTACCCGTGACCACCGTGATATCAAAAGCCCCAGCAGTCCAGGCGTATCTTTTGGTCAGTAGCTTATTGTGAAGGTGGAGGTGGCTTACATTGACCCTTTAAGCCAATCACAGCTCACAGAGGTAGTAAAATAGCCAATCAAATAGTACACAGGATCCGTTTTCTCACACACACAGCACACATCATTTTGATTAGGATAGCGAAGCGAAGGCTTGTTTAAATTATTTATTTTACTTTGTGTAAAATTTAAAATCAGTAGCCAAAAAGTTGTTGGAGATGTCACGGAAGCAAAAGGTGGAGGCGGAACACAGAAGATTCCAAAATCGTTAGCCAGATGATTACTTGTTTAATGAATAATTTTGACGGCAAGGCAATATGTCTGATTTGCAGTGCAACGGTTGCAGTTATGAAAGATTATAACTATGGACAAAGAGTGGACTGGCTAGCAGAGTGCTGGAAAAAATTAAAGAAAGAAATGCAGAAGCACCAATTTTCTTACACAGGATTCTGCATCAACAGACATTATATGTAAAAGTTGCAGAATTAGAACACGTTGAAAGGGCTCCCGAGTGGTCCGTAAAGGCGCTCCACGTGGAGTGCAGGATGCACCCTATGGCCTGGAGGTCCTGGTTTGAATCCAGGCTATTCCTCTGCCGACCATGGACGGGAGTTCCCAGGGGGGCGGTTCACAAAATTGGGGAGTGGTCAGCCAGGGTGCCCTCGGCTCACTGCGCACCAGCGACCCCTGTAGAGTGGCCGGGCGCCTTCGGGTTTGCCTGTAAACTGCCCAGTGCTGCAATGTTGTAGCTCTGGGTTGGCTGCATGTTGGGCCTGCAAACTGAGAAGAAGCGGCTGGCTGACGGCACACGCTTTGGAGGACAGCATGTGTTCATCTTCGCCACTCCCTAGTCAGCGCAGGGGTGATAGCGGTGAGCTGGGCATAAAAAACAATTGGATATTTCAAATTGGGAGAAAAACGGGGTCAAATCAATTGGCGACTACTAAATTAAAAAAAAAAAGAACACGTTGAGCATTGTTATCAAGTGTGCAGGAAAAGAAGTGCATTTCAAAATGGTACTGTTTACTATTTTGCATTTTCACAGTCAGTATCTTTTTTCCAGTGCTGTTAAGAATGTTATATTTTGGAATATACGTTAAATATTTAGCATTATACATCTTTTTTTTTTTTTTTTTTTACTGTTTGAGATTTCCATTGAAATAAAATACTATATTTCCCATTATATTACATTTGTGATTGTGGCGGAGTGTCCCGCCCCTTTGTTTGTTATTTATTTATATTATGATTTATGTTTATATTACGGTGAAGCGCCGCATATTTTGTTATTGTTTTGTATTTTAAAAACTGCGCGAGGATGCATGACTGATCAGCTAGTGATTTATTTAACTAGCTGACAGTCATGCATCCTTACTAAACTTGTGCAGACTATGGCCGAGGGTTAATAAGATAATTAACAGCTAGTTAACCCCTCGGCCAGGATATCAAAGCCTCCAGCTGTCCGCGCTAAAGCGAAGAGTGTACAGAGTAGAGTACAGGAGAGCGAGCAAGGAGAGAGTGTTATTAAAATATAAACAACTGCTAAGCGTGCTGGTTTTTACACCAGCACGATACTTATTTGTTTATTTCTGTTTGTTTGGTCAACGCGCCTTTTTGGTCAACATCCTTTAGTAAATACCATGTGAATACAGCTCATCTCATTATTCTGAGCTGGATGTTCATTTAAATACATTATCATGCATTACCATACAAATCACATATTCATTCTGATTACCATAGTATGGCACAATAAAATTAGTGTGCACCATAATATGACCACTATTTTGTGCAATAATGTATACAATTGCAATAATAAATACGGAAATCATTAACACGCACAGTAATTGCAATTATTGCACACCATAAAGTTTAGCACCCTTTCGTAAATGAGGCCCTAAATATGTACTGTAGACTCGGCTCATAATGGAAAATGAAATGTCCCTCGGGAAGACTATTGTTACCTGCAGGGTCCCATTTAGCACCCTGTCGGTAACAATAGTTTTCCCTCA
Source organism: Acipenser ruthenus (assembly GCF_902713425.1). Classification (NCBI taxonomy): domain Eukaryota; kingdom Metazoa; phylum Chordata; class Actinopteri; order Acipenseriformes; family Acipenseridae; genus Acipenser; species Acipenser ruthenus. The sequence continues at coordinate 57,583,674 of NC_081192.1, forward strand.
GGTCGATAGTTTTTCACTAAGCCCTCCTCTCCAGTCCGTATTTACTATATATATGAAAATGTAGTCCAGCCAGGATGAGAATCACCTGGCACTCATTTAATTAGGGACACCTGCATGTAATTAAGCAGGCAGGTATAAAGAACAGGTCTGAAATGTTTGTGAGTGTCTGCATGAAGGCTACCTGTGTGAAGCTTATATGAAGTCTGTGTGTGTTCAGACCTGAAAAAATGGAATTTAATACTTCTATTTGTATAAGTGTTGGTTTTTTGGTTACCTATTATTATTATTATTATTATTATTATTATTATTATTATTATTATTATTAATAATAATTTATTTTTTTCCTAGCAGACGCCCTTATCCAGGGTGACTTACAGTCGTAAACAAACAGATCTTTACTCAAAACCTGCTGATATACATCGATACCTACATGTCACCTGCACATCCTATTCATACAAAAAGAGCCATTCCCGAACAATTGGGTATAAGGTTACAAATAATCTGTTCTGACAAAACTGTCTCTAAAAAACAGAGGAAGGAATTGAAAATACCTTTAAAAAAAGTATATGAAGAACAGATTATTGAGAAAGAATGTTTTAAAAGTGAATAGTTGACAAACTGAACAGAAAAACTACTTGAGTATAATAAAAGAGAAAAAAGGTTAAAAGAGTACATTGATAATATATTCAAAATGATTACCCAACATTTCAAAAACAGTTTGGAAGCATTTAGGAAACTTCATAATTCAGAAAAAAAAGTACCAGTAGTGGCTTTTAGATGGGATGCAAATTTAGCTGACATCAACACAAACATGTGCAAAGACAAAAGTAAATCGCAAATAGAGAAAATAAATATTTAGTCTTAAGGGACCTGTCATGCCAAACTAGCAACCTTGTTAATGGTATATTTTGCCAAAAAATGTAACAAAATATCAAAGAATACAGAATCACCTATCAAACATAAGAAATACAAATGTAAATGAACCAAAAGTTCAATACTTTACAAAAAAAAAAAAAAAACATAACAGGAATGACCTCAAATTTGTAGGTTTAGAAGATACAAAATTAGAAAATGTACAATACAGAAGAATAAAGGAAAATAAATGGATAATAGACTTAATACCATGATGCCTGAAGGTTTAAATAGTAAAGAATGGTAGATCATTACATCATTAACTATGTTATAAACTACATCACAAGCACATTAATAGATTTAAATAGAAATAGATGAGTACAGATACCATGGCATCAAAAGAGCTAAAATACCTCCACTGTTTGTTTTCAAACACACTTTCCCTTGACAAAGATATGTTAAATATAACAAAATGATAATTAAAATATATAAAACAAATGTGTCATCTTAGCATATACACATTTTTGTTTTATATTTTAACTTTAAACATTGCAGCATATATACTGGTAAGGTTAACTTTATTTAAAACCTGTAAATTAAAAAAAAAAAAAAGTAAATTATTTAGTATGTTATTTGTAACAAACTTTGGTATGGCCTTTCTCAGACGCTAAATAAATGAAATGTTGTCATATTTCTGTGAATTGATTAAATGTAGATGTGAGGCTTCATGGTAAAAATAGAATTTAAGTACTTGCTATACCTGTTGGCCATGATAAAACACTGCTAACAGAAACATTCCCATCAACAGCAGGGATGTCTCCTTGGTACCCAGAAAGTCTTTGCTGTAAATACAGAAAAGAAAAACCATTAAGAATGACTTTTTTGAGTTTATTTCAGTTTAGTTCATTCACTTTGTGCCCGCAGGGCCTGCACAGGTACATATCGCAATAGTGCAAGCAAAGAGAGCAATGATTCTCAGAGCAGCTCTGTGGAGATTTCTCAGACTGACATAGAGGTAGAACACAGTGAATGTAAAACCTTCTAGAAGTGAGCAAGGTGAGCAAGTGGCAGAAGGTCACCAAGTGACCTTCTGCCACTTGATGGTTTAAGAGAGGAGTGACTAAGAAGGTTATCATAATTAGAATCCCAATTTTAGTAATTTCATAGAACCCTACAAGCAAATTTTTGTATAGACTCAAGCTTCTTAGTATTGTATTTTTTAAATAGATCCCAGGCAAAACAGTTGTGCTCTAAGATAGGTCTTACCAAGCCTTTGTAAAGATGTAAAACAACATTTGGACGGGCCTCTCTAAAGGAACGAAAAGTAAACCCCAAAACTCTTCTTGCTTTATCACAGACATAATCAACGTGCTGTGCCCAGAGCAAGTTATCGGATACTGAAACCCCCCTGCTCCAAACAAAGGCATTGTTGGAGCTGGTTTCCTGGATGGGGAAATAATCATACATTTAGTTTTGGAACTGTTCAGTTTCAAGTAATTAATCCAAACCAATCATAAACTACATCAATATAATTTAGAAAATCTACTGAATCTGTTCCTGGAAGTATAATTGTTTTATAAAACGTAGTGAAATCTATAAACATAATAATACTGGTATATTCTGAAAAATGAACAGTTGCCAAGTCATTAACATACAAATTAAACAAAAAAGGATGCAAAACAGACCCCTGAAGAATGCCAGATATCACTGGTAGCTTAGAAGAAAGTTGTCCCTGGACAACAACACTTTGCCAACACTTTGCCAACACCCCATAAAACCAGCCTAAGATACCTTAACTAAACCCGTATTTAGAAAGTTTTGATGAAAGGGCTTATGTGGAACTGTGCCAAAGGCTCTGGGGAGGTAAAACAGCTGTACCGTAACTGGAAATCAAGTTATAGCATGGATCAAGAAATGTTAGAAGTGCATCCCGTTCCTGAAGTTCGAAATCCAAACTGAGATTTCTTTAAAGCCTGGTTAAAGGAAAGGTAATTTTCACAAGAACTGTACACAATCCTCTTCAGAACCTTAGAGACAATAGGTAAATGGAAACTGGCCTAGAATTAGAAACCAATCCTGAATCACCTCCTTTCTGAATTGGAGTGGCCCATGAGTGCTTCCATTGTGAAGGAATCACTCCCTGACTTAGGGACAAATTAAACAAGAAAGATGTGGAGCAATGGTTTGAGCAGTGTACCTAAGCATTGTAGCAGAAATGCCATCTGGGCCAGTAGCTGAGTCCACAATCTGGACTGGGGAGCATTGTATATCCTCTAATAAAGATGTCGGCAAATGTGTACTGGAATCAAATGGAGTATCAACTGGATTAAAACAAGGAACAGAAAGCATATTTAAAAGATCAGCTATCAGCTACAGTCTGCTGAGACTTGCCCATCTGACATAAAGCAAGGCACTGTCCCCTTCCTAGAACTGGCCTTCATCATAGACCAAAACGTCTTAGGATTTGAAAAGTTTTGATGAATACTTTCTATCCATTAAGTTTTAACTTGCCTTAGTAAGCTAGTTTATTTTTATGACTATGAAAGGTTTCCCAAGCAAAAAGAACATAAGAAAGTTTACAAACGAGAGGAGGCCATTTGGCCCATCTTGCTCGTTTGTTTGTTAGTAGCTTATTGATCCCAGAATCTCATCAAGCAGCTTCTTGAAGGATCCCAGGGTGTCAGCTTCAACAACATTACTGGGGAGTTGGTTCCAGACCCTCACAATTCTCTGTGTAAAAAAGTGCCTCCTATTTTCTGTGACTGAATGCCCCTTTATCTAATCTCCATTTGTGACCCCTGGTCCTTGTTTCTTTTTTCAGGTTGAAAAAGTCCCCTGGGTCGACATTGTCTATACCATTTAGGATTTTGAATGTTTGAATCAGATCGCCGCGTAGTCTTTTTTGTTCAAGACTGAATAGATTCAATTATTTTAACCTGTCTGCATATGACATGCCTTTTAAACTCAGAATAATTCTGGTCGCTTTTCTTTGCACTCTTTCTAGAGCAGCAATATCCTTTTTGTAACGAGGTGACCAGAACTGAACACAATATTCTAGATGAGGTCTTACTAATGCATTGTAAAGTTTTAATGTTACTTCCCTTGATTTAAATTCAACACTTCTCACAATATATCTGAGCATCTTGCTGGCCTTTCTTATAGCTTCCCCACATTGTCTAGATGAAGACATTTCATAAACATAGGTCTCCTAGGTCTTTTTCATAGATTCCTTCTTCAATTTCAGTATCTCCCATATGATATTTATAATGCACATCTTTATTGCCTGCGTGCAATACTTTACACTTTTCTCTATTAAATGTAATTTGCCATGTGTCTGCCCAGTTCTGAATGCTGTCTAGATCATTTTGAATGACCGTTGCTGCTGCAACAGTGTTTGCCACTTCTTCTATTTTTGTGTTGTCTGCAAACTTACAAGTTTGCTTACTATACCAGAATCTAAGTCATTAATGTAGGTTAGGAATAGCAGAGGACCTAATACTGATCCCTGTGGTACTCCACTGGTTACCTCGCTCGACTTTGAGGTTTCTCCTCTTATCAGTATTTTCTGTTTTCTACATGTTAACCACTCCCTAATCCATGTGCATGCATTTCATTGAATCCCTACTCCATTCAATTTGAGAATTGACAATTTTTGTGGAAAAGTTATATAGTCTCATTGGACCAGATCATTTTGTTGAAGAATGCTTCAGATTCCTGTTCATACTTGCCAAATTTTAGATATTTTTAGCTGCTCGGACGATTCTCCTACCTGCTGTACCTGTAATTTTCTTTGGATGTCCACTTCTGTTTTAAGCATTTCAATTTAATTTGTGCTGTGGGTCTTCTTGATTATTGCTATGATTGTGGATTTTGGTATTCCATATTTTTTATACTGTTCTGTAGCCATTTCTTTTGTTGTAGTTTGCTATGAGTGCTTTTCTCAAATGTGAAAAGCAGCTCCTGACAAAAACAAAAATTGTGGATGGGAAGGATACATTTAAAGCTGACTGGTATTCAGATTTGAAACATCTTGCTAGTGGGTTCAGATGGTTTACTGCTACACCTTAATTTCCCATACAGTTTGGTAATGGAATCTGCTAATATTGATCTGTGCCAATGGGACCCATAGGCTGCCATTCATAAGAAAAGGTGTTAAAATACAACATGTTTTTTTACATTATAATATATATACTTGCTTCAATGAAGCAGAAAAGTTGGGTTGACTCACCATGAAATTGCTATAATGTTGGAATCTTTGATTTCTTAAATGTCTGATTGCTAAAACAGAAAGACAGAGTGTGGGGGCAGGTAAGAGTTCAATAAATACCAATCTATTTTCCCATAAGACACTGTGACAGGATGAGGCCAGAGACAGACTGCAGTTCAAACTAAATACTTTTATTAAATAAAAGACTCAAAATAAACAGGCACGAGGGCCAAACAAAAAGGTTCTTAAACACAAACAATAAACACAAAGTAAAACTTGCAGAAATAAGGCTTCCAGGCTGAGCTATGCCTTCACTGGAAAGCAAAATTTAAAAAAAAAAAAAACAGCACACAAAGAAAAACCCCACTTGCTTCCACAGCTACCTCTCTCTACTGAGGCACTGAGGCCTCCTTTTATGTCATGTGGCTGGGTGCTGTTGTTAATTATTCCCACCTGACACAATAAACCTGGGCAGGGAGGAGAATTTAACCCCATCCCTGCCAATATTTACAAAGGCAGAGCCCTGCTCTGCCACACACCTCCCCCCACGTACAAAGTACGCAGGCCGCAATCGGCCAAACTCCTCGTTTTGGGACAAAATCACGATTTTTGAAAATGCTTCGGGAAACTGGGACAGCCTTTCTGACACTGGGACTGTCCCAGCCACACCGGGACGTTTGGTAGTGTCAACCTTTTTGGGTTAAATTAAATTCGGTGATATGCTTGGTGGCACAATAACTTTTAAATACATTTCCAAATTGCATCAGCTGAACACAGGCTGTCGGTTTTGCTGCTCTTTCCTGCTGTTTTAACCTTTAGCGGTCCATTTATTCAGCGCGTCTCAGGCGCATCAGGTCCAATTTATTTTCACACACGCATTTTATTTTAGACGCACTGTTTAAAAGTATTTTTTTCACAGTAAAACAGGTTTAAAAAGGCACTGCATATCAACAGGACACTCAGTACAGCCCCGTCCTACCCCTTGTTCGCTATATTTTTCAAATACCTCTTAATAATAGTACATACCGATAAATCATCTCTTGATCACTCGTTTTATCACCAAACTCCTCAATAATGCGATCCAAGTCGTTACTTTATTATTATAACATCTAAAAAAAGCTCTGCAATGTCTGCGATGTTCTTTGAGCACTGGATGCAGAAGCAGCTATCTTGTTTGTTTATGTCCGTGTTATCTATGTGGTGTCGGGGCTATCAGTATTCATGAGATACGCCCTTTTTTTTGGGGGGGTTCTCTCGGCTCCTATTAGTGTCACTCAGCCACTGAATGGTTTTCTCGGCTTTTTCCAGAGAAAAACTGACTAGAGATCGACATTGGACCGGAAAGGGAAAATTGCGATGTCGGACCAGGTCAGGGTTAATCCATCAGCAAGGACAAATCTTACTGTGTTTTAATTTAACACTGCCTAACCTTGTGGTTCGACAGTGCTAATATTGCACACTAACCAGGTCCCACTTCATACTTAGGGATACTGGATGATAAGATTTCACTGTGCCTTGCATACACAAGAAGTTCTATAAATTGAAACCTACAGTGCCTATAGAAAGTCTACACTCCCTTGAACTTTTTTCACATTTTGTTGTGTCAGTGCCTCAGAGTTTCATGCATTTAAATGAGGATTTTTTTCCCACTTATCTACACACCATACTCCATACTGTTAAGGGGAAACAAGTTTTTATTGAGAAATATATATATATATTAAAAATACAAAACTGAAAGATCATAATTGGACAAGTCTCCACCCACCTGAGTTAATACTTGGTGGAAGCACCTTTGGCAGCAATTACAGCTGTGAGTCTGTTGGGATAGGTCTCTACCAACTTTGCACACCTAGATTTGACCATTCTTTTTTACAAAACTGTTAAAGCTCTGTCAAGTTCCTTTGGGAGTGTTGATGGACAGCAATCTTCAAGTCATGCCACAAATTTTTGATTGGAGTTTGGTCGGGGCTCTTTTGTTCCTTAGCCACTCCACTGTAGCTTTGGCTGTGTGCTTTGGGTCGTTGTCATGCTGAAAGGTGAATTTCCGTCCCAGTTTCAGCTTTCTTGCAGAGGGCAGCAGGTTTTCCTCAAGGACTTCTCTGTACTTTGCTCCATTCATTTTCCCTTCTATCCTGACAAGTGCCCCAGTCCCTGCCGATGAGAAACATCCCATAACATGATGCTGCCACCACCATGCTTCACAGTAAGGATGGTGTTCTTTAGGAGATGCGCTGTGTTGGGTTTGCGCCAAACATAATGCTTTGCATTTAGGCCAAAATGTTCTATTTTAGTTTCGTCAGACCACAAAACTTTTTGCCACATGGCTACAGAATCTCCCGAGTGTTTTTTTTTTGCATACTTCAAAAAGGATTCAAAGTGGGCTTTCTTGAGTAATGGCTTCCTTCTTGCCATACAGGCCAGATCTGTGGTGTGCTTGGGATATTGTTGTCACATGCACACTTTGACCAGTCTTGGCCATAAAAGCCCGTAGCTCTTGCAAAGTTGCCATTGGCCTCTTGGTAGCCTCTCTGATCAGTCTCCTTCTTGCTCGGTCATCCAGTTTGGAGGGACGGCCTGATCTAGACAGGGTCTTGGTGGTGCCATACACCTTCCACTTCTTAATAATCGTCTTAACCGTGTTCCAAGGTATATTCAAGGCCTTTGATATTTTTTTATACCCATCCCCTGATCTGTGCCTTTCAACAACTTTGTCCCAGCGTTCTTTTGAAAGCGCCTTGGTGCTCATGGTTGAGTCTTTGCTTTGAAATGCACTACCCAGCAGAGGGAACCTACAGGAACTGCTGAATTTATCCTGAAATCATGTCAACAGTCTCTTGACACAGGGGTTGTACCGACAGACTGGAAAATAGCAAACGTAATACCTAGCCACAAAAAGCGAGACAAAACCGAACCAGGTAACTACAGACCAATAAGCCTGACTTCTATTATATGTAAACTTATGGAAACTATAATAAGATCCAAAATGGAAAATTACATATTTGGTAATAGTATCCTGGGAGACAGTCAGCATGGTTTTAGGAAAGGGAGATTGTGTCTAACTAACCTGCTTGATTTTTTTTGAGGATGCAACATCGACAGTGGATAATTGCAAAGCATACGACATGGTTTATTTAGATTTCCAGAAAGCTTTTGACAAAGTCCCACATAAAAGATTAATTCTCAAACTGAACGCAGTAGTGATTCAAGGAAATGCATGCACATGGATTAGGAAGTGGTTAACATGTGGAAGACAGAAAGTACAGATTAGAGGAGAAACCTCAAAATGGAGCAAGGTAACCAGTGGTGTAACACAGGGATCAGTATTAGGTCCTCTGCTATTCCTAATCTACATTAATGATTTAGATTCTGGTATAGTAAGCAAACTCGTTAAATTTGCAGACAACACAAAAATAGGAGGAGTGGCAAACACTGTTGCAGCAGCAAAGGTCATTCAAAATTATCTAGACAGCATTCAGAACTGGGCAGACACATGGCAAATTACATTTAATAGAGAAAAGTGTAAAGTATTGCACACAGGCAATAAAAATGTGCATTATAAATATCAAATGGGAGATACTGAAACTGAAGACGGGATCTATGAAAAAGACCTAGGAGTTTATGTTGACTCAGAAATGTCTTCATCTAGACAATGTGGGGAAGCTATAAAAAAGGCCAACAAGATGCTCGGATATGTTGTGAGAAGTGTTGAATTTAAATCAAGGGAAGTAATGTTAAAACTTTACAATGCATTAGTAAGACCTCTTCTAGAATATTGTGTTCAGTTCTGGTCACCTCGTTACAAAAAGGATATTGCTGCTCTAGAAAGAGTGCAAAGAAGAGCAACTAGAATCATCCCGGGTTTAAAAGGCATGTCGTATGCAGACAGGCTAAAAGAATTGAATCTATTCAGTCTTGAACAAAGAAGACTACGCAGTGATCTGATTCAAGCATTCAAAATCCTAAAAGGGGACTTTTTTGTAGTTATTTTTTAAAACATACTTTTATATTTCACTCATTGCCTTTAAACATTCAATCATAACATTGTCTGGAACTTATGTAAGTAGAAGGCATAATAATGATCACATTGACAAAGATTTCTTAAACGATTTCTTTACCTAATATATATATATATATATATATATATATATATATATATATATATATATATATATATATGTTTTATTACTGATGCGGCTATTATTATTATTATTATTATTATTATTATTATTATTATTATTATTATTATTTTTATTATTATTCATCGAAAAAACAACCCAGCATAAAAAAAAACCCTGTTGTACTATTCCTGGATTAATACTACTGCCCCCTTCTTTATAGTTTGAAATTTATTTACACAGAATTATAAAGAAAAAATCCAACATTTGGTGTTAAATTGTTTGAACCAACTGCTAAATCACAATGGAGTCAGTTTATTACTCACTTTAATGCATTTAAAATTATACTGTATATTTTCTTATCAGTTTACTTTAAAAGGGTATTCTTTACTGATGTTTTTCATTGTCGTTTAAAAAAAAAAAGTATTTGCTTTTATTCATAACTTTGTCTAAGCAAAACAAAGCATTCATTGAATAATGCTTATAATCTCCTTATTTGTAAATACTATTAGGCTACATACACACACGGGCTAAAAGTGGTTGTGAGTACACCTTTTGCTCTTAATACGGTTTGTATACACACACAGATCGGTTACAAAGGGCAGCAACAACTGCACTAGTTAATTCTGTTCAGAACAAGTAGCAAGTTTGGTAGTTAATTCAGTTTGGTTTGTGTGTGTGTCTGCATTTTTGCACACTTTTCACATTGTATTTGGTCAGATTTTTTTGTGGGTTGTAGTAGTATAGTAGTAGTAAGTTCCTGCTTCTAGTAATTTTAACTAACTACATTTGGTGATATTGTAAGGTGGTGTTTGAATTGGCTGAGTTAGTGTGTGAGTAGTACCAGGTGAGTGGCTAAATTGATTAGCATTTGATTTTGCTATTTGATTGGTTTCCACACAGTTTAGTTGGTTCTTTTGCCAAGCAGGTGTAACATTTAATCAAGCAGCTTATTTCGGCGCCAGCACGAAGTGCCAGCAAACAGAAGAGCCTCAACAAAAGAGCCGGGAGTCTAGCTGTGGGAGTCCAGCAAGGGGAGGCCTGCGCTGAGACGCTGTTCGACTGGATTCAAACCTAACGGGGCTCTGGAAGAAGCTATCTACTAGTCAGGTCTGTACCCTCCACCCTACTGCTCCTACTGTGCCTTTTGTCTTGCTTGTCCTGCTATGACTGTCTCTCACATCCCTGTTCTGTCCTCCCGTCCTCGTCCTCTGCCCTCCATCCGCTGCTGCTCCTCCAACCCCTCTAACCTCATTTCTCTGCCTCTCCCCCCCTCCCGCACACTCTCTGGTGCACTCTGGAACTGTCACTCTTCTGCTAACAAAGCTGATTTCATATCTGCCTTTGCCTCCCACCTCTCGCTCGATTTCCTTGCTCTCACTGAAACCTGGCTGTCCCCTGATAACACTGTTACTCCTGCTGCCCTGTCCTCTCTCTACGTCCTGTCCCATACCCCGCGTCTCACTGGACGGGGAGGTGGGACGGGTCTTCTCCTCTCTCCCTCCTTACTCTTTTCTGTCCCCTCCGATCTCACCTCACTCTCTGTCAATACCTTTGAATTTCATGCAGTCCAAATAACCTCTCCCTGTCAACTCCTGCTCATTGTTCTGTACCGCCCCCCTCGGCCTCTCACTCACTTTCTGGATGAACTCGACTATCTACTCTCCTCCCTCCCCTCTCTGTCTACCCCGACTGTCCTGTTGGGTGACTTCAACATCCATCTCTCCAACCCCAGCCACTCTGCTGGATTCCTCCCTCTCCTTCACTCCTTCGACTTCTGTCTCTCTCCGTCCCCTCCTACCCACAAAGCTGGCCGTCAACTGGACCTCACCTTCTCCAGGGCCTGCTGCCCCTCCACCCTCTCTGTCACCCCCCTGGACCTCTCTGATCACTATTTCATCTCTTTTTCTCTGTCTCTCCCCCCTCTCCCTGCTCCTCCTACCCCCACTATCACCTCTCTCCGTAACCTCCGCTCTCTCTCCCCCTCTGTCCTTGCCTCCACTGCTCTCTCTCTCACCTCCCTCCTATCGACTCCTTTTCACAACTCTCCGTAGACTCTGCTACCTCCACCCTCTTCTCCTCACTCACCTCCTCCCTCGACTCCCTCTGTCCCCTCACCTCCCGACCTGCTCGCCCCTCCCCTCCCCATCCCTGGCTCTCCTCTGCTCTCCGCTCGGCAAGAATCACACTGCGATCTGCTGAAAAGAAATGGAAGAGAACCAAACTCCCTGCTGCCCTAGACCTTTACCGCACTCTCCTCTCCTCCTTCTCCTCTACTCTCTCCTCTGCTAAATGTGCTTATTTCCAATCTGTAATCCAAGCCTCTACTAACAACCCACATAAACTATTCTCTACCTTCTCCTCCCTCCTAAACCCTCCCCCCCTCCTCCTCCCTCCTCTATCTCCCCTGACGACTTTGCCTCCTTCTTCTCTTCTAAAATCTCAGATATCCGCAAACTCTTTAACACCTCTCCCTCCCCCGCACCCCCTCCTGCTCCAACCCCTACACCCACTACATCCCCTACTAACTCGCCCTCCTTCTCCACCTTCTTGCCCCTCTCAGACTCTGACCTCTCCTCCCTGCTCCAGGGTCACAAACCCACCACGTGTGCCTTGGACCCCCTCCCCACTCACCTCTTTCAAGCTGCTGCTCCTGCTCTACTCCCCTTCATCTCCTCCCTCCTCAACACCTCTCTACTTTCTGGTATCTTTCCCTCTGCCTTCAAAAAAGCCTCTATCACTCCCCTCCTCAAAAAACCTACCCTCGACCCCACCTCCCTCCAGCGCTACCGTCCTGTCTCCCTCCTACCCTTCCTCCTACCCTTCCTCTCCAAAACCCTCGAGCGGACTGTACACCGCCAGCTCTCTGCTTTCCTGTCCAACCACTCTCTGCTTGACCCTCTCCAATCTGGCTTCCGCTCTGCCCACTCCACTGAAACCGCCCTCCTGTCTGTCACCAACTCACTTAAGTGTGCCCGAGCTGCCTCTCTCTCCTCTGTCCTAATTCTCCTCGACCTCTCTCTTGCTGACCTGGGGATCTCTGGCACTGCTCTGGCCTGGTTCTCCTCCTACCTCTCCAACCGCACTTACCAGGTAGCCTGGCGTGGAGCAACCTCCACACCTCACCCTCTCTTAACTGGAGTCTTGGGTCCTCTCCTGTTCTCTCTCTACACCCGCTCCCTGGGCCCCCTCATCGCATCCTATGGTTTCTCATACCATTTCTATGCTGATGATGCTCAGATTTTCCTCTCCTTCCCCACCTCTGACTCCACCATCTCCTCCCGTATCTCTACCTGTTTCTCTGCTATTTCCTCCTGGATGCACTCGCATCATCTCAAACTCAACCTCTCTAAATCTGACCTCCTTTTCTTTCCCTCCTCCTCCCCCTCCTCTGATATCTCTATCTCTGTTCCTCTGGAATCTACCACACTCTCTCCCTCTTCCTCCGCTAAGAACCTTGGAGTCACCCTGGACCCCTGCCTCTCTTATTCCCAGCACATCTCCACTCTGGCACGCACTTGCCGATTCTTCCTGAGCAACATCCAAAGAATCCGACCCTTCCTCACCAACTATGCTACCCAGCTCCTGGTCCAGGCCCTGGTACTCTCCCGCCTAGACTACTGCAACTCCCTCCTGGCTGGCCTCCCTGCGTCCGCCACCCGTCCGCTCCAGCTCATCCAGAACTCTGCTGCCTGCCTGGTGTTCTCTCTGCCTCGCTTCGCCCACGCTACTCCACTACTCTGCTCGCTCCACTGGCTCCCGATCACCGCTTGCATCCAGTTCAAGACTTTTGTACTAGCCTACAGATGCCTTGACCAGACTGCACCCAGCTACCTCCAGACCCTCATCTCTCCCTACACCCCCACTCGACCTCTCCGCTCCGCCTGTACTAGAAGACTAGCTCTACCTCCGCTACGCTCCCCTGCCTCCAGAGCCCGCTCCTTCTCCACCCTTGCTCCGCAGTGGTGGAATGACCTTCCTACAGATGTCAGGACTGCCCAGTCCCTGACCACATTCCGGCGCCTCCTTAAGACTCACCTCTTCAAACAGCACCTGTAGAACTCCTCTGTTTGTATCCTGGGACACTATCACCCTTCATGTAAATGTGCTTTTTTTGCTCTTATCTGCCCCCTATTTTACTGCATTTAATCCTGTACTTCAGAATACTGTAATCTGCCAAGTGTTTAACCTGTAGTACTTTGTATTTAATCATATCCTGATGTAACTATCACTATTTAATCATATCCTGATGTAACTATCACTATTATCTGCTGTATTATTGAATTGTGGTTTGTCACACTTGTACTTTGCTTGAACAAAAGTTATTGTATTTCTTGCTCTTATTGTATTACTTGTATTGTAACACTTGAAATGTATTTGCTTACGATTGTAAGTCGCCCTGGATAAGGGCGTCTGCTAAGAAATAAATAATAATAATAATAATAATAATAATAGTATATAGAGGGAGTCTGAGAGAAAAAATGACACCAAAGTTTGGTGCTTCTTTCATTTGTTTGGTCTGCAAGGTAATCAAACATGCAATTTTCAGGTGTGAAAAAGTTATTGCCCCCCCCCCCCCCCCCCCCCCCCGTTAACTCAACCCAATTAAAGGAATAATTAGGGTCAGCTGTTTGAGTACTTGGTTAACAACCAGGCCTGATCTGGGCCAGCCCTGGCCAATATAAATCTGACTAACTTTGGCCCTTATCATCAGAGTGAAGTTGTCAGCAACAGGTTCTAGAGGCACATCATGCCACGAACAAAAGAAATTCCTTAAGACCTCCGGAAAAAAATTGTTGATGCCTATCAGTCTGGAAAGGGTTACAAAGCCATTTCTAAGGCTCTGGGGCTCCACCGAACCACAGTCAGAGCCATATTGTCCAAATGGAGAAAGTTTGGGACAGTAGTGAATCTTCCCAGGAGTGGCTGTCCTGCCAAAATCTCTCCAAGAGCAAGGCGTAAAATTGTCCAGGAAGTCACAAAGAACCCTAGAACGACATCCAGGGATCTGCAGGCCTCTCTCGCCTCGGCTAAGGTCAGTGTTCATGACTCCACCATCAGAAAGACACTGGGCAAAAATGGGATTCATGGCAGAGTAGCAGGGCAGAAACCATTGCTCACTAAGAAGAACATGAATGCTTGTCTCAAGTTTGCCAAAAAGCACCTGGATGATCCTCAAGAGTTCTGGAACAATGTTCTATGGACAGATGAGTCAAAAGTGGAACTTTTTGGCCGACATGGGCCCCGTTATGTCTGGCGAAAACCAAACACTGCATTCCACAGTAAGAACCTCATGCCAACAGTTAAGCACGGTGGTGGTAGTGTCATGGTTTGGGGATGCTTTGCTGCATCAGGACCTGGGTGCTGTGAGAGACTAATCAATAATTACAGGAAGCGTTTGGTTGCAGTTATTGCTGCTAAAGGTGGCGTAACCAGTTATTGAGTCTAAGAAGGCGATTACTTTTTCACACGGGGGCATTGGGTGTTGCATAACTTTCTTTAATAAATAAATGAAATATGTATAACAATTTTGTGTTATTTGTTCACTGAGGGTCCCTGTTATCTAATATTAGGTTTTGGTTGGAGACCTGATAACATTCAGTGTCAAAAATATGTAAAAATGCAGAAAATCAGAGGGGTCAAATACTTTTTCACTGCACTGTATATCTATCTATCTATCTATCTATCTATCTATCTATCTATCTATCTATCTATCTATCTATCTATCTATCTATCTATATATATATATATATATATATATATATATATATATATATATATATATATATATATATAAATACACACACACACACACATATACCGGTAGGTGCCTGATGACCTAAGTTGATTTTGTAATATTGATGAACAGTAAATGTATAGCAATGGTAAATAGTGCATACATGTAATATACTTTTTTGTTATTTAATCAAAGTACAGTTGTATAATATTTTGTTGTAAGAAAAAACAAACGGATTTTTGGTTTTGCAACTTAAATAAAACAATGTGGGACAATTCGTATCCCCAATGGTACAGTGTGACCGTAGCTTGTTTTTCCACCGATATTGAACCTCTCATCTGTGTGTTTTGGTACTCCAGGAAATGTCTCTGGAAATGACAAAGATGCATATACGACTCCTGAGACATGCGTACATTTTTAATCCAGTTATTTGGAAACCACTCAAGTCGTTCCCACCAGCCTTCTGGTCGGAAGATCGCCTAAATGTTTCGGTCTACTGTCATGGTAATGCAGATCGTCGCCACTGTATTTAGCAGTGCAGAAAAAGCAAAACGACGTCTCCGCTGGTTTTGCAGAAAAGAGCATAGCTGTGCTTGACGAGCTCTCAATCGAGTACGTACAGTACTTTCTTCCAAAAGCATAAACAAAAGAAGCATCCATGTTGTCACACAAAACCTCACGATCGGCATGTAATGATGACCCGAGTTCAGTGGTTCGTTTAAACAGGGACTGCACTCACATCAATAATGAAAGGTGTATGTGTGTGTACAACAAACAAACACAGTGAGTGCCGTTTGTAAATACAGTTGTCGGGCCAACTGCAGTGTGTGTGTACGTAGCCTTATAGTATTATACTTTTAGTACTTTGCTCCATAATGCAGTTATATGACTTACTTTCTGTACAAATGCCAGCTGCACTCATTGCGTCAAATGTGCTTTAGTATATTCTTAAAATGGTGCTGCAGGGAATTAATTACGGTATGCTAAGCGGTACAAAACAGAGGAGAGTGCGATTAACATAACATGCACATAAAAAAAGAAAGTGAAACAATATCACAAAAATAGAACACTGATGACACAGAGTCAGAAAATGAATATCCTAAAACACACATACAATATATATAAATATATATGTACAGTACATATGTGCAGACCAAAGAATCTGGGGACCTCGGTTTGAATTGAAGTGTTCTGTAACACAAACCGTAATGCAGAACTGTCATGCACGAAAAGGCTGATTCTGTGGCTCTTTAAATGCAAGTCTGCCAGTGTGTGGGGTTCACGGTGCACTTACTGAGGCAAGTGTGCATATTTGTATAGGGTGGCTATCCATGGATCTGAATTCATCCTGCTAATATTTTGTATGATTTTTCTTGTTTGTTTATTTGTATTTCTAGATAAAAAAAAAAAATAATATATGATTTATTTGCAACAGGGGTGTGAAAAGAGAGAAAGGATCAATGTTGTAAATCTCCCTCCCGACTGGAAAGGGCGCTGTGTAAGGATGGTGGTATGCTGCCTCCTAGATGGACTGCCTTGATGGTAGGTGGAAACCGGAAGGTGACCATATTAGGGGGAGAGCGTAGTTGCACGTACCCGGAAAGACTCCATTGCAATCCGCTGCGGGACGACCCTCTATTGGAGAAACCATGGCAACGGGTTGATTGCAGGGAGGACTTTGTGGGTACAAAGGGGAAGCAGCTATGTCAGTACGCCGCCTTACGCTGACAAACGTAACCAGACAGCCGGAGACTGTATGGTTTGTTTTGTTACGTTTATGTTTTGTATTTGCAGAGGAGGATTGAGCACCCTAGAGCTGTCGCTAAAAAGCCAGCAGTCGCTTCGGAGCACTTCCCTGCACTAACACCACATTCTTGTTCACCCGATCCGTGGAACCGAGCACGTACCCTTTCGTGCACTGAGGACGTGGGACCGACCAAGTCCATTGGATTATTGTTGTAATTATTATTTTTGGGTTTGCAAGCCCGCCGTGTACCCCCCAAATACCACTGCTGGTAGAGGGGCGGACTGTTTATATTGTGTTAAAATAAACACAGATTGTTTTTGGGAGACGTACTGTTTGGACAGCCACTTTGTTGCACCACACCACTTGCACCTGACGACAGGGGTCAACATGCCTTTAAAGTGTGACAATGTTTAAATTATATATGCCAATATGGATTAAAATAATGAAACTGGAAGCAGAACAAGCTCTGCAATGTTATACAGCTAACTATATTATAACAGCCGCCTGGTCAAGTAAATGCCTTGTTTTTTTTTGTTTTTTTTTTATGAAAGTTGTTTTTAATGGTAATGGTAAAATGTATTGTACTCTATTTTTACCATTGAAAATTGAATGCACAGCAGTCTCAGTTTATTGCAGGACCTCATCTTCACCAGGGACTGCTTGCCCCTTGCCCTCTCGGACACTCCTCTTGACTGACCACTACTGACCATCTCTGACCACTACTTTATCTCCTTCTCTGTCGCTCCCATCCCTTCCTGCTCCGCCGACCCCCTCTGTTACCTTCCGTCAAAACCTCAGTTCCCTCTCCCCCTCTGTCTTCTCCTCTGCTAGTCTCTCGCTCCTCCCCACTATCGACTTCTCCAAACTCTCTGTAGACTCAACTTCCTTCCTTCTCTTCTACACTACTCTCTGCCAAACACTTCTACTTCCACTCTATCATTCTGTCTTCTATCAACAATCCCTGTAAACTTTTCTCTACCTCCTCCCTCCTTAGCCCTCCCCACCTCTCCTAACCCATACCCTGTCCTCTGCTCACTCCCTCCCCTTAACACTCTGCAACCCCTACTATCCTACCCTCCCTCCTCCTCCTTCTTGCCCCTCTCGGACTCCGATCTCTGCTCCCTGATCCAGAGCTATAAACCCACCATATGTGCTCTGGACCCCCTCCCCACTCACTTCCAGGCTGCTGCCCCTGCTCTACTCCCTTTTATTTCCTCTCTCCTCAACACCTATCTGCTCTCTGGCTGCTTCCCCTCTGCCTTCAAAGAAGCCTGCATTGCCCCCATCTTAAAAAAAACCCTACCTGGATCCCTCATCCCTCCAGAACTACTGTACTGTCTCCTGCCACCCGTTCCTCTCAAAAACCTTTAAGCGAGCGGTACACCATCAGCTCTCTGTTTTCCTGTCAACACATTCCCTGCTCGACCCCCTCCAATCTGGCTTTCGCCCAGCACACTCCACTGAAACTGCTCTGCTCTCCATCACGAACTCTCTTTGCTCATGCCGCCTCCCTCTCCTCTGTCCTAATTCTCCTCAACCTCTCTGCTGCCTTTGACACAGCTGACCACTCTTTTCTCTTGTCCTCCCTTGCTGACTTGGGACTCTCTGGCACTGCTCTTGCCTGGTTCTCCTCCTACCTACCGGGTGTCCTGGCGTGGCTGACCCTCTGCCTCTTGCTCTCTTTCGAGAGGTGTTCCCCAAGGTCCTGGGACCCCTCCTGTTTTCTCTCTACACCCGCTCCCTGGGTCCCCTCATCTCCTCCCATGGCTTCTCGTATCACTTCTATGCTGATGATGCCCAGATCTTCCTCTCCTTTCCCACCTCTGACTCTGACATTTCCTCCTGTATCTCTACCTTTCTCGGACATCTCTTCCTGGATGCACTTGCATCATCTCAAACTCAACCTCTCCAAATCAGACCTCCTTTTGTCCCCCACTGCTGATCTATCTCTATTCCGCTGTAATCCACCATCCTCTCTCCCTCCTCATCCACCAAGAACCTTGGTGTCACCTTGACCCCTCCCTTTCCTACTTGCAGCACATCTCTACTCTGGCACGCTGCTGTTGCTTCTTCATCTTGGTTCATGCACAAACACCATTTTTGAAAAAGTCAATTGTACTGACACAGGCATGATGGTTTTCAGGTTTGAATTTAATCAAGTAAACTGTTTTTAAACTGAAGCAGTTTTAAATTTAATTTGAAAATGTAGATCCGGCAGCCATCTTGTTTAACAAAACAACACCATTTTGCCATATTTGAATTCTATTGTCACTGGGATGATGCCTACCAAGTTGGGAGTAAGGTGGTTAAATGGCAAGGTTGTCTATCAAGTTTGTGCAAAGCAAGTCGCTACATAAAAAACGTGGCCACCGTGAGCCAATCAAATTTTGCGTTTTGGCAAAATCCTAACAATAACAATAGGTTTCCCAGCCTCTCTGGCTTGGAAGCCTAATAGCCTAACCAGCTGCTTCTCTTATTGCCTGACATGCTTCCAGGCAGTAATATGCTTTAACCCAAAAGAACATGCTAGGAAGCGCAAGCATAACAATTTAAAGGCATGGAAACTGAACTTTATTTAACCTAATGTAGTACCAGATACAGATACAATCACTTTAACTGTGCTGAAAGTTTCTTAGTCTGTCTGCAGAGACACAATGGCAAATGGCTTATGTAAAAGTATGTTGTTTGCGATTAAGCTGTGAGATAGCTGGAATTATAAGTAGTAAGTTGCTTGTTTACTTACTCAGCATTGTGGTGGAAGCTGTCATAGCGCACAAAGAGTGAGGTGTAAATAGTCTCGGTCAGCAGTGAATAGATGGTTATCATAATAAGTAGTACTGCTAGCTTCAGGACTGAGTTGAGGCGAAGAAACACAGCACAAGTCACCATAGCCAGGATACCAGTGAAGACAAAGTACTGGAAACAAGAAGAAATAAAATACACTTGTATTAGCTTATCCTTTTGTATTTTTGAAGGAGCTGAAGTTTGTAGCACAGCTGCAGCACAACCTAAAAGAAACCCCTTTGAAAATAAATACATCAGCAGCAAAATTTGAATCTGTCAAAAACGCAGTTTTTTCTTTTATTTTTCAACAAAACATATTCTAACGTTACTAAGCTGACTGTGAACAACACAGTAATCAATGAAGTAATAGTACTGTATATCCAAACATTTTAATAAATCAGTTATTTAACAATATTAATCAATTTGAGTAAGAACTCGATTTAGTTACTATTGAAACATATTAATAGCTTCAAATTAGGTCACAAAACGTATTAATCATAGGCATCAATTGGATTTCTAAATTAATGTTATCAAGTACAAGTTAGTATGAAAACATTTCTATGAAAACATCTCAAAACATAGCCCATTTGAGCTCAGAAAAAAAGGAAATGGGCTCAGGACTGTGCGCACCTAAAGGCTGGGCCCGGTTGCAGACGCGTCCCTTGCACCTCTCCTCACGCTGGCACTTGCTTTGTTTGTCTGTGTTTATTATTTGTTATTTATTATTTTTTTTGCCAATGTGCCTTTTGTTTTGTGGTTAGTGTTTTGTTTGTTTAATAAAGAAAGAGCGCATTTGCGCCTCACCACACAGTACTGAGCCTGGGTCTATTTCCTGGTCTAATGTCACCCACGAGGGAGAGCCTTCATGCAGTGTATATGCCTGCAAGGTTACACAGAGTAACCACAGCATTTAACACCAGAAGTCTAATTAAGGTGTGTGGCTAACTACCCCGATAAAAGTGTGTTAAAAGGCAGAATCAGTGGCTGTCCTTAACACGGGTCCCAAAACTAGGGTTCTGTTCCTCTATGACATTCATTCGGTAAAATCTTGTAAAAGGCGTGACCCAAACTGCAGCGTTGCAATTCTCTGCGACAGATGCGCCCTGGAATAACGCTCAAGAGGTTGCAAGACCTCTTGTGGAGTAACCAGTGATCTTCTCTGGAGGGGGCAGATTGGCTAGATTGTATACAATCCTGACCGTGTGTACAGTCCACCTCGACAGCCGCAGTTTAGAAAGGGCTTGTTCATGAAGCTTAGACCCGAAGCAAACAAACAATTGATACCAACATAATACGCCAGCAGGGTTGCCAGATTGGGCGGATTCATGCCCAATTGTGCTTGTAATTTTATTTATTGTGCGTGAAAAAAATAATCGTTTTAAAGTCTTAACTATATTTTTATGCAAAATAAAAGGTATATGATACACAACCCTTAGTGTTTACATCACTGTTGCTAAACATTGTAACAATAACAAGCATCAACATCTGTGGATATGATGTACATTGCATTATGGGTAGCGTATGTTTCATGCACGCCTGTTAACAGAAGATATATACTGATTTAAAATACAGTATACAGGACAGAGTGGGAGTCTGATCGTGAATTAAACATAGCGTGTGTTCTCTCAGATGTCATTTGTTGCAGATGACAGTTGAAATAGAATTGGACTAAAACTGCTGTCAAACATACTCCACATTTGATTTAGACTGTAAAGAAACAGCCTAACCTCAACCTCATTTACAGCAGGCCCCTCGGGAGCTGCTGGCAAAGTTTCACAGCAGCATGTATAGCAGCTATACAAACAATTTCAAGGTGACTGCAGGTGCACATAGTTTAATGAACGTTTAAAGACTTACGCATTTTAGTTCATACATAAAGGACATTTTCTTTACATTTTTTGTACATACATTCTTGGATATATATCTTCACACAGACAAACCTGTAATCAGAATTCAGGTAGGTTAGAAATGTTTTTCGCTTTAAATGTAAAGGTTTATTGATGTATATTATCAATTATAATAAGGAAAGCAATTGTATTTTTTCATTAAAATAGCTGTGTAGCTTTACTAGTCGCTTAACCCTGGCTACAAGCTATTTTTTTCCTTTGAAGACCTTTGCTTATGCAGTTCCAAATGCTCTAACCACTCTGCTATGCTGAGTTCTGATCATTCTAATACCTTAAGATAAAAATGTAGTAAGAAACTGGAATACAGCATGTATATCGGGTTATTTTTTAGCTAGTCTAGGCAAATATTAATATTGGGCTACTTTTGGGCTGGTATTTAGTTGACTTTGGGCAACAAACGTATTTTAATTTCTGGCAACCCTATAGGCCAGTGCCCTAACTGGACACAGTGTATGGCGCTTTCTCTCCCCGTCAAACTGGAAAGGGGATGGATGGAAGGCCTCCAATTCCACTGACTGCTTGATATGGAAAGCAGAAATGCTTTTAGGGAGAAAAGCCTGCCAGGTAGACCTTAAGCGTGGAGGGAGATTTCCCTTCGTCAAAAAGGTCCTGCAAAAATTGCAGTATATCTGCCATGGGAAGATACTGATATTAATAAATCTACAGGCTCACAGGAACCATGTTTAGTTTTATGTGATACAGCTACCTCAGCCTGCAGCAAGAATTGCACAACAGCGATATGTAGAGGGTCCTGCTATTAGAGATGCATGGCTATCTTTATTTTTGTAACCCGACAGTGTACTTTTATTTTGTATCACATTTTTGTTTCATTAGCTTATTTTGTATCTCTTTATACCAAATATAGCATCCTCATTTGCACTGTACTTATATGACTGTTTCTGCTTAATGTCGCGTCAGAGTGGTTCATAATATGAGGTTGGTCCTAAGCCATTATCTGTATCTACTTGGTTTCTGGTCACAAACCCACACTGACAAAGAATGTTTTTAAAAAGAATCGTAAACTAAATACTGGACAAGTGGTTTATCTTCACCATCGCTGAATGAATCCTTTGGCAACAGCAGTGTCTTGCAGAGGGTACAAACCAGACGGTTTGAATCTCGGACAGTAAACAGTCCATCTCATAAATCCAGCCAACAGGGTCGAAACAGCAGATCAATTGAGAACAATGGGCTGTCTCGGAACGAGAACAACCAATGGGAAACACTCCACGTGGACTCGGGCACAGCCCAAAATGAACAAACTGTCCAATCACAGGGGTAAAGAGAAAGTTACAAAAGCATGTGTGTGACGCTCAAACAGGGTTCCCGACACGAAATCCAAGGCTCTTGATACACAAACAAGTCTCTGAACTGTGATAATCTGAAGATCCAGCCTGCGACCGGCTGGAACAGAGATACTGTTTTCGGACACTCTAGTATGAGATAACTACTCCAGTGTTTGCCTTGGTGTGAGAGTCTGCAGCGTAAGACGTCTAAAATCCTAAAAGTACATGTAATCAAATCTCTAACTTAGCCCCAATTGATCACCGGAGAAAGACTTGTATGAACATTTGAAGTCGACGGAGATTTAAATATATTCAGTCTTGTATTAGCTAGCAGTGCCAGAGTTTTGCGATGGAATATTCCAGACATAACCGGATGAAGAGTGCACATCTTGTGGAGGATTTGCTGTTTCAATGGAATACCTAAATAGTTAATGACTCTTGTTTTTGCAAAGACATTTCTTTCGTACCCTGAAGTGGAGACGAAACGCGAGGAAGGCAGATCCCGGAACCTGGACCTTTCCTTGCCAGCAGGAGAGCCTTCGAGTTGAAGACACGGATCAGCTGGAGGAAGCAATGAACGACCGTTAAGTATTCAATAAGTAGTGTTTTAATCCTCTTATGAACTTGAGAATAAGCAGACCTTAAAGTAAAATTAATGTTTTGTTTTAGGTAGAATGTAGAAGTACTATTGCTTTCAATTCATACTTTGGGTTAATGAACACTATAGTAATTGTTTGTATGTGATTTATACAAATTGATGTGGGTTTTACAAGGCAATTATCATTCTGTGTTTAAGGCTAGAATCCAAATTTAGCTGTCTGATAATAGATAATTCTCGATAGGTTGTCTGGATGCAAAGAATCTCCCATTGATTGTGATGGACCGCTAATCAACTATCGGGAGTGGAGTGTCGTTGTTTATATTTTCTTTTATTTTGTACTGTTTAGTTTAGTTAATTCTTCCTTTCTGTATTACTTTAGTTAAGTTGTTGCACTTTTATTATTTTTCCTTTATTTAGTATTATTTCTAATAAAACTGTTCCTTGATATTCACTAAAAGCGTTGTCTAGTCTGATTATTTCAATAAAGGTGGGTTCTACATGATTTTGAATTCAAATATGATATTATATGATTACAACTTAAATTAGTCCAAATACAAATATACACTGCACACTACATTAATACAGAATTGGAATATCGAATAGCATTGTTGATTGCCAATAAATAAGTCGTGAAAATTCCACACCACATTTTATTTTGAGAGTGGGTTAAACAATGTTTGTGTTGTGCATTGTATCAAGCTGCCTCATCACATCCTCTTTCCTTATAGATATTAACACCTGACTCTCTTCATCGCTTCAACGGACATAAGTGGAGGATGGACTGTATGATACTTTACAAACACATTTAGATCCGTGTAAGATAAGCATTATGCAAAGTTCTAGGGAAGACGGAGAAAAAAGTGGGGTTATCTGCTAAATATGATAATACATGAACGTGTATTAGAAATGTAACTGGATTCATTAATGAAACTGTGTGTTTTGATTAACAGGGCAAACTGCTGTGTCTTTAGAAGGGTGCCTCTGGCTTGCAGACATACTGAACTATGAGACTTACTAATTAGAGGACCGGCGCCTGAACTGGATTAGGCTGAGCGGACAGTTGAATTATGTACTGTAGTCGCTGTAAACCTTACAGAGACTGTTATCAGACAAACCAGTCTGGGTCTGTTGTACACCTAAAACCACAGTATCCAAAATAAACTGTGCCCTGCTACCTGCGTAGCTAAAAGATTCAGCGAAGAGGACAGAGCGGATGGGCGCTGTTGTGGATCCTATACTGAGGACTGAAGACTGAGGACTGTTGCAGCTGTTTGTTGATTCTATCGAGAATTGAGAGGAGAGCTTTTTGTACTGGACACTTCAACAGATTGAGTTTCCAAAACAGTGGACCAAAAGCCTAAGCTTCAAGGAACTGTTGAGTATAATTCCAGTTGCATTTTCCTTTCATGGAACTAAATTAATTAATTGTAACACATTCACATAGAATTGAACTGTTAATTATTTAGTTTGCACACTTTGCGTGTGAATTAACTTTTAATGAAACTTGATGAAGTAACTATAAGTAATCCACCTCAGAATTTCTTTAAAAGTAAACTTGCTATATACTTAATCTACATACCATTAACAAGCTTAATGTGATATATTCTAAGATTGTCTGCATCATTTCAGTTAGGCTGGGTGTGTGCTTGTATGTGGGCATGTGTGTGTGTGTGAGCAAGCAAGTTACTAGCTACGTCGAGCTACTGCTTTGTGTGTGAGGAGACAGGCGGTGTCATATTTCAATTGCCTGCTAGCCAGCATGAGTGCAGTGAGACTTTTGAATTGTGTTTGTGCTTAGAGACTAAGAGATTTACTTTCTGACTTTTCTGATTTCTGTTTATTATTTGTGTACTTAATAAAATACTACTGTTGATTAAACATCCCTTGTGTCTGCGCATGAATGTGTGTTCATAGTAAATCCTCAATCTTTGTAACACGTCAATTAAATATTATTAATAAGAGAACTAATCAACCCAGATAAACATTAAAATATCAATTATTGAATTGTTCCTACACTACAACATCAATCTGATAAAGGAAATACTGAAAACAAAACATTGATTTCACCGCTGCAATCTTTGGACCATGGTAACTTACGTATTCCCCTGTGACTTTTATAGCAGCTTTAGGAAAGGACTTGAATGAGCTAATTAACATTTTCACGAGAAACCCATGTCTACATGTGTAAGTGGGCGTTGATTTCACAAGCATTTCCTGGAATCTCACAAGTAATTGAGACTTTCACTTAAAATACTGAGTTTCACGAGCTTTCTCTGCCAAGTTTCACGCGCATTGTCCATTCACGTGGAATAAACCAACAAGTAAACTGACCTATTGAGGCACAGCAACTATCAATCAACCAGGTAAAAATCCTTTCACAAAGGATGGAAATCAAACTTTACAGGGAATGTACAAGTGGCATGCAGCACACACATGAAAGGGGGCAGGAAAGTATTTGTATCATCATTTTATAATGCAGGGATTCGATCAATGCATTATTTTCATGCAGGGCTTGTTACCATTCAGAGATGTTCATAGAAACATGGGCTCAGATATCAATTTCCTGAGCTTGACGCACTTGTACCTTGAGTGAATACAATGAATGGCTGCAGCAGCAGTATGTGTCAGAGTACCTTTGAATTTATGTAGAGCTAGGTTTAGCCAAGCTGATACTTCATTTTCATTAATTCAGCAAATAAAGCAGTTTTTAAACATCAGAAGAAAAATCAGCCAAGCACATCAGTCTTCTTTTATTTCAATTGACTATTTCAACTGGTTAAAATGTAAATACCTCTGGGTAGAAGCAGATATCTGGAATTGAAGCAGATGCATTGAAAGTCTGGTTTCTAAAGGTGGTTGATTTGTCAAAATCACACCATAGCTGTAAAGAAAATATAAAGATGTGAGCACTAAAAAAGGCAAGATATTTCCATACCTTTGAAACAACTTGCATATCTTTATAGCACAAACATCACATTTATTAACCTCTTGTGTGGGCTTATTTTCATTGTATTTTTATGAATAAGTGGTTCAATAAAATCATCCCTTTGGTAAAACATTAGAAGGAGTGATATAGTTAAAAAGCAGTGGTAATAAAATCTATCACTGCGCATTCAAATAGAACACGCAGCTCCCAAACCATGGGAATGGGATTTTGACAATGTTAACTACCATGTGGATAACCATTTTATTATCTTTAAACTGAATACCCTGGGGAAAGGAGACTGACATTTTGGAGGTAAAGTAACTATCCATGATGAAAAAGCTGGACAATAATTAGAGCTGCTTAACAATACAAAGTGTTGTTTAATGCAAACAATGCAAAAAAAGTATGCCCACCACTGCCTTGAGGAAATCATTTTCTAAGGGTTAGGTAAAGGTTAACAGAAATATTATGTTGATTGCCTCATGTTGATGACAGGAGTAACATACTGGAAGTGCATTATATGTCCCCAAGTCAAAAGAAGTGTGAAGTCAAGCTGTTTGTCTATGTCATCTTTTACTGTCATCAACACTAACATGATAGTGGTTGTACACTTTAGTAAAGATGTATATACAAGATGTGGGGCATTAACATCGGGATATCATTAACAATAGTGCATTACCCTGAAAAACAAACAAAAGCTCAGAAGAACCATTATCGTAACAGACAACAACATTAAGCAATGGCAACAGAATGGATTTGGAATATTGTACAGTTATCCTTGTATGGTACAATACTAATAGAAGTATGGTAGCATGATAATGCCATAGAATGCCACAGTGTATAAATACAATTGTATAAATCATTGTGTGAGGATGTGTGGGGGAGTTGGAAGATATACTGAAGAAAAATAAATTCAATGGACTAGCTGCTTGCGGTTCTCTATTACTTCAGTATGTGAATATTGTTTGGTCTGCCAGCAGAACTGTCATTTTTTGACAGTTCATGCCAATTATATTTCTATTATTAAAATTACTGCAGCAGCTGAAACAGTAACAGCAATAGTGCAGCACAAGTGGAAGAACAAGTAAAATAGTATCAATGTCATAGTATCAATGCCTAGACTAGAAGACCAGGCATCACTTACTCTCATATAATACATTAAAGAAACACAGATTTTGCCTGTTTATTTTTATGACTGGATGAAGGAAATTTGAAAAAGTGTCCTTGTTAGGTCAGGTAAGCATGAAAAATGCAGTTCAAGTGTACAAAGAGGGGCACAAAGGAAACCGACAAACAGCCTTTTAAGAGCATATTATTTTTCCTATCACACAAGTAATCACAGTGTCATACTTACAATATTTATCACGGCTCCAAGGAAATTTATGAGAATGGATGCGAAGATGATGACATTCCTGGCTAAGTAGGTCTCATTAATCCAGCAGCAGGTTTTGCGGAGCACCAACGGCAAACATTTGTAATCCTCTGCGGTGGTTATTAGCACAAGGGCAGAATGCAGCATGATGAGAATAGAAAACTGTATCACCATTGTTATCATCCTGCGAAGACACACAGCAGAAGATCAAGAGGTCAGAGCTCCACACAGCCTCTTTAATCCAGGGGTATTCAATTACATTCAGGGCCAGATAAGGAAATGTCCAAATGTTGGGGGGCCACAGGGTGCTCATGGTGTGTGTATCGGGGGGGGGGGGGGGGGTAACCACTTACAATGATACAATTTCTGATTGCCATTTAATAATACAAAGCAAATATAGTTATCACTGTAATGCTATTAAAACTGCATGCAAGTAATCTTCATTTTATTAAAACTATTACATTAAAATGGACATCTAATTTCCTTTCTTTGTCTAAAATGTTGACACTTGCTCGCACCGTCTTTGTTTTTGAATAATTACTGCGCAACAAGTATGCCAGTTACGTAATGAAAGCTTGTCAATTAGTAACGTTGGCATGGCAAATTTACATTGACAGCGGCGCCAGCCTTTCCATTATGAGCATTTTGCTAAAACTGCCCAAAAATAGACAACCCATCTAGCATCATTTTCTCCTGCAAAACATAAGTTAAAACATCCCAATTTTGCGGAACACAACACCCAGTTGGCAGCACTGCTGACGGGCCAGACAGAAGGCTCCCGCGGGCCGTCAATTGAAGAATGCCGCTTTAATCTGTAACCATAATGGCCCACCCACACCACTTGCTGGTATGTAGTATGTGATGCAAAAGAATAAAGTTATACTGCACCTTCTGCCTAACTTTATATTGTTTGGCTCATATACGAAATTAAATAGAAAATGAAATACATTTGTATTAGCTCATTTGATGACAAACATGCAATAGCTTGTTGTGTTTACTCTAGTTATAATGATGCATTACATATAATATACATTTATTCTACTAATTTGTTATATATTTCAAAAACTACATCTCCACCTCCACCATAAATTCATAAATACCTCATTAACACTTTTTAGATTCTAAATAAATTATGTACATTTTATTAATTGTGCATGATAAATGTAGTACTGTAGTAAAAGATTTACTTATTTTTTGGGGAGTCATATTTGAATAAATATACCTTGGGGTTAAAAATCAACTATATGATGTCCCTGTTACTGCAGTTTATAAAGAAAGCAGAGACTCACATCCAAAATACTGTAGTTTTCTAGCACTAAGTCTCCCGTGGGTTTTCCTAATGTGCATAAATAAATAAATCACAAGGAAGTACCACATTCCTTGTTTAAATATGCATGGTGATATGTGCACAGAAACATTTACTCATGTTAAAAGTTACTAGCCCATGCAGATTCATTTGTCAACATGCCTTAACGTCATGCTTTGCCTTTACCTTGACGAAGGAAGTAAACTCTGGATAGTCGTGATAAATATGAGAACTATATAAGCACAGACCAGGTTTGACTTGAACACTTCATCCCTCATCTGAGAATACTGTGGAAAATTAAAACAAACAAAAAAGTCAACTCACTTGAAATATCCCACAGTGCACTGCTTTGAACATGCTACTTCTGCAAGCAAGGGGTAGAGTGCAATGGGCTTCTTTGGGGCTGAGCAATTTACTTTTGGAAGTATGATTCAATTTAAAATGGCAATTCACGGTTTAATAAATTAGTCTGTTATAATCAAGGATTTTAAGAGATGCAAGCCCCATGATCACCCAGCACTGAACCTCTCTCTAAAAGGGCGCTGGGAAATTAGCAAGAGGATGTCTAGTATGTTTAACAGCTATGCCAACAATGGAGGACTAACATCTACTAACTCTACATTAAACCAAATAAAATAAAACAGGTTTAAATTATAGAAAATAAAACTAGTTAAATAATAATATTATAAAAAAAATAATTAAACACTAAGGATACATAAAGAGGGATACAAAAGGGAAAAAAATTGCAAAAAAAAATGAAAGAATGTAAAACGTCAACTCTTTCAACAAGACTTGTACTGACAACAAGTCCACAGCATACATTTCATCATGAGTAAACTAAAGGGCTACCTTGTGTAATAATTTCATTTTTTTTTTTATAACAAAGCTACAAAAGACATGCCAAATACCATTTAAAACATGGTTAAGGCTTTGTGTTACTGCAGCAACATACATGACCTAAGAATGTATCTTTCTGCGATAGAGCAGGTTTATGGGTTTTAGGCAGTTCAAGATTTCCAGACCCCAGAGTGATTTAAACACACACTGTTAACATCATGTGAATACATTCGAAAAACTGATAAAAACATAAAAATGCAATTTAACCAAAGACAGACCTACTAAGGCACTGCCAAATTACAGTTTAAAGCCAGAATAGAAAGCGACAATAAATGTAGAATCGTGGGGAGTTCTGAGTTAAAAAAAAAAAAAAAAAGTGTAAATTGCGCAAACTGAATCCCACTTGAATGAAAAATGACTTAAATAGCTAAAATTAGTTTTCTGTTTTGTTTTGATGTTTTTGTGTAAAAAAGTTTTTTGAATATAATTGTTTTTGGTAATATAGCAAATTGTGTAAATAATATGTGCCTCACCTGCATCTCAAAAAACACAAACCACCTAGATGAGACTACAAACAATCTTTAGCTTACTCATGGTAAAGGTATAGTAGATCTTTTCAAATCTTACTCTGATACAAAAAGGCTATCTAAGACCCAGCTACCTTCTCTTCCAGGTTGGAGTCTTTAAACATCAGTGAGAAAGGCTTGATATGCTCTCTTCTCAATTTATCGCCACTCCGTAAGTCGATGGCATGCTCTATGCGCTTGTTAATTTCCTCAGGACCAGACTGGACATGCAAAGCTTGCGCAAGATGGTTTGGAAGCAGATTTATTGAATTTCTTGTGAGGGCAGCCAGAGTCTAGGGGAAAGCACATGCAAATAGAATAAACCTGCTAGTCCCCTCTGGTTACAATGAGATGTTCTAGATTAAATGGCTCATAGCATTTCATGCATTTTCACCAAACATTCATACAAGGTCTTAAAAACAGTGCTGGTTGCTTGAGATAATACTTACTTTTATATTTGAGATTTTATCTATCAAACCTTTCTTAATGGACAACCAAGCTTTAACATAATGGTCATTAATAACAAAGCTTTTTCTGAAAGTCTGTTTTGATGGATTAAATAAAGTGTTGTATGCATGAAACAAATAACCATTTAAAACAGTTTCATGAACATGGAAGTGTATCCATCAAAACAGACTTTAAATAACTTATAAGTGAATTGGTTTAACAAGGCCCAATACTTGAAAATAATCTTCTTTCACTGTTCTACATTATGAGTGGAAGCTAATAAATCCAATGAATAGTAGTGGTACTGAAATTAATATTATTTTAATATAATGTTTTATGGTGCAAAACCTTATTTATAAACACAAATGTGTAGTTTATATCATATATGTGGATTTGATTAAAGTTATAACGAATGAAGTGCTATGGACGAATACAGAGCCTAAATATGTCAGAATTTCCAATACAAAACCCCTTCTGTGACAGTTAACATGCAAGTTACTCGTGGGTACAAAAATACAACGTAACATACTCATATAATGTTGTTGCAGCTGACAAATGTTGTTGAAACTGATAAATGTTGTTGAAGCTGATAAATGTTGTTGAAGCCGACACCCTGAGATCCTTCAAGAAGCTGCTTGATGAGATTCTGGGATCAATAAGCTACTAACAACCAAACGAGCAAGATGGGCTGAATGGCCTCCTCTCGTCTGTAAACTTTCTTATGTTCTTATGTTCTTATATGTGGTGTCCGTTTTCAGCAATGACCTTGATTTTTGCATGTAAAAGCTCCATAAAGCACCATGAGTGGTGTAGCCAATAAAAGTCAATAAAAATTCCCAGGTGCTGCTTTACTTTAGGATTGAGGTTCATTCACAAAAGGCAAACTCTCGTAGTGTGTGTTGGCAGCTAATAGCCAGTGCCATTGTCCTTCAGCTGAATTCAAAATCACTAACTCTTATAATACTCTGTTCACTTTGTACATAAAAGAGACTTAAAGTTGTTTGGTTCTCAGCTGTCCAACAGATAATTAAGCCATAAAGGTTGAGTAATATTCAACAATCAATAAATCATGTACAATAAGCCTCCTACACTCAGTTACTATCACAGTGAAATGTTCAAGTCAAATAGAAACATAAATGATGTCTTTGTGAAGAAAGATTTTGATTATGTCATATAATGTCTATTAAATCAATAAGGGGGCGGATGAGCAGCCTTGTCAGCTCTACTGCATCTTATCAAAACTGCATTTAGAAGCTTTTATAGACGCTTCCTAAAAACGATCCATCGTCTTTCTTGCCAAATTACTCTTGTTATGTTGTCAAGGTCTCTTTTCAATTGCCAGCACAATAGGATTTACTGTCAGTTTGAAGGCTAAGTGAAATATTACCTTTCAATGCAGAGTTAACTACAACATAAGACCCTGAATATTTAACACCTGTATGTCAACCCTCTCTCAAAACAAACTAGGAGTCTTAACAACATTTGAAATATTTGACAAGGATACAATGCAGTTTGTATCTCAATAGTGTTGGCTTTTAGGGTGTATTCTTTTGATGGGTGTGGCATTTGTTCTACAGAGGGAGGAAGCCTTGAGGTGGAGATATCCCCATGGCCAATATGGAAATGACAGTCAAGAGTTTTAGGAAAAACAGAACCAACTTAAAATGATCTTGTTTTTTAATAGCTGGGCTCATAATGTAGGACTTCATTTGATAGAGCCCAAAAGCCTAGACACACGTGATTAGTGCCACTGCTCTACACATACCTTTAATGATTAATGCTCAGAGAATAAGCTATTCCTCCATCTTGCTTCTCAATGCTGTAGGTTTTACCCCACGTGACATGTGCTGCAATCCAATCCAAAAGTTCAGACAGGTGTACTGCTTTGATCGTGTGTGTCCAGGCCTTAAAGAGTAAGTAGCGGAGTTCTGAAAAATGTAGCGTTATACGTCCCCACGTGTTGCTACAACTGTTTAAATAACATACCTGTAATTGTTCTTTGAATTGTTAGCATCCTGACAACATTTCACACTTATAACTTTAAAGTGTGTTTCAAAGCTGTTTCGTACCACATCATGGACGTACCACGTCAGGATGTTAATGAAAAGAAAAATTATAGGTACATGATTTAACCCTTTCAGGATCAAGCATTTATCAGGACTAGGCGTTTTTTGGCTGTAGTTGACTCTCTTCCTATAAAAATTCACTAAAAATCTAAATTATCAGTAATAAGAAGAAAAAAACGTACTGGATTCATTTAGTTCATGAAATAGTATATGTATATATCCACTCGTTTCTTGATATTTATACATGTAAAAACATATATATTTAAAACACGAGACTGAGTAACTGTTCTAATATAATTATAAGTTAAATACATCAGATTTACAGTGTTTCCCCCTTTTTTTATTAGCCTTAAACAAGTTCCCTTGATGTTTTGTTTCAGTCACTCCCCTATCCATTGATGTGTGTTTCAAGCCTGTACTGCAAAGTACGGTAGCCCTGTAAGTCATCAAAACTAAGTGCTTTTTTTATCGTGTGTACATGGTCACGGTCCTAGAAGCCCACTTCAGTATGATCGTGTTAACACGATCTCGGTCTTGGGGACGTGAAACTATATTTTTCGGAACTCTGCTACTTACTCTTTAATTGTGGAGATCCTTGTGATGGATCGATTTCTGCGATCCATGCTTTAGCTTTGGGAAAGTGGGTTGGACAAGGAGATCCTGCTAATTTGGATGAGTTTGTTGCAGTGGTTGAGAGACAACTAGCGGAAGAGCTCCTAAGCTATCCACTCACAAATCCTTTGACCCGGAGCACATGCTTTCTGACTTTGGGAAGCTGTCAAGTATATCATTATATATATGAGCTCATTATTTACTGACTGTGGCAATGCGCCCCGCCCCTGTGTGCATTTGTGTGTTGTGTTGTATGTTGCGTGTGTTAATGTTGGTGTATAGATTGGTACACGGGGATATAAACGGGTCTGTGTTTCACGTGTATTTAAAAAGTGTAGATTTGTATTTAGGCACAAGGAGAGCACAAATCACTTCACGTGCTGGTTAAATGTAATATGTGAGCACGGGGTTGCACAGAATTAATTCACGTGCTGGGATTCAAGTGAATAATTAATTAGTAATTGAATCCCAGCACAACAGTATATAGACGCACATTTCTTGCACTCAGGGTTGGGTGTTCGAGAGTGGAGAACGGGTGAGAGAGAAGGAGAACGTAAAGTAAAGGAAAATAATAATCTATAAGTGTTTGTACTCACCGTGTTTGTTTGTCTCTCCGTGCACCGTTTGTTAAGTGTTTATTACGTTTTGTTTACCTGTTTATTTTGGCGTGTAGTGCCGTGTCCTGTTTTGTTTTGTGTTAAAACCTTTTATTTGTCAATAAACGCTGAGTGCCGCCATTGCACTCAGCTCATCACAACCCCAAGTCTCTCTGTATTCCTTCCTGCTTCTGGTTTGACGCCACCCACTCTGGCCGTCTTTGTGACACGTGGTGTCATCGTGGGATACTAGCGCCTCCAAGCGTCAGACCAGGAGAGGGGGTTTTGTGAAAAAAAAAAAAAAAAAAAGAAAATAGTAAAGCGAGGATGGGAAGAAAGAGCTGCAGGAAGCAGCAGAAGCAGCAGCAGCAACAACAGCTGCAGCCCTCATCCTGCATGCCGGGCTGGGAGGAGGACAGCCACAACGGGGCAGTAGCCACCCCTCTACCCCCACTGCCACCGGGTTCCCCACCGTCCCGGGAAATATGGGACTGGCTGGTGCACCCCGAGGGGAACTTCGCCAGTGACCTCCCCTGGGTTATTCACGCACTGCAGATGCGAGATGGGAAACGATGGGAGGACTGGGAGCAACAGCACAACCCGGCATCCGTTCGTGACCTCACCATGGTGGTGCTGGGTTACCTAGCTGCAGACATGGGAGGGATGCCTTCCAGTGAGCAAGAGGGAGAGGAGCAGTCGCTGCCCTCTCCAGTACCTGAGTGGGAGGAGCCTGAGCGTCCACAGCCCGAGTGGGAGGAGCCTGAGCGTCCACAGCCCGAGTGGGAGGAGCCTGAGCGTCCTACGCCCAAGTGGGAGGAGCCTGAGCGTCCTACGCCTGAGTGGGAGGAACCCGAACGTCCTACGCCTGAGTGGGAGGAACCCGAACGTCCTACGTCTGAGTGGGGGGAACCCGAGTGTCCACAGCCCAAAAGGGAGGAGTCGGGGCGTCCACAGCCCAAAAGGGAGGAGGTCGGGGATGATGGCTGGGAGGTTTTTTTAAAGAACCTCGCAGCAGAGTTATGCCCTGGCTGTGGGGCTTATGGGCACACGTTAGCCATATGCCCCACCCAGTATGAAGAGGAGGAACTAGCGCCCAGACGGGGGGACCGCGAGCGTCCAGCGCCCAGACGGGGGGACCGCGGGAATCCGAAGCCTGAGAGGCAGCTGTTCCCACCTTCACCAGCAGAGCAAGAATGCCTGCTGGTTTCCCCATCACAACCAGCAGAGGAAGAATGCCTGCTGGTTTCCCCATCACAACCAGAAGAGGAAGAATGCCTGCTGGTTTCCCCAGCACAACCAGCAGAGGAAGAATGCCTGCTGGTTTCCCCAGCACAACCAGCAGAGGAAGAATGCCTGTTGGTTTCCCCAGCACAACCAGCAGAGGAAGAATGCCTGCTGGTTTCCCCAGCACAACCAGCAGAGGAAGAATGCCTGTTGGTTTCCCCAGCACAACCAGCAGAGGAAGAATGCCTGCTGGTTTCCCCAGCACAACCAGCAGAGGAAGAATGCCTGCTGGTTTCCCCTTCAGAGGCAGAGCCGCACCAGTCCGCTGCAAGAGAGGCAGAGCAGCACCAGTCCCCTGAAAAAGGGGGAGACTACACGCTGCTCCCACCTCAGTCGCCAGGAGACTACACGCTGCTCCCACCTCAGTCGCCAGGAGACTACACGCTGCACCCACCTTCATCGGCAGGAGCAGAGCAGCCGGAGCTGCCTCTGCCTCTGCCACCTACACCGAAAGGAGCAGAGCAGCAGGAGCTGCCTCTGCCTTCGCCACCGCCAGGAGCAGAGGAGCAGGAGCTGCCTCTGCCACTTCCAGGAGCAGAGGAGCAGGAGCTGCCTCCGCCACTGCCAGAAGCAGAACAGCAGGAGCTGTCTCTGCTTCCCGTACCTCCACCACGGGGAGTACGGTGGCCGGAGCCCCAGAAAGGGGAGCTGTCGGCCATGAAGAAGGGGGAGGAGGTCTGGAGACCACCAACCCCAGCAGCAGTTTCGCTGCCGGAGATCATGGGGGAGGTCAGGAGACCTGCTCCCACTGCAGCAGTTTCGCTGCCGGAGATCGTGGGGGAGGTCCGGAGACCTGCTCCCACTGCAGCAGTTTCGCTGCCGGAGATCGTGGGGGAGGTCCGGAGACCTGCTCCCACTGCAGCTTCTTCGCTGCCGGCAGTACTGTGGTCGGAGCCCCATCAAAGGGAGCTACCGGCTACAAAGACAGGGGGAGAGGTCAGGAGACCACTTTCCCCAGCAGCAGTTTCGCTGCAGGAGTGGACCAACAGGCTGTCAGCCGTGCCACTACCGGCAGGGGTGCTGACAGCATGGCCAGCCATGGGCCCACTGAAGCCTCCCTTCCCAGCCCGAGACTTTGTCCTGGACTGCTGGATTTTTAAGGGGGGAGGTGGCCGTTAAGGCCATGTGTGCTGCGCACAAGGGGGGGTATATGTGGCAATGCGCCCCGCCCCTGTGTGCATTTGTGTGTTGTGTTGTATGTTGCGTGTGTTAATGTTGGTGTATAGATTGGTACACGGGGATATAAACGGGTCTGTGTTTCACGTGTATTTAAAAAGTGTAGATTTGTATTTAGGCACGAGGAGAGCACAAATCACTTCACGTGCTGGTTAAATGTAATATGTGAGCACGGGGTTGCACAGAATTAATTCACATGCTGGGATTCAAGTGAATAATTAATTAGTAATTGAATCCCAGCACAACAGTATATAGACGCACATTTCTTGCACTCAGGGTTGGGTGTTCGAGAGTGGAGAACGGGTGAGAGAGAAGGAGAACGTAAAGTAAAGGAAAATAATAATCTATAAGTGTTTGTACTCACCGTGTTTGTTTGTCTCTCCGTGCACCGTTTGTTAAGTGTTTATTACGTTTTGTTTACCTGTTTATTTTGGCGTGTAGTGCCGTGTCCTGTTTTGTTTTGTGTTAAAACCTTTTATTTGTTAATAAACGCTGAGTGCCGCCATTGCACTCAGCTCATCACAACCCCAAGTCTCTCTGTATTCCTTCCTGCTTCTGGTCTGACGCCACCCACTCTGGCCGTCTTTGTGACACTGACACATTGCTTTTAAAAGGTTTATAAATGTTGTCTATGTACTGCATGGGAAGTCGAAAACTGAAATTCCTTAACAAAAGCTATTGACCTTAATTAATGTCACCAATACGATTCAGCATTAACATTGCAGAATATAGCTTTAACTTTGGTGGAATAACCCTTAGAATGTTGTTAAACAATGGCTCTTCATATTCTCATACTAATACCTTGTTTCCATCAGAACCATGAAACCATCTCATCTCTTTTCAAAATAAACTACAATGCTTACTAGAACCTGCAGTCCCAAATAAAAGAGGTTTGTCTCCTACCAATAGAAATTGGTAAAAATGTGAAAATGTAAGATTGAACCCATGGAACCGATCGGGTTAGTATGATAGACGTTATGAAATATGTTGGCCCATTCATTAGCCGAAGCAAAGGCCTCAAACTTTCAATTTACTGTAACATTGTTTCTATCCCCACCCCCTCTTGTTTTATCACCATCTTTAGAAACAGATTTTTCTAACCAAATATTTAAATGAAGTCCATTCATTTCAGATAAAAAGAAAATTCAAAATAAGTTTGTCTGCACTCTAAAATAAATGTATTGCTGTTGTGAGAGTGTAGTCCTAGGAAAAAAAGGACTACATCTCCCAGAAGGTCACAGGCTGAAAAGCCTTCATTTTGTTTAATTGTTTTATTAGTGATTATCCCCTGCACCTGGTGATTATTGTAAATTAGAGCCAGGTGCAGGGTATAAAAGAAAAGCAGCTAGTCTGTTCTGGGTTGCTGTGTGGAGAGCCCGCTTGTTAGTGTGCACAAGCATAGGAAAAATAAAGGTAGTGTAAACCTGTGTGGTTTTGTTTGTATGTTTTGTATTACAGGTAAACAGCTTAGCTGTCCTGCTTGATAGTTAAGTTCCTGTTGTGTATTTTGAACGGGACGAACCCCAGCTCTCTCTCCCATCTCTTCTTCTGCTCTTTCTGGGCAGTGGTATTTCGATTGATCTTGTCAATCAATTCTTTAAAATCCATTTTTCTGGGTTATAGGGCCGCCCACACATGCTGCCACCACATGTAACCCGGCCGGCACTCACTGTCGTTCGTTTGCCCCTTTAAAAACACTGACCCAGGACACAGAAATGGAGGTTTTTAAAGCGCAGACGCGCTATTTTAATAAACACAAACAAAACACAAAACAAAACAAACACCTAGCTCTTTTTTGAGCACTTAACTAGAACACAGAACAGGAACTTAACTATCAAACAGGACAGCTAAGCTGTTTACCTGTAATACAAAACATACAAACAAAACAAAACCACACAGGTTTACACTACCTTTACTTTTCCTACGCTTGTGCACACTAACAAGCGGGCTCTCCACACAGCAACCCAGAACAGACTGGCTGCTTTTCTTTTATACCCTGCACCTGGCTCTAATTTACAATAATCACCAGGTGCAGGGGATAATCACTAATAAAACAATTAAACAAAATGAAGGCTTTTCAGCCTGTGACCTTCTGGGAGATGTAGTCCTTTTTTTTCCTAGGACTACACTCTCACACTGTATAAATTAAAGTAAATATTTTTTTAGGTTTGGAAGTTACAGAGCTTACCTTCATTTCATATAATATTCCTATTACTTTTAATTTAAGTATCTCAACTCAGAAATTGTAAACAAGGAGGATCGTGTGACCTTTGTGAATGATGGCTGCGTAGATCTTCTCCTTGACTCACCTTGTTTATTTTGTTATTCTAAAATATTAAAACTCTGTTTTTTCACTAGTTTTCTGTACATCCGTGATCAGTAAGATGAGAGCTATTACAGCCGACCAGTCCAAATCAACGGACAGGCCTCGCACTCTTATTTTCAAAATGCTGAGGTACTCGGATCGTCAGGCAGTGTTGCAGGCAGCCAGAAAGAATGCCTATCAGTCTATGGCTGGCAATATTAGGGTTTACCCAGACTACAGTAACATCACGGCTCAGTGCCGCAGGGCCTTCTCTCACCCCATCACCTTCACTCGTTCCAGAGGCATCAGGAGTTCCTCCTTTATCCAGTGACTCAAGATTCATCACGGCTCCACGGACCATCTCTTCCAGTCTCCTGACGATTCCCAGGCCTTTTTGGACTCCCTCGGCCTTGCTGGCCCACTCCAGGATCGGTCCTTCTCCCATGTCCCTGATGATGAGACTCTTACGGATAAAAGGAAGATGAGTGTCGTCGCCTAGATCTCAGTATGGGGGTTTCTCTTTTCGGCCGCTGCCTGCTTGCAATAACGTGGATCATCTGCAGTGACTGTGGGACTTTTTTGTTAATTTCTTTTTTCTTATTTTTTCTTATATTTCTGTTGCATTTTTTCTTGAATGTGATATCGACATAACTGAGGTAACACTTATTTCCTGTAAAAGTTGTTATACTCGTGTTGATTATTTGTAATTTGGAGATTTGTATAATATTTCTAATGAGGGGGGTGAGCAATGCTCTGTTTGCCATGTTCACCAGTGTCACGAGCATTTATTGTGCAGGGTGGGGGGGGGGGGGGGGGGGGTGTGTGCTGGTCGTTCGTTTTACCAGTACCATACTAATGGTTCTGTGGGGTGGGATAGTGGGATTGGGGGGGGGGGGGGCGAGGGGTTTTGGTGGCAACCTCTTAGGGGGGGTATTGAGAGGGATCTCGATGAAACCACTGCTGTGTTTTTTTGGTATAACCTGATTGACCTATTCCCGCTTGAGAGAATCTTGATAGGATTTTTCTCTGACCCGTATATTTAGTTTTTACTATCTTGCATATCGATCTCTGATCTCTGAATTTGTTTTTGATACTGATAAATGTGTTGTCTTGGAATATGTGGGGGCTTAACTCTCCCAACAAATGGGTTTGCTGTCTTGATCTTTTGTGTAGAAAAAAAATAGATGCTGTCATGGTGCAGGAGTCTCACCTTAAACAACAAGACGTTCCTAGATTTGCTAACAGACACTTTTACGTGGCCGCTTCCTCTTCTGCACATAATAAAACAAAGGGCTTGTTGATGTTATTGCGCCACAGTTTTCAGATCTCTATCTTGGGTACGGGGGAGACGGGGAGGGATGAATAACTTATTTAAAAACCTGCATTTCGGATAAAAAAATTGCTTTTGTTTACGCCCCAACAATGTTTGATCCAGACTTTTTTAATTCATTGACTTAATTACTAGCTGTCTGACTTTAGATTAATGATTGGTGCTGATATGAATGCTGTGATGAACTCGGCTCTTGATAGATCAAGTATGCAGCGGGGAAGTATGCAGACTTTGGCATCCTCCACACTGCAGAGTTTTACATATAATTTCAGTCTTGTTGATGCTTGGCGGGTTTTCAATCCATCAGTTACAGAATTCACTTTTCTTTCGGCGAGACATAAATCCTTCTCTAGGAAGAATTTCATTTTTGTATCGAAATCTCTCTTTTCCAAAGTGCATATTTTTAGAATGGGGTACCCCTCTGCACCTGGGCAATTTATTATTTTGCATTTGTTTTGTTTTATTATTATTATTATTATTATTATTATTATTATTATTATTATTATTATTATTATTATTATGTATTTATGTATTTTAAATGACGGCATAGCCGTTTTGTTTTGTTATTTTTTTATTAAATGTGACAGCGAAGAGCCGTAGGTTTTGTTTGGCAGCGTGGATGGTAAGCCCCATCCACAATTTAAAAAACCTTGTGTAGAAGGTGGCCATCTCCCAAATTAATTAAGTGATTAATTTGTTGCTAATCGGCAGATGGTCACCTGGATAAAAGCTTGCAGCTCTCTGCACCCGGGGTGGGTGTTCGAGAGGAGGAACGAGAGCGAGAGAAACAAAAGTAAAAAGAACAACTAGCTTAAGGATCCGTGAAGGCTACTGCCCAGCCGGACCTTAGGGTTGTATTTGGTGTTCGTGATTTAGTTTTGTTTAAATCTTTTGTTTTGCTCTGTGAGCAAGTGGGTTTTTTTGTTAGACCTTTTATTTTATTTTTTAAATAAACGACGCCACAGCGTCTTTTGCCCTGCAGTACTTGTTAGTTTTCCTTCCTGCTTCTGGCCTGACGTCACCACTACAGCCATCCCTGTCACACGTGGTGTCCATTCTGGGATTCACCAGCGCCTCCTTGACTCAGGCCAGAAAAAGTACTGCAGGTGCCTTAAATTATTTTTTTGGGGATTATTGTTTTTCTTTTTGGAGTGAGGAAGAAAAGGATGGGGAGGAAGAGCTGCAAAAAGCAGCAGCAGCAACCACAGCAGAGCACGAGGTGGTGGTCCCGGGTGCCAACTCAGTTTGGACCCACCAGACTGGGCGACTGAGCAGGAACAATGGAGGGCTGAAGGGGCCCCCATGTGCAGCGCCTGTGGTGAGTTTGGGCATGACAGGGAGGACTGCCCCTACGGTGATCCCCAGTACGAAGAGGCCTGGAACCAGGGCCTGGTTGGGGACGCTGCAGAATGGTTCTGGGCAGTCAACCAGACCCAGGTGTCCTCAACGCTCAAGAGTGAGGAGCCCGAACGACCACCACCCAAGCCTGCACCAGCAGAGAAAGAGTGCCTGCTGGTTCCACCACCATCACCAGAGGAGATCAGCTGGGAGGCCCTCCTCCACACTGTAGAGGCATCCTACTGGTGCCCCATCTGCGGAGAGCAGGGGCATTCCCCACTCAACTGCCCCCTCCTACCAGAGGGGTGCCTGCTGCCTTCACCACCAGAAGGGGAGGAGCCCCTGCTGCCTTCACCACCAGAAGGGGAGGAGCCCCTGCTGCCTTCGCCACCAGAAGGGGAGGAGCTGCCTCTGCCTTCACCACTAGAAGGACCAGGACAGGATGCTGGCGGTCCTCAGCAGCTCCTGCATATGCTGCTGAGCAGAGCACGGGGGAAAACCACCTGGGCCGTAGCGGCCACGAAGAGGGTCAACCCCAGCACCCCAGCTAGTCCTGATTCCTTCACCAGGGGGAGAAGTAGAGCTCCCGCTGTTGCCTTCATGGCCAGGGGCTTCCCTCCCGCCATCACCTCCCGAGGGTCCGCTGCCGCCGTCGCCTCCCAAGGGTCCACTGCCGCTGTCGCCTCCCGAGGGTCCTCTGCTACCATCGCCCGGGGATGCCACACCTGCTCTGCTCGGGGATGCCACGCCCACTTCACTCGGGGGTGCCATGTCTGGATCGCCTGGGGTTGCCTGCGACAGGCACCAGCCACCCTGGATCGGGCGATCCAGCTGGCAGCACAGTACCAGGCAGCAGAACCAACGGCCGTTAAGCTGCCTGGAAACAGTGTTACTCTAGCATCATCCCCTCTCTACTGGCCCTAGGGAAGGCAAAGGGACTGGGGGGGAGGGGTAGTCTGATCTTTGGATGGAGTGGGGTGGCGGGAGCTCCCGGCCCGAGAACTGGGGTGGTGGGGTCACCCACGGGCTGCTGCGGTGCTGGACCAGGGTCTCTTGCATCCCCGCCATGGGATGTGACCTCATCCGACTTGCCCCTTAGATAAAGGGGCATTCAGAACAGAAAATAGGAGGCACTTTTTTACACAGAGAATTGTGAGGGTCTGGAACCAACTCTGCTTGAGATGAGATTCTAGGATCAATAAGCTACTAACAACCAAACAAGCAAGATGGGCTGAATGGCCTCCTCTCGTTTGTAAACTTTCTTATGTTCTTATGTTCTTAAGACTCCAGCAGACGGGTTTTGTGATTCCTGTTTCAGTGGATGATACACAAACCCAGGCCCTCTTAGATTCACGGTGTAGTCCGTCCTTAATAGAGGAGAGCTTAATCTCACCGGGGCATAAGCAAATAACAGGACAGGTGCAAATTAAATGTATTCATGGGGATGTGCGCTCTTATCCCAAAATGTATTTGAATTAAAAAATTGGTCAGCAGGTGAGGCGAGTGCAACTGGGTTTGTGTCCTCGGTTGCCAGTGCCTGTAGTTCTGGGGCGGGACTGCGAGCAGTTCAAAGATTGGTTGGCTGCTGTGACAGCCCTGTCCTCCCTATTGGCTAAGAAAGAGGAAGTAATTGGAAAGATCTTCCCCTTTCGCGACACGGCATGGTATTGCCATAGATTTAACACTAGAACCGCCACAGTAGTCATTTTGACAGTTTTCACTTTTAAAATTTAAGTTACTCTGCATTTGTTAAAGATCCCCAGTTCTTGACTTTTCCTAAATACATGAATTAAATATACTGACTGCGTTTGAAAGTCAGATTCACAAAAATAAAAAATTTGTGAGCACTTCTACCTAGAACCGCCAAAAGTAGTCATTTTGACTGCTTGTTACAATACATGCGTTTATTGTCAGTATAACCTACAATACGCTATTTATATATGTATACAATCCAGTTTGTTATCTGTACTTCTGCTGAGTTTACAGCAGTATGTATTTGAAAAGAATATTGCTTTTGACATCTAGATATGTGTTATCCAAATATCTATTGTAATCCTATCAATTCCTTGAAGAACTGCCGTCTGGCTGTCTACGTGAGCATATATAGTCTGCTGTCTTATAATATTACTATTACAATCATTTTTCGAGAAATCTTGATATTTTTGCATTTGATTTGAGAGCAACTACTTTGCCTTGGCATCAGAAATTTGGAACGACTTCATTGAAAACAACATTGCCTATTTCAAGCTAAACATAAAACATTCCATGGACAAGCAGCTGTTTCCAACAAAAGCACGGTGTCGCTGGACAAACAAACCTGTCAAATTTGGGATCAAATTTTGGCTGGCAGCGGACCCTACCCCTACCTGTGCAAAGATGAAACTCGCCCAGCTGGTCAGAGACTGGGTGACAATATGTTAGGCTGATGTAACCATGCTTAGGAAAATAGATGAATGTTA
Organism: Acipenser ruthenus; assembly: GCF_902713425.1. Taxonomy (NCBI): domain Eukaryota; kingdom Metazoa; phylum Chordata; class Actinopteri; order Acipenseriformes; family Acipenseridae; genus Acipenser; species Acipenser ruthenus. The sequence goes on from NC_081192.1 coordinate 57,627,530, forward strand.
CCAATATATATATATTTTTTTATTTCACTGTAATTAGCAAAACAGTTGAAGAAAAAAAAAAAACAGCCTGGTTGCAAGAGAAGAAGAAGAGCGTTTCTACCATCTGCGCAAAACCTCACCGGTGTCCAGTTGCTGTATCTTACAATGTACTGGACATGGCAGCCATCAATTCCTTAGTTTTGCACAATGAATGCACTGGGGAAAATATCATCTTATGATGCCAGCGAGTTATTTTATTTTTTATTTTATTTTTTATAAATAATTATTTTGATTTTACAATTGTGTATGTAGGCCTACATACAACCAGTTTACAGCTGGTTACACAATATTTTCTTTTGAAATGTTTATTTTATTATAGTTTTTCATTTTTTGAAGTCGTGCTATGCAGTAGGCTAATGTGAAAACAAGGCTTTTATGTTATTTTTGTAAATAATGACTTTGTTTTCACAATTTTGTATGTACATATAGCAGTTTACACTATCTTCTTCTGAAATGTTTATTTTATTATAGTTTTTCATTCTTTACATCATGCATTATATGCGCAAATTTTTCGAAAATAAAGTCTTTTATGTTATTTTTGTAAATAATTACTTCATTTTTACAATTTCGTATATACATATAGCAGTTTACAACTGTTTACACAATATCTTCTTTTGAAATGTTTATTATAGTTTTCCTTTTTGCATTACATGTGTTAATTTCGAAAATAAAGCCTTTTCTGTTCATTTTTTCATTTAAATACGATGTTTCTGCTATGCAAATGTTAGATGTGATGTTCATAAATAAAACTTGAGTTGTATCTGATAGTTTGTGTTTCATTTTCATATCGAAGCTGATTAAAAATGTACCTGTCAAAATGACTACTACTGGCGGTTCTAGGTAGTAGCATAAACCCGGCGGTTCTAGTGTTAAACTGTTAAATCACCAGCAGGTGGGCGTTTGGGGTGTTTTGGAGGATTGGTTAGTTTGAGGATCAGTAAATATGCTTGCTTTGGTCTCCCACCATAATGAAGCTGTACTTTCAGATTAATCCAACAAGACGTTTGTTCAACTTCACATGCTTTCATGGAAACAAACAAAAATAAAATACATACAAACAGTACATGCACTGCATATGCAGCTCACAGCTATAATAAAAAGTAACATGGAGACCACATTTATCCATCAGTAGCTTTGATAGAAGGCTGACATGACCAGTCAAAAACAAAATGGAGAATAACCATTTAAAAAACAAATGCATAACCCACATCAGTCACAAAACTACTAAGTTACCTTACAATTAATTAATGACATCTTCTTTTCATCAATACCAATAAGAGATAAAACCGAGTATAGCAAAGCATTATTAGTTTCAATCTGCACCTCAATTAACAGTTATCTGAAATAAAAATCTCTTATTAATCTTAATAACCCTAAATATTATTCCAAATTGGATGAATAAATGAAATAAATCAAGCTTCAGGAAGTATTGAACTTTACAATCACTGCTTCTGGGTTATTCCATACATACTGTATTTATGCACTGATTTATTTGCAAGCCTGAGAGTGAGCATTTTGACCTCGAACTTACAATCAAGGTTAAGGACTTGTCCTAAGTTTCCCTGGAGAACACTGTAGATCAGGGGTCTCCAACCCTGGTCATGGAGAGCTACTGTGGCCGCTGGTTTTTGTTTCAACCAAACCCTCAGTTACTTAATTGAACCAATTATTGGTTTAATTAGTCAAGATTAACAGGTGTTCCAGATCTTTAGCCACTGATGATGTAAAGACACCTATAAAACCTGCTGGATAGGGGCTCTCAAGGACCAGGGAGGGAGACCCCTGCTGTAGATCACATTGCAGACAGATTGATATTCTCAGTAATTAGTTTAAGTCTGCTGAGACACTTGCTATCACCAATTAATCAAGCTAATTTACTCAGTACGCAAGTGCAGAGACACAGGTTATCACCAATTAATCAAGGTAATCTACTCAAAGTCTGGGCAACACAAGAGGGTTAACCAGGGTCCGACCCAGGTACATGGTTTCACACTATGCAGGATTGTGACCCGGTTAGCCATGACCCGGATCCAGACACAGTTAGGCGTGCCAGTGTGAAAGGGTGCAGTAGAATATCTTAAGATATTAGTAGAGCATTGCATTTGAAGAGCCGAAATCCTAAATGTTTTTTTCTTGTTTTGTGTATGGTAAGCCAAGAAGGACTTTCCATCATAATTGCATGTAACTTACAGTTTTTAAGCTAAGCAATTATAAGAGCATCTCTTACAGTGAAATTTATGGAAGTTGTTTAGACCAACTACTCGAATGTTATGAGAGTTAGTCCATTGATAAATTGCTGTCTAAATGCCTTGTTTGTCATAACGTTGTTTAATGTAATATTGACTGTGCAATAGTTTTTTAAGAACGTATTGCCTGCTTAATTGTTTGTGTTGATATTCTGCATTATTGGTTGTTGTTGATTTTATAAACGTATTATTAGATTGAATGCATTAAATAAATTCCTTTGTTTTAAAATATATTCCTGGTAAAATGTTTGCCCATTGTAAAAGACAGAAGATCGACACAGAAGCTGTCTTTGACACATCCCGTTTTTGAGTACATCTTAAATGTTTTTTCATCATTTTCTTTGTCATTAGTTCTCTCGCTCTGCCTCTCACCCACGCCTGCAACAGTGTGTGCACAGGTGGTACGCTCAAAACACTCACGAAAAAAACACTCTGGGGAGTATTTTTAGAGTATGTTCAAAGCACTCTACTAGTCACTTTCAAAACACTCTACTTCTATGTTCAAAACAACACACTACATACTTTCAAAACACTCTCAAGCTCAAAACACTCTACAGTACATTAAGTTCAAAGCATTTACATTGCTTTTTACAGTTATGGTATACATTTGTATTTTCCCCAAACATTTTTCAGCTAAAGCTAACTGAATTAACCAACAAAGCAATGTACTAATAGAAATTGCAACTGTACAAACATATTGCATATAAAAATACCGAGTTGAAATACAAAGCAAAAAAAAAAAAAAAAAGAACTATATACGCATAAAAAAAATTTTGTGGCTCATCTTTGTCGTTTTTTTAGTGTACCTTGTGTTTGTACATTAGTTGGCCATCTGTAATGAAAAAACACTGGCAAGTCTCGGAAAATTAGCCTTTCTTCCATTGTTCCCTTTAAGTGCATCTTGGTATTTCCCAAATTAGTTGCACTGTCTATTAGGCCGGCCAGAGACGCGCTTACAACTGTATTGTCATATTTTCTACATTTTCTTTAAATTCTCAAATTAATAAATTGAAACCTGCATAGTAAAAAAAAGTCCTGTATAGCGTTGGGCAGGTTTTTGGGTACCCGTGCCGACCTGTAATGTGCATTTATGTTGTGGTAGAGTGGCTGATAGTAAGGCTGGTCAACGACAGGAAGACAAATGGCAAGCCAAATTATCATTTAGCAATATCTCTAAATATTTGAAGATATCTTCAAATATTTAAAGATATCTCTAAATCATTTTAAGATATCTAAAATACATTTAGCAATATCTCAAAATGATTTACAGATATCTTTAAATTGAGCTTTAAATGAGATATCTAAAATGCATTTTTAGATATCTTTAAATCATTTTAAGATATCTCTAAATGTTTTTGAGATATCTTGAAATACTTTTCAGATATATCTAAATCATTCAGAGATATCTCTAAATAATGTCCTGTTCATTTAAAGATATCTCTAAATCATTTAAAGATATATTTAAATCATTTGAAGATATCTTCAAATAACTTCCTGTTCATTTAGAGATATCTCTAAATCATTTGAAGATATCTTCAAATAACTTCCTGTTCATTTAGAGATATCTCTAAATCATTTGAAGATATCTTCAAATGAACAGGAAGCTATTTTGAGATATCTGGAAATGACTTCCTGTGAAAATGCTCTATGTTTTCAATGGACTTCCTGTCTATTTAAAGATTTTTTTTAAATGAACAGGAAGTTATTTAGAGATATCTTTAAATGATTTAGAGATATCTTTAAACCCCTCATTTTAAGATATCTCTAAATGACAGTTTGGCGTGCCATGCTAGCACAATCCATATGGTTTCCATAGTATTTAAAGATATCTGTAAATCAATTTGAGATATCTTTATTTCTTTTTTAGATATCACAAATTGATTTACAGATATCTTTAAATTAATTTTAGATATCTTAAAAACTGCACAATTAAAGATATCTGGAATTCAATTTGAGATATCTGGAAATGTTTTAGAACAAAAGCCTAGCTTTGTCACAGATCACTAATTGTACTTTCACAGGAACTAAACTAACACGGGACAGCTAAGCTGTTTTCTCGTTACAAAACACGGTTCAGTTCAATGTTTAATACACAGTTGTAGTATCAAAAACCAACCCTCAACCCCCAAGTAGGACCCCCAAGCCCTCTGTTTTTTTCTGCCTATTTTTCTGGCCACCAGCCGCCACTGGATTCTCTGTATACTATATCTAAAGTCTAGATGGCAAATAAATGAAAAACTACTCTTGTAGCAGTTATTCTCACATTTTCCTAATGCAAGGCATTGAAATGTTACTAACACAATAGGTTTCTGTAACTTTTAGAGTAAGGCAGTTTGGATGGAGTTAAGGGCCCAGAGAAAAAAAAAGAAAAATCTTTTCCCTGGACCTGCTATTTCAATAGGGCCTAACCTCTGAATGTGAAAGTGAATGTGAATGCAGCTTGGTTTGAGATAAGAAATTTGGAGAAGCTACTCATTAAATATATACAATTTGGTCCCTCATATCCCTTTCATACACACATACAGTGCCTATAGTAAGTATTCACCCCCCTTGGACGTTTTCACAGTTTGTTGTGTTACAACCTGAAATCTTGATGCATTTAAATTGTGTTTTTTTTTTCCTTTGATTTACACAACCACTCAACACTTTGAAGAGGCAAGATAATTTTTATTGTGAAACAACAGCTAATGAAAAATAAAAAAAACTGAAATGTTTTGGGTAGATGAATATTCACCCCCCTGAGTCAATACTTGGTAGAACCAGCAATTACAGCTGTGAGTCTTTTGGGGCAAGTCTCTACCAGGTTTGCACATCTGGATCGTGCAATATTCGCCCATTCTTCTTGCCAAAATTGTTCAAGCTCTGTCAAGTTGGATGGGGATCGTTGGTGGACAGCAATCTTCAAGTCTTGCCACAGATTCTAAAATCGGATTCAAGTCCGGGCTTTGACTGGGCCACTCTAGGACATTCACTTTCTTGTTTTTAAGCCACTCCAGTGTCGCTTTGGCTGTGTGCTTGGGGTCATTGTCCTGCTGAAAGGTGAATCTCCGTCCCAGTCTTAGGTCTTTTGCAGACTGAAGCAGGTTTTCCTCAAGGATTTGCCTGTATTTAGCTCCATCCATTTTGCCCTCTACCCTAACAAGCTTCCCAGTCCCTGCCGATGAAAAGCATCCCCATAGCATGATGCTGCCACCACCATGCTTCACAGTAGGGATGGTGTTACCTGGGTGATGTGCTGTGTTGGGTTTGCGCCAGACATAACGCTTTGCATTTAGGCCAGATAGTTCAATTTTTGTTTCATCAGACCACAGAATCTTTTGCCACATCTTTTCAGAGTCTCCCACATGCCTTTTTGCAAATTCCAAGCTTTGCGGAGTACCTGAGCTATTGTTGACACATGGACAGTTTCTTCCATCTGTGACCAATGCACTTCTTACCCAGCTGCTCAGTTTGGGAGAACGGCCTGCTCTAAGCAGATTCTGGGTGGTGCCGTATACCTTCCACTTCTTAATGATTGACTTGACTGTGCTCCAAGGGATATTCAATGCCTTTGAAATCGTTTTATACCCCTCCCCTGATCTGTGCCTTTCCACAACTTTATCCAGGAGTTGTTTTGAAAGCTCCTTGGTCTTCATGGTTGTATCTTTGCTTTCAATGCATTACCCAACAGTGGGACCTTACAGAGACAGGTGTATTTAATCTGAAATCATGTGAACCACTTTTATTGCACACAGTTGGACTCCATTTAACTTATTGTGTGAATTCTGAAGGCAACCTGAGCTTATTTAGGAGTGTCATAGCAAAGGGGGTGAACACTTATCTAATGAAGACTTTTCAGATTTTTATATTTAATTGATTTGTTTTTTCACCCCCCCCCCCACATTTTTTCACACATTAAAAGTGTTGAGTAGGTTGTGTAAATCAAAGGAAAAAAATCCCATTTAAATGCATCACAATTTCAGGTTGTAACACAACAAACTGTGAAAACGTCCAAGGGGGGTAAATACTTACTATAGGCACTGTGTGTGTATATATATATATTTGAGCTCAAAGAGCCAGCTGCCCAACGTTTCGATATGTTGTACATATCTTTCTCAAGGGAGCCTGTGTTTGAATCCAAACATTGGAGGTATTTATAGGTTTTTGACGGCATGACAACTACTTGTTATTGTTTACATTCAAATTCATGATTTATTCTTACATGATGTAATGGTGTTCTATATATTGTGACATCATTGTTACTTCTATCTTTGAATCTGTATTAATTCTAATTAACACTACTTTACATAAACTTATCTTTTTATTATATCATGCAATGCTGGCTCTGAGGATCAGTCTAGATTTGGCCTCCCCAGCGCATCAGCATGCACAACTTTTGAATGAATTTTGTTTATTTATTTAAATGTTATATATTTATTGAAGTTAATTAGTTCATTCTTTTCTGTTGAGTCCCGCTGGCATAATCGTGTTCAGTCTATTTATCCATTTACTTTCTTTTATTCTTCTATATGTCGCATTGTCTAATTTGAGCTGTTCTAATACTACAAACTTTACATCATTTATGTCATGTCCCTGACTGGTGAAGTGCTGTACTATTGGTTCATTCATTTTTTTATTTCTAATTAACGAAAGGTGGTTCTGAATTCTTTTATATAAAGTAGTTCCAGTCTCTCCAACATATTTGATTTCATCACATTTTTCACAGGCTATTCCATAAACAACATTGCTATTTTTACAGTAGGTATTAGTTTTTAGTGGATATGTGGTGTTCTTATGTTTAATTATATTTTTATGTATGTCTATGTGTTTACACACTTTACATCTACTAGTGCATATGTTAGTAGAACCTATTTTGTCAATTATTCTTTTATGTTTACTGTGAACTAAAATATCACCTAAATTAGCTTCTCTTTTGAATGCTACAACTGGGGCCTTAAGAAATACTTTTTTTAATTTTTCTGAATTATGTAGAATCCGCAAGTGTTTCCAAACTATCTTAGAAATATTGGGCAAAAGTTTAGAGTAAGTCATTATTAATGGGACTCTTTTGACATTTTTATCTCTATTTTTATAATCTAGTAGATCATCTCTTTTTAGTTTATCCACTTTTCTTAACTCTGTCTCTATAATTCTTTCTTTGTATCCTCTTTTTTTAAGATTTGTTTTTAATACATTTCTTTGTTTTACATAGTCACTTTCTTTTGAGCATATTCTTCGTATTCTTATTCCTAGACCCTTTGGGATTGCCCTTTTAGTGTGTATCGGATGTGCAGAGGACATGTGTAAATACTGGTGCATGTCAGTAGGTTTACAGAAGAGGTCAGTCTCAATTGAACCTTCTTCAAGTTTTACTATGGTATCTAAAAATTATATTTCTTTCCTTGTCCATCGAAGGTCCACCTTAATATTACTGTGTATTTCATTTGCCATTTTATGAAACTGGAAAAGAGATTCTTCTCCATGTGTCCAAACCCCCAAAATATCATCTACAAACCGAATGTATTCTAAAGGTTCTCTTTCTGATTTTCTAAGTAATTGTTCTTCCCATTTCCCCATGTATGTACTGGCAAAATGCATTCCTAATTTAGATCCTATTGCTGTACCATCGTTTTGTTTGTAATTCTTATCAACAAATGTAAAATAACTGTTTTCTAAAACTATGTTGATCATGTTCAGTACCTCTGCTGTAGGTATTGATTTATCTAGTCTATTATCTAGTGCTTTTTGACAAGCTTCTAAAGTTTCTTTACGAGGGACACTTGGGTACAAGGATTTTACATCCATGCAAAATAAAATTGTATTCTCTGGAAGGTTGTGTTTTATTGATTCAAGTCTTTTTAAAAATTGTGTTGTATCCTTAACATAGCTTGGTAATTTCTCAACGTGCGACCTAAGTTGCTATTTCAGCTATTATGTGTGTTGGATTATCAATCTTGCTGACTATCATTCGCATAGGGTGATTTTCTTTGTGCATTTTAGGATTTCCTCTTGCTAGGCCTGTTCTTGCATTATGTGGCTGCATGTATTTTTTTAATTCTTTTGATATAATTCCTTTATTGTATAGTCTCTCCGCAATTTCCTTAACCTCTTTTACCGATTTATTGATCTTATTGCTTTTAACTTCTTCATATGTATATGTATTATTTAATTCACATTCTACAGATTTCATATAGTCATCTGTGTTCATTATCACTATTCCTGAGCCTTTATCTGCTGGTCTTATCATTATATCATCATCATTTAACAACTCAGTCATAGCTTGTTCCTCAATATTGGTTAAATTAAGTTTACATCTTTTCTTTAGTCCTACTATTATTTCTTGTTTAACTACTTCAATATACATATCTAACCATTTATCTCTTCCATCCGGAGGAGTCCATGTGCTTGTACTATTAACCTTAATCCCATGTTCATAATTACCCTCTGAATCCGAGATATTTTCATTGAAAAAATATTCTGCTAATCTCATGCGTCTCTCCCACTCCTTTAATTCAGTGGCCAGTTTATCTTTATCGATGTATCTTTTAGTCGGTATAAATTTAAGTCCTTTGCTCAGTACCGCTTTTTGGGATGTGGTTAAAGTTTTACTTGATAAATTGAATACTATGTCTTCTGTCTTATCTTTTGTGTATTTGGTACCATGTCTATCTTTGGGTCTCCTAACTTTCTGTTTTGAATTCTCTGTCCTATTCATGTTTAACTCTCTATTTTGCATTTTATTATTTACCTTAACCTGGTTTATTTTTACTGTTTTAGATTTATTTTGATTATCTTTCTTAATTATGCCACAGTATTCAGATTTTCTTCCGGTTTCATTGTCTTTAAATACAATAACTGAGAAATGGTTATTGTTGTATAAAAGATTAATTGGATCGTTCTTATTTTTAATATATTCTATTGTGCCTTCGTATTTAAAACAGTCCTTATTCTTTAAGTCTATGTATACGTGTATGGGCCTATTTAGGAGGTCTACAGCTGCCAGAACTTCTGCCTCTGCCAAGAATCTATACTCCCATCACTTAATTTCATTTTTTCAATATGGGTCACTGAGTCGATGTACATTTCATATTGTTTTATATTGCTTTCCATTAGTTCTATTACATTATGTCTAATTGTTCGATGGTCATTTTGTGAACCGTATAAAACTACAGCTAAACATCTAAAGAAACAGTTCCCGTCCTTCTCTATTTGAACTATGTTGTAGTCGTCATAACTCTTATACTCGCATTGCTTAAGCATTCTATTCGAAAGTGTTTCAGCAGTGTTTTCCTTATTCTCTGATTTGTTATGATTTGAAATTTTAATGTTTTCTAGACCTATTCTATTTTGTAATCCCGGTTGACCTCTTAATTTGTGTAATTTCATTATCTTTTTGTTGTTCAAATGTTCTAGTGTTTTGTTCTCAAAGTTGTCTACTTTACGAAGTAACTGTCTCATTATAGTTGTAGTCAGATGTTTACATACCCCAATGGAAATTTATAATTTCTAGAGATTTCTCAAAAACAAATTATAGGAAAAGTTTTGCATTTGTGGAGGATAAAAAAAAGCTACAAGACATAGATGTCTACAATTATTTATTTCAGCAATTTTTTTGCAAAACTCCAAAAATGCTCATTCAAAAGTATTTATACCCTGACAAGGAAAATGACATTAATACCTAGTTGAGGCACCTGTAGCAATACTAACCTCTTTTAAACAATTAGGATATTTGTCAATGAGCTTTAGTGATTTTTGATCATTCTTTAACGAAAAATTGTTCCAGTTCATTCAGATTCCAAGGACTTCTCTTGTGCACAGTCTTCTTCAACTCATAACAAAGATTCTCCATTGGATTTAGATCGAGACTTTGACTAGGCCATTCCAGAACCTTAATGTTATTCTTCATCTCCATTTTGAAGTATATTTTGATGTGTGCTTTGGATCGTTGTTGTGGTGGAACGTCCCGTTGCGCTTTAAACCAAGTTTTGTAGCAGAGGGTTTCAGAAGATTGGCCAATATCTTTTGGTATGCTATGGAATCCATTTTATTATGTATTGGAACTAAATTTCCTGTGCCATTAGAAGAAAAAACAGCCCCACAGAAGGATATCACCACCTCCATGCTGGACAGTAACCCCACAGAAGGATATCACCACCTCCATGCTGGACAGTAACCCCACAGAAGGATATCACCACCTCCATGCTGGACAGTAGGTATGGTGTTCTTTTCTTTGTATGCCTCACCAGACTTTCTCCAAACATAACGACTATCAGCATGACCAAATAGCTTGTTTTTGTTTCATCACTCCACAAAACCTTTGAACAGAACTCTATCCATATCAATCATTCAAATGCCGTTTTGAAAACTTTAAGCGATTGTCCACATGACGTTTTCCTAAGAGTGGCTTTTTCCTTGGACTGCGACCATTGAGACCTATGGTTGAAATGGAAACCCCAGTCCCACTTGCAGCCAATTCACTTTGAATATCTTTGGAAGTCAATCTGCGATTGTTATTAATCTTCTTCACAATTCTTCTACTTGTTCTTGGTTAAAGAACCTTCTTTCTTCCAGACTGAGGGAGCATTGTGACAGTACCATGAGTCTTGTACTTCTTGATAATAGATAGAATAGTTGAAATTGGGATACTCAAATGCTTGGAAATCTTCTTGAATCCTTCTCCAGCTTTATGACAATAAATAGTTTTCTGCCTAAGGTCTTCAGTTAGCTCTTTACGTTTTTCCCATATTGACTTATTGGTAATGACAGCAATCATCCTATGCCTAACCCTTTTATACTCTCTCACATACAATCTAGCATTTTCCAGACTTTTCTAGAATTAGGTCTTGTGGCAGGATGGTTCTTGTACTCTGGTCAAGGGGTTAACTAGCTGTTAATTATCTTATTACCCCTCGGCCACAGTCAGCATGAGTTTAGTAAGGATGCGTGACTGTCAGCTAGTTAAATAATCAGTCGCTGATCAGCCACCCATCCTCACGAGGTTTTTAAAATATACAAACAATAACAAATACGCTGCCCTTTTATCTGCGCCGCAAACAAAAATACAAATAATAATAAATATTCTCCCCCCCCTTCTTCATGGCTGGCAGCTGCCCTTCATGGGGCTCCAGCCACAGTATTTCCTGCCACATGGCAGGACTGGTAGCGATCCCAGGCAAAACAGGACCCTTGGGAGGCGACGGCAGCAGCTGCGGACCCACGGCAGGCGACGGCAGCAGCAGCGGACCCTCGGGAGGCGAACTCGGGAGGGGAGCCCCTGGCCATGGAGGCGGCAGCGAGAGCTCCACTTCTCCCTCGTACCCTGTAACTGGTGGCTCTCCAGGCGATGCAGAGCAACAGGCAGCCCCAGGCGATGCGAAGCAGGCATCTTTGGGCGGTGCGAAGCAGGCATCCTTGGGTGGTGCGAAGCAGGCATCCTTGGGCGGTGCAAAGCAGGCATCCTTGGGCGGTGCGAGGCAGGGCAGGAGCAATTCTTCCCATGACGGTGAATGTGGAACCAGCAGGTATTCACCCTCTGCTGGTGGAGGTGGGAGGGGCAAACAGTCCTCCCACGGCGGCTGAGGCGGAACCAGCAGGCATTCACCCTCTGCTGGTTGAGCTGGGAGTGGCAAGCAGTCCTCCCACGGCGGTTGAGGCGGAACCAGCAGGTATTAACCCTCTGCTGGTGGAGGTGGCGGAGGCAGAGGCAGCTCCTGCTGCTCTGCCCCTAGCGGTGGTGGAGACAGAGGCAGCTCCTGCTGCTCTGCTCCTGGTGGTGGTGGAGACAGAGGCAGCTCCTGCTGCTCTGCTCCTGGTGGTGGTGGAGATAGAGGCAGCTCCTGCTGCTCTGCTCCTAGTGCTGGAGACAGTGGCGAGGGCTCCTCACCCTCTGGCGTTGGAGATGTCAGTGATGGGACCTCTCCCTCTGGTGCTGGAGATGACAGCAATGGCTCCTCTCCCTCTGGCGCTGGAGACGACAGCAATGGCCCCTCTCCCTCTGGAGCTGGAGACGGCAGCAATGGCTCCTCTTCCTTTGGTGCTGGAAACAATGGCGAGGGCTCCTCTCCCTCTGGCGTTGGAGACAGCAGCGATGGCTCCTCTCCCTCTGGCGCTGGAGACGGCAGCGATGGCTCCTCTCCCTCTGGCGCTGGAGACGGCAGCGATGGCTCCTCTCCCTCTGGCGCTGCAGATGGCAGTGATGGCTCCTCTCACTCTGGCGCTGGAGACGGCAGCGATGGCTCCTCTCCCTCTGGTGCTGGAGATGGCAGCGGCGAGGCTTTTCCCGATGGAGCTGGAGATAGCGGTAGCCCTGCCACATCTGCAGCCAGGTAGCGGATTACCATGTCCGCAACCTCCGGGAGGGACACTGGGCAGTGTTGCTTTTCCCAGGCTTCCCATCGCTCTCCATCTCTGGCCCACAGGAGGTTGATCACATCGGGGAGGGCCTCTTCAGCATTCCTCCCAGGCTCCACCAGCCAACCCCAGATTCCCTCAGAGGAGAGTGAACTCGTTGGCCTCTTAGCCAGCGGGACCTCTCCCCCTGACGCCGGACGCTCAGGCTCCTCCATCTCCTGCCATGCGTGGCTCTGGCTGAGTGGAAGATACCTGACCTCGCCACACAGGAAGCACCACCCTTCCTCATCCAGACAGGCAAGGCAAACATCCGGCGTAGTAGAGACGTGACGGGACCTGTGACCGGGCCCGCGCTGCTCTTGATGCGCCTCCTGTTGCTGTTGCTGCTTTCTTCGGCCGCTTCTTCCCATTTTTTTTTTTTCAAAACACAAAAACCACTATTCGAAAAAAAAAAAAAAAGTCCTTTCTTTCCTGGTCCGGCTGTTGGAGGCGTTGTTTTGTCCCACGCAGGATACCATATGTGGCAGGATGGCTTGCAGTGGTGAGGTATGGTGACATCACGGACCAGGAAATAACAGAACCAAAACAATGGATGGGCGGGTGAAAGCTGAATTCAGCTGAATTTATTAACTAAATAAACAAAACAAAAGATTTCAATAATCAACAAACCAAAAAGGCACAAGGGCCAAACGAATAAACAAATACGATTTAGCAGTCGTTTTTAAATGTGTCTCCTCTCTTCTCGCTCTCTCCGCTCCCCGTACTCTCCTCTGTACACTCTCCCCCCGCAGCACGGACAGCTGCAGGTTCTTATACTCTGGCCGAGGGGTTAACTAGCTGTTAATTATCTTATTACCCCTCGGCCACAGTCTGCACGCGTTTGGTAAGGATGCGTGACTGTCAGCTAGTTAAATAATCAGTAGCTGATCAGCCACGCATCCTCACGAGGTTTTTAAAATATACTAACAATAACAAATACGCGACGCTTTTATCAGCGCCGCAAACAAAAATACAAATAATAATAAATAAAGTATATGGGGGCGGGACACTCCTCCACAGGTCTGCATTATCATATTGAAATTTCTAGCACCTTGTAGACAATACTATCATAGCTTGAAAGGGTATGAATACTTTTGAATTAGCATTTTTTGAGTTTTGCAAAAAAATTTGCTGAAATAAATAATTGTAGACATCTATTTCTTGTAACTTTTTCCTCATCCACAAAAGCAAAACTATTGCTACAAAAGATTTTTCCTAAAAGTCTTTGTTTTCTAGAAATTTCTAGAAATTATAAATTTACATTGGGGTAATTCTATTGGGGTATTCCTTAGATATGAACTGAAGTATGTCACTTAAAAAAACGAATAATAATAAAGAAACAAAACAAAAGAAACAACTTACTTCAGATCCCAGCAAAACGGGGTCGCCATTGCTTAATTCAAGCATGCTTAGTGTTTAGGTGTGCATAGAAGAAATGGACTTACATTCTGCTTTCCCACAATGTTATCAAAAGGAAGTTCAGGGCTCCAAGATCCTTCAGTAAAGGTGGTACTGCTGTTTCGTCTGTCTGAAGAGCTAATTGACTCCTTCATAATGTCTTCTGGTAAGGTCAGAAGACTCTCTTCAGGCTGCTTTATTAGATATGTTTCGATATTGTGTTTCCTTAAGAATTCATTCCTTTCCTTGCCATGCCCTTCTTCCACTTCATAGTCCCCGTTTAGACAATCCAGGGCAGCTTTTGAGATATGAATTCTCCTAGAAAGCAACAGTTAGAGTATACATATTGCCAGTTGTGAATTGGTTTTATGATGTTTAGACCATCAAGCTCATTAAACTTGTGACCTGAGCCATATTCAAACCCAGCCCTTCAAGCTGTTGTGTTTACAACAGGAAATGTGACCATAAGTTTTCATACCAAAGTTGCAACTACGCTTCAGATCAGTATATTTCATGGATAATTGTGATGACAGCATTCAAGCCTTTGAAGAGTTTTATGAAAAGCACTTTAATTGAGGAGCAGTTTTCCAAAACACACTCAGTCCACCAGCACTAGTTGTGAGATAAATCGAGAAAAAAAAATAAGCATCCCTGTCTTTTTTTTCTTCAAAAGTTGAATCCACTAAAATTTATTCACATCAGTCAGATAAATGATATATCTAACACTCAATAACACATTCTATAATGGTATAGAAATATAAGCACCTAAAATGTATGGGTTACACAAAATGTCCTCAGTCTTTTGCAAAACTAGGCACCAAATCCAAGACTGAGAACTTTATACGTACTTAAGAAATGATTAAATGAAATAATATATGAAACACATATACTGTATATGTATATGAAGTGTTAACATATTTTAGTCAGCACAATAAAAAAAGGAAGTGCTATAAATAAAGTGCTATAGAGTTAACTTTTTCTTGTTTTTCTTTTACATTTACTTGGCTGTTGTTTTAAAATGTTTGCTGTCATGACATTCTTTTTTCCTTCCCCCCTTCTCATGCCCTCAACCAGGTTGAGGTCAGGTGCCGAAAAATGTCTGGGCAGTTGAGTTATGCTATCAATAAAGATAGTTGCACATTTGCCTACAGTAACGAACATATACTGCAGCAATACTACAGTAAGTAACATGAGTATTAGCTGCAATCTAAGAATCTCTTATGAGCTAAACCGCTAGCTACAGTATAGCCGATATTAAGAACCCAGGAGACTAATGCTGCAATCTCGAAGTAGTACCTACCACAGCTTATATCTGCTAAAAATAACTTAAAATGTGTTTATTTAAATGTAGAAATTATTATTTGTGTTTTATGAAATGACTAAGTCCTCAGATTTAACTTTACAATGGTTTTAAACCTTGTGAGTCAGGCAATCTGCTATTATTGTGCTGCTTGCATTTCACACATCTCTCTCTATTCTTCCAGCAGTTACTAGAATCACAGGGTTTCTTCCTGTCCATTTTACTTTCATTGATAGGTAATATAAAATCCTCCAGCAGCTCTCAAGCTCCCCCCTATGATGGCAGCTATTTGAAAGAACACAACTCAGCAGACTGAGTGCCTTTTGCAGAATCAGGAAGGGACTTTAGTTGTATGAATCAGGGTGACTGAATAAAATGTAAACCAAATGGTGTTTTGTTTGTATGATAATAATAACTGAAAACACTGATATAAAAATATACTTTTTTTTTTTTTTTTTTTAAACTTAGACAGGTGTTATTTAAATGGCTTACCCTGGTATTCCACCTGATTCAAGTTTATTTGCAATGTCTACATCCCAGGACCAGACATCAAACTGCCATTTCCGCAGACCCAGCACCCCGCACAGCACAGAGCCAGAGTGGATCCCAATCCTCATGTCAATGTCGTGCTTCGTGCGTGACCTTACATATCTGTTTCAACATATTAAAAGAAAAATAGAATGTAACTTTTTTCAAATGTTGGGGTTCAGTTATTATCTGATAACAGGGATGTACAGTGAAATACAAATGTCCTGAAACAAAATGTGTTGATACGAAATACATATATATACAGTGCCTATAGAAAGTCTACACCCCCTTGAACTTTTTTTCACATTTTGTTGTGTCAGTGCCTCAAAGTTTCATGCATTTAAATGAGGATTTTTCCCACTTATCTACACACCATACTCCACACTGTTATGGAGAAAAAAAAAGATATATTAAAAATACAAAACTGAAATATCATAATTGGATAAGTCTCCACCCCCCTGAGTTAATACTTGGTTGAAGCACCTTTGGCAGCAATTACAGCTGTGAATCTGTTGGGAGGGGTCTCTACCAACTTTGCATACCTAGATTTGACTATATTTGACCATTGTTCTTTACAAAACTGTTCAAGCTCTGTCAAGTTCCTTGGGGAGTGTTGATGGACAGCAATCTTCAAGTCATGCCACAAATTTTCGATTGGATTTAGGTCGGGGCTCTGACTAGGCCACTCAAGGACATTAACCTTTTTGTTCCTTAGCCACTCCAGTGTAACTTTGGCTGTGTGCTTTGGGTCGTTGTCATGCTGAAAGGTGAACTTCCGTCCCAGTTTCAGCTTTCTTGCAGAGGGCAGCAGGTTTTCCTCAATGACTTTTCTGTACATTGCTCTATTCATTTTCCCTGCCAATGAGAAACATCCCCATAACATGATGCTGCCACCACCATGCTTCACAGTAGGGATGGTGTTCTTTGGGTGATGCGCTGTGTTGGGTTTGCGCGAAACATAACGCTTTGCATTTAGGCCAAAAAGTTCCATTTTTTCGTCAGACCACAAAACCTTTGCCACATGGCTACAGAATCTCCTGAGTGTTTTTTTGCATACTTCAAATGGGATTCAAGGTGGGCTTTCTTGAGTAATGGCTTCCTTCTTGCCACCCTACCGTACAGGCCAGATTTGTGGAGTGCTTGGGATATTGTTGTCACATGCACACTTTGACCAGTCTTGGCCATAAAAGCCTGTAGCTCTTGCAAAGTTGCCATTGGCCTCTCGGCAGCCTCTTTGATCAGTCTCCTTCTTGCTCGGTCATCCAGTTTGGAGGGACAGCCTGATCTAGGCAGGGTCTTGGTGGTGCCATACACCTTCCACTTCTTAATAATCGCCTTGACCGTGCTCCAAGGTATATTCAAGGCCTTTGATATTTTTTTATACCCATCCCCTGATCTGTGCCTTTCAACAACTTTGTCCTGGAGTTCTTTTGAAAGCTCCTTGGTGCTCATGGTTGAGTCTTTGCTTTGAAATGCACTTTTCAGCAGAGGAAACCTACAGGAACTGCTGAATTTATCCTGAAATCATGTGAATCACTACAATTTAACACAGGTGGAGACCACTTAACTTGGTGGGTGATTTTGAAGGCGATTGGTTACACCTGAGCTAATTTAGGATTGCTATTACAAGGGGGGTGGACACTTATCCAACCAAGCTATTTCAGTTTTTATTTTTAGAATATTTTTTTCACTTGGAAGTTGTGGGGTAGGATGTGTAGATAAATGAAAAAAAAAAACTATTTTAATGAATTTAATTCCAGGCTATAAGGTAACAAAAGGTGAACATTTTGAAAAGGGATGTATACTTTCTATAGGCACTGCATATATATATCAGCTGTGCAACTCCAGTTTGAATAATACATATTATAATAACAATGGCCTTGTATATTTGTTGCTGTTTTTTTAAGTACCCCTGTTTATTTATTTATTTGTATATAGTTTTGTTTCTGTTGTAAATAAGTATATATTTCCTCACAAATAACATACTTGAGATGGATTTTGAGAGGGCTGTTTTTTAAGCCTAATGTAACAATTGTGATTTTGGAAAATGTACCCTGGTGAGCCAAAAAATTCAAATGGGGGTGGGGCTTTTTTGTCTGTTTTAACCCACTCAAGATATTTGTTTACTACATCTCAAGCGAAATCTGCTAGAGTCAAATTGTGTAGTGCCTGATTAGAAACCAAGCATTCACATTGTGTAGTGCCTGATTAGAAACCAAGCATTCAATGCCTTGGATGAATAAATGCTTCCATAATATCTCCCAATAAGTCATTCCCTGGTTAGCTCCTGTTGATTTCAATATATACAATATACAATAATACTGAATGAATGTCCACCAGACCATAACACTAATACTGATATTAGTATTACATTATATATATATATATATATATATATATATATATATATATATATATATATATATATATATATATATATACTAACTAACTGAAGGGAGGTATGTTAGCTAAATAAAGCAATTATTCCCTTATACAGAACATAATAAAACTGGGGAAAATAGACTGCAGTACCAGCTTGCTGACCACTAGAGGTCATTGCTCTGCAGAAATCAAGATCCTCAGAAACACCTGGGGTTAGCCCTTTTAACTGTGTGTCTGTGTAAACAATCGAAACAAAAACACATTGTAAATGTGAAAAAACGTCAAGTTATCAGAAGTGCCCAGCCATTTAAAGTGGAGATATCAAAAACACAAGCCAAATTTCAAGAAACCATTGGGGCAACCTTGCCCAGGACAAAGCAAATAGGCACAACTGTAAAACCGATGGGGGCCAAGATTGCCCCAATTGTTTCTTCTAACTTGTATCAAAAACACAAGCTAAGTTAGAAGAAACAATTGAGGCAACCTTGGCCAGCACCAAGCAAATAGGTACAATTGTAAAAGCAGTGGGTTGCCCCAATTGTTTCTACTAACTTGGCTTATGTTTTGATGCAAGTTCGATCTGCTTTTACTGTGCCTGAAAAACACAAGTTACAGTTACAGGGTACCAATATTTATGAATGAACTCCACTGACTTTCATAGAGTTGGAGTCATAAATATCGGTACCCTTTGCCTTAACTCAGTTAATTGACCAGATTTTTAACTACCACTTGGTAAGATGAATTCAACACACTCACAAGAGGTGTCATTGCCGTGTAAGTATAGTGTATCAAACAATATTTATAACACTTAATACATTGGTAAATAACATTGTTGCAAATAGAGGGTATGTCAACTTTTGACGACAACTATATATCTTGTGTAAAAAGAGTCAAAGGCTATTTCATAGTCCCAAGCAAAGTGGTAGTTCGCACTCGTTGCTGGTTTGAATCATATATAGTGCTATACAATAAAAATGAATTTCCTCATTTCTATCGAATACAAAATATATGATGAAAGGCTTCTGATACAAAATCTCTGAACAAAGAGATTTTAGATGGTTATACATTTTAAAAACCAAATGTCTGCTGCAGAGAGTGCAGTAAAGCCACTTAAGATTATATTGGTTATGGTCAAATCTTTATTACAATAAAGTTGAAGTTTTCTATAACACCAACTTGTACCTGATTGTTTTGATCATGCTTAGTCCCATTTCGACACAGCAGTGAGCATGATCTTGTCGTGGCTCAGGCAGTCCAGACACACAGTAGTAGCAATCGCCAAGGATCTTTATTCTTAAGCAGTGATGTTCCTGAGAGAAAGGGAAGTCATTATGACATGGAGCAGCACGTCCATTATTTAATGACAGGGTGTTGTAATATACTGAAATAACACAATGGATGTGGGCATTATGAGGCACAACACAACACCCTGGAGAATCATAATTCGATTATGAAATGGTATTTATCATTGTTTCTTACTAACATACTAAAAAGGCACTTGCACTCAAGGATTTTCATTGGTGTGTCCTTCTGCTGTTTTAAAACAGAAGGTTCAGGTGAGCAGCGCTGTGTGTGTGTGCATGTGGTGCTATATTTATCATTTTACAGATGGTATTAAAAACAATTTAGTACCAGCAGCCAATCAGCTTCTATCAGACAAGTACTGGCTTTTTCATTTTGACTTGCTGTAACGAAAGCTCAGTTCACAGCAAATAGTAAACAGAGACAATAATGCAATTTATACTCATTTGCTCTAGTGAGTAGGTGATGTTGTGAGAGGTGCTGAGGATATAAAAAATAAAAAGCATTGGGGTTTCAGGCATTTTGTATTTTTGTAGTGAAAGAACAGGTTAGAGTGGATTAATAAAGTCCTCATACATCATTTCACAATTTCTTGATTGTTTCAATGTGGGAGTTTTTTTCGTTGAATGTTACTGTTGCATATCTTTTTGCATATACTGTTGCATATCTTTTTCCTGACGTGTCTGTTTTTATTGAAAAAAGTTGGAAAACATGCTTTATTATAACGGAAGGGGTTCATGGAGTCCCCATTTTCTTACATTTCCCGATATCCTTTTTGTTTCTGTTTACCATTTAGCGGATTAATATTTAAATATAAATATTTTGTGATGAGGCTCCAGCCATGGTTATATTGTGACATTTTTCAATGGTTGGAATGTGTGATTGACCAATCAAAGAGCAGCATCTCTGCCTGCCATTTTATAATGTATTTCATACCTCTTCAAACAGCAAACAACCAAACACCATTCATTTTAGTTGGGGAGGATTTTGATTACTTTTATATCAGACAGCAGATCAGCCTTGAGTTTCCATGTTGAATCATTCATTTGATGAGCAACACCGCAGGAAACTCAGATGAAGGAGATAGACATGCAACGTTTGGGTCTTAGTCTACATAAAAGGCATGGAAGTGTGAATTATCATATTTAACAAACACCAAACTTTTTTTATTTCCTATTTTCAAAATTATAATTTTGATAACATTATATTGTAGCAGTCCTGGGGGGTAGCTACATGACTCATTTTAGGGATGATTAGTCACACAGGCCCTCATATTTCAGGCACGAGTTTCCGTTCTGGTACACAGAGGTTAGAGAGACTGTCATGGAACGGGCTGTGAAGAGGTCCAACGATTGTGTTCTGGTGCCTGTGAAATTTTCCTGGTGCTTTTAAATAATAGCCCCCGTAGTTTGAGCTCATTGGTGGGGCATTTTGTTACATCAAGCTTGACCTCCTGATTTGACCACCACCTGATTTGTTTGTGGTGAGGACTCTGCTCTTTTTTTTTTTTAATAATCAATCATCTTATTTTTAATTGTCTGCACAACCGGTGTAACTCCCACCCCTGGTACACGACACTAATGTGTCACTAATGAGTGCTAAAGAATACCCAGCAGTGATCTAGTTAAATATAGGATTATTATAAAACACTCTAGCTATATCTCTAGAGAAGTTGTTACTGGCAACAGTTACAAATAGGGGTGTGTAGATACTTAGAGATTCCAAGTAAATGCTTTTAATATGTTTCAAGACAGCAGGTATTAATTAAAACAGAAATAAACCTGTTAAAAACATGTTAATTGCAAAACACAAAGTTATGCTTTTCACATTTGCAATTTACACATTATTAATTATTATAAAAATACAATGTATTCTGGCAAAGTGAATTCATAAGAATGTATCTAATTTACACTGCCAAGAATGTGTAGACTGCAAATGATGGGGAAAAGCATCACTTTAAAAAATGGATTGGCCTACAGACTGCAGATTACCAAAAGGTATGCTGGGACAGGGCCAATAATGATGTGTTAACATCATTACTGGCCCCATTTTCGTTGTGCTTGGAATGTGTTGGCTCTTCATTTGTTTTTCATGTTAATTCAGGTTATGAAAATATTTGAAATACAATGTTAAAGATACATGGCTTCATCCTGGTAATTGTTGTAGGTCACATGTTCTGAAGACAGCTAGAATGCATTTGAACTGAAACACATGAAGTGAAAGCACCAGGAAGCAGCAGTAACTTTTAATGTACAGTATATTGTTGTTTTTAACATATCCGTATATTGCTAATGCTAATAATGCTAGATTATTTTGCATGATTTTGAAAACCTTAACACAGGTAAAAGCCCATACATTCAGATTTCAAATAAGCTTAATAACTTTAACATTAGCTTAGTAAATCTTCTCAATTTTTGAAAAACATTTTTAATGGTGTAGGATATATAAATTAGAAGTACACAAATTAATGTATTTGCTCAGCCCAGTCCCCTGCAGTCCTAATTAATTATGTTTTCCATATTTTCAAACAAGATGATAAGAAAAATACAGAGCTCAACTCTTTTTAAATAAAAATAAATCAAATTAGACATTAAATAAATCTCTTGTGCCTTTAAAATAAAGATGGGCATGCCTGAAATAAAATGAAACACGTTTTCATAATGCAGTGCTAGCATTTGTATCTGTTCTTTAATCAATATTTGCACCATCTTTTATTATTATTACAGTAGATCCATCTATGTCATTGGCACACACTGTTATTATTATTACAGTAGATCTTAGCTCTATCATAGGCACACCCTGTTATTATTATTACAGTAGATCCATCTCTGTCATTGGCACACCCTGTTATTATTATTACAGTAGATCCATCTCTGTCATTGGCACACACTGTTATTATTATTACAGTAGATCTTAGCTCTATCATTGGCACACCCTGTTATTATTATTACAGTAGATCCATCTCTGTCATTGGCACACCCTGTTATTATTATTACAGTAGATCCATCTCTGTCATTGGCACACACTGTTATTATTATTACAGTAGATCTTAGCTCTATCATTGGCACACCCTGTTATTATTATTACAGTAGATCCATCTCTGTCATTGGCACACCCTGTTATTATTATTACAGTAGATCCATCTCTGTCATTGGCACACCCTGTTATTATTATTACAGTAGATCCATCTCTGTCATTGGCACACCATGTTATTATTATTACAGCAGATCTATCTCTGTCATTGGCACACACTGTTATTATTATTACAGTAGATCTTAGCTCTATCATTGGCACACCCTGTTATTATTATTACAGTAGATCCATCTCTGTCATTGGCACACACTGTTATTATTATTACTGTAGATCTTAGCTCTATCATTGGCACACCCTGTTATTATTATTACAGTAGATCTAGCTCTGTCATTGGCACACCCTGTTATTATTATTACAGTAGATCCATCTCTGTCATTGGCACACCATGTTATTATTATTACAGCAGATCTAGCTCTGTCATTGGCACACCATGTTATTATTATTACAGTAGATCCATCTCTGTCATTGGCACACCCTGTTATTATTATTACAGTAGATCCATCTCTGTCATTGGCACACCCTGTCATTATTATTACAGTAGATCTATCTCTGTCATTGGCACACACTGTTATTATTATTACAATAGATCTTAGCTCTATCATTGGCACACCCTGTTATTATTATTACAGTAGATCCATCTCTGTCATTGGCACACACTGTTATTATTATTACTGTAGATCTTAGCTCTATCATTGGCACACCCTGTTATTATTATTACAGTAGATCTAGCTCTGTCATTGGCACACCCTGTTATTATTATTACAGTAGATCCATCTCTGTCATTGGCACACCATGTTATTATTATTACAGCAGATCTAGCTCTGTCATTGGCACACCATGTTATTATTATTACAGTAGATCCATCTCTGTCATTGGCACACCCTGTTATTATTATTACAGTAGATCCATCTCTGTCATTGGCACACCATGTTATTATTATTACAGCAGATCCATCTCTGTCATTGGCACACCATGTTATTATTATTACAGCAGATCTATCTCTGTCATTGGCACACACTGTTATTATTATTACAGTAGATCTAGCTCTGTCATTGGCACACCATGTTATTATTATTACAGTAGATCCATCTCTGTCATTGGCACACCCTGTAATTATTATTACAGTAGATCCATCTCTGTCATTGGCACACCATGTTATTATTATTACAGCAGATCTATCTCTGTCATTGGCACACCCTGTTATTATTATTACAGTAGATCCATCTCTGTCATTGGCACACCATGTTATTATTGTTACAGCAGATCTATCTCTGTCATTGGCACACCCTGTTATTATTATTACAGTAGATCCATCTCTGTCATTGGCACACCCTGTTATTATTATTACAGTAGATCTATCTCTGTCATTGGCACACCCTGTTATTATTATTACTGTAGATCTTAGCTCTATCATTGGCACACCCTGTTATTATTATTACAGTAGATCTAGCTCTGTCATTGGCACACCCTGTTATTATTATTACAGTAGATCTATCTCTGTCATTGGCACACCCTGTTATTATTATTACAGTAGATCCATCTCTGTCATTGGCACACCCTGTTATTATTATTACAGTAGATCTAGCTCTGTCATTGGCACACCATGTTATTATTATTACAGCAGATCTATCTCTGTCATTGGCACACCCTGTTATTATTATTACAGTAGATCCATCTCTGTCATTGGCACACCCTGTTATTATTATTACTGTAGATCTAGCTCTGTCATTGGCACACCCTGTTATTATTATTACAGTAGATCTATCTCTGTCATTGGCACACCCTGTTATTATTATTACAGTAGATCCATCTCTGTCATTGGCACACCCTGTTATTATTATTACAGTAGATCTAGCTCTGTCATTGGCACACCATGTTATTATTATTACAGCAGATCTATCTCTGTCATTGGCACACCCTGTTATTATTATTACAGTAGATCCATCTCTGTCATTGGCACACCCTGTTATTATTATTACAGTAGATCTATCTCTGTCATTGGCACACCCTGTTATTATTATTACTGTAGATCTTAGCTCTATCATTGGCACACCCTGTTATTATTATTACAGTAGATCTAGCTCTGTCATTGGCACACCCTGTTATTATTATTACAGTAGATCCATCTCTGTCATTGGCACACCATGTTATTATTATTACAGTAGATCCATCTCTGTCATTGGCACACCCTGTTATTATTATTACAGTAGATCCATCTCTGTCATTGGCACACGCTGTTATTATTATTACAGTAGATCTATCTCTGTCATTGGCACACCATGTTATTATTATTACAGCAGATCTATCTCTGTCATTGGCACACCCTGTTATTATTATTACAGTAGATCCATCTCTGTCATTGGCACACCCTGTTATTATTATTACAGTAGATATAGCTCTGTCATTGGCACACCCTGTTATTATTATTACAGTAGATATAGCTCTGTCATTGGCACACCCTGTTATTATTATTACAGTAGATCCATCTCTGTCATTGGCACACCCTGTTATTATTATTACAGTAGATCTAGCTCTGTCATTGGCACACCCTGTTATTATTATTACAGTAGATCTATCTCTGTCATTGGCACACACTGTTATTATTATTACAGTAGATCTTAGCTCTATCATTGGCACACCCTGTTATTATTATTACAGTAGATCCATCTCTGTCATTGGCACACCCTGTTATTATTATTACAGTAGATCTAGCTCTGTCATTGGCACACCCTGTTATTATTATTACAGTAGATCCATCTCTGTCATTGGCACACCCTGTTATTATTATTACAGTAGATCCATCTCTGTCATTGGCACACACTGTTATTATTATTACAGTAGACCCATCTCTGTCATTGGCACACACTGTTATTATTATTACAGCAGATCCATCTCTGTCATTGGTACACCCTATTATTATTATTACAGTAGATCTAGCTCTGTCATTGGCACACCATGTTATTATTATTACAGTAGATCTAGCTCTATCATTGGCACACCATGTTATTATTATTACAGTAGATCTATCTCTGTCATTGGCACACACTGTTATTATTATTACAGTAGATCTAGCTCTATCATTGGCACACCATGTTATTAACCAGACTAATATATTTGCATTAGTGTGCCTAATGCATGGATGCTTTTAGACTGGGCAATTAAACTTTTACTAAAGAAAACGGGGAGATAATTATGAAATATCTGTAGGGAATTAATTTATGCTGGTGCCCTTCAGAGAACATACAATTATAATGCTTTGCTTGGGTTTGAAGCACAATAAAACTGCTGTTGCATATTTACTTAAGTACATGATCTTTACAATCTCTGTATTCTACGTCCTGGCTTAAGGCAACTGTTAAAAATAATGGTTGACTGTACTGTATTGAAACTAAAAATATATATGTATTTTTTTTTTTTTTTTTTTCATTCAATGCATCTTGTTTTTAGACTATGCTGCCACAAAGGCAGTACATTCTGTCTAGGTACCGAGGCACTTGCTTTGAATATACATGCTGAGTCTCTTTCTTCACTTAAAATAACAACTAAATTAGGCAGTAATACCAAACTGAGGAAATGTCAAGAAATTAACTCTCTCAATGATAAATTATTTTTAAAGAAACTGTATAAGAAACTTAGGTGTTGATTCTATCCACCCTGGGATCACCACAAACATCTGGGGCTAATACAGCTGGATTCCTTAATTCTGTAAAATGGCTTCTCCGGTTGGGATATAGGTTGATTCAATTAACCCCTAGTTCAATTAGACACACGTTTTCCTGATGAAAACATAAGCTGAAATGTTTATCTGCTAATATGTTTTCTATTATACCAATCTTCTGTGATATACTGTATGGTAATTCCAGTTGTAGAAGGGTGTGGCAGGGCAAAAGCCCTCCAAATGTAAATAGTGTGTGGGGAAATATAAGGTTGGCATGGATGGGGTTACATTAATCACAGGTGTGGCCATTCTCCAATGAGGTAATTGAGTGCTAATTAGGGAATGGCCACATGTATAAAAAGGGGAGAAAGCCTTTGTTTGGTGGAGGAAGTTAGGTGAGTGTGTAGACGGTGACGGTGACGGTGACGGTGACGGTGACGGTGACGGTGACGGGTGGTGGTGAAGGTCCAGCCTGTATTTTTTATATATAAACCTGTTGTTTTGGCCCTTGTGCCTTTTACTTTGGTTTTGTATTAAATACCAAACTCTGAGTCTCCTTCCTCCCGGTAACAGCTTGTGCCGTGATGCTATCCTGCCACAGAGGGATTTATGAATATGATCCTTTATGATGAAACTACTGAATATGCCTTATTGTGAAATTAAATTTAAACTGAGCAAATCTGGAGCAGTATTTATTTTGATTTCATTGACATGTGCTCAGTAATCATTAATTAATCATATCTCTGAATATTTCCCAGCTGATTGAATTGTTCCTATAGTCTCTAAATTCCTAACTAAGAATAATAAACCTACCACAGGAGTTGTTATTTATGGATTCTTGAATTCTTTCCCTAAGAAAACAGTATATGTGAACTAGTAGGTTGAGATAATTTTTCATTAAATAAGTTTAATAACAGTCAACTCACGTGTGCAAGTCGATCAAATCTTGCAAACAGTTCATTTAACATCCTGACCAGCTCTTGCGCAGATAAGGTGGTGGAGAGGTTGGTGAACCCTTTCACATCTGCAAAAAGAATGCTGAATAAAATATGGAAATATCACATTAATATTGCATTCGATTACATCTAAATCCACCTCAGAATACCACATTCAGCACAAAGTACAACTCCCCATTTTATTGCCCTATCACAAGGATAGCATATTTCTACTGAATGTTTTTACTAAATTAACCTCAACTTTATTTGTTGCATCCCCCACATATTTTATAACTGTCTTCACTACCATTTTAAAAAAATCACTAAAAGAATGAGGATTCTTGTAAAACTAGAAGATGGGTTACACGACTCCTCAGACTTTAAAGTCTTAATGGTACAGTGTACATAAGTGGTGGGTGCAAACATATACTTTGGCAAATCTGCAACAGACCACAGAATAAAAATAGACTCTCAAGTCACAAGAATTAAATTATTGTAATACATTTTATGCTGTGACAAATATTTGAATATCCAAACACTGAGTATAAAATGTATTAGACAGTTGAATATAAGGTAATTTGGTGGAATACTTCAACACAGCATAATAAAAAAGTATCAATCTGAATAATTTTTTTTTTTTCATAATATTGGTAGTTTATTCAGTTACAGTAACAGTCAACCACTAAATACACAAAAGACCAAAAAAAAAAAAAAACTTATTTCTGAATATCTGACCCAGAACTGACTAATGAATGGCTCATTTACAAGTTAAATTTACCTAAATGAATACTAGTACTACATCTCTACTAAGAAGACAACTTTATTAACAAATCTCTCTAACTCCCATTAAAACCCCACATACTGTATCTGTCTTGAAAATGATTATTAAAATGATTGAGTTGCATATATTCTTGAAATGTATTTTTGTTTACGACTGTAAGTCACAATGGATAAGGGCGTCTGCTAAGAAATAAATAAATAAATAAATTAATTAATAAATTAATAAATTAATAAATTAATAAATTAATAAATTAATAAATTAATAATAATAATAATAATAATAATAATAATAATAATAATATAACATTATTGAATATTATTGCTGTTCCTAATTTGAAAACCACAGTCAACAGCAGGCTAATATAGCATATTTAACTATTCACCACTAAAACTGTGAAATAATTTAGCTAGTGTAAACAATCCACTGCTACAGAACTTCAGGAGAGAATATTATGGTATTATATGTCAAATTTGTAAGAAATTACTGAAACAAAAACACATGTATTTTTAAGCTTTTGTAAGCTTTATTTCATGATACTATATATATATATATATATATATATATATATATATATATATATAGATATAGATATAGAGATATATAGATAGATAGATAGCTAGAGAGAGAGAGAGAGAGAGAGAGAGAGAGAGAGAGAGGCTACTATATGGTAATAACAGCATGCTTGTATGATACTAAAGGACCATTTTCATAAGGGTTATTGTAAAGTCTGTTGTGATTAATTTAAATACGTAAGCTGTACGATATATTATATGTTTTGAGAACTCTGCTTGATGCATTGCACTGGAAGGGAGTATCTGTTATATAAGACTTGTCAGAAACATCTCACCTGACATTCTCATAGCGGTGAATGTAGATTTTGTGAAACTGGTGCTGCAGATGCTCATCTTCCACATTAGCCATGTCATTGATCATCTCCAGAACTACAAATCGAGGTAATACAGATAGAACCAGCCTCTCCTGAGAAGAGATGCATCAAACTGTTACACACATTCATGACTTAACATGTACTGTAGCTTCAAAAACATGGTCACAGATGTTCAAACTATGGATCACTAATTTGATAAATGCAGAAAACATCAGATATACTGTATTGGTACATTGAGTGTTTTTGTGGTCATGCAGGATTATCCATGTTTTTTTTTTTCTTTCACATCCAGTCAAGATAGACCATGATTGATCTATTGTTCTCTTCTGCATGACTAAGTGTAACTATTGGAACATTTTAAAGATATCAACAAAACAGTGTTATTTCAGAATAAGAGTAAGAAAATGGTCAGAAAAGTTCTCAATCAAAAATACTCAATCAAAATATAAGGTTATATTTATAAAATGTATAACTTATTTTTTATGCTAAAGTGGTAAGGTAAACATGCATCCATAATATGACATGTAGTACTTGATGCACTAAAGACGTAATGATATCTTACAATGTGTATATAGTGTAACAGAGTGGTGGCAGAGCAAGGGAGAGACAGGGACAGATGTGTGGTTGTTTTCTGCCTCTGTGTCTATTGGTCTGTATTATTCTGAATTTGCATAAATGTGTTACTTTGTTTATCATGTTGTGTCTGTCTGGTTTCAGCCAGGTCTACAAAACCTGTATTTATTAGTGCTGTGGCCTTGTCGGTTCCTGTTCTGTGTGTTTGTTTAATGAAGAGCTATTGAGTCATTTTAAAAAACTGTTTCCTGCACTTTCTTCCACCGCCACGGCAATATTTTATTTAACTTTATATACAGGTAGCATGGTTGTGACCAGGTGACATATTTTATTTAACTTTATATACAGGTAGCATGGTTGTGACCAGGTGACATATTTTATTTAACTTTATATACAGGTAGCATGGTTGTGACCAGGTGACATATTTTTTTTGCTCCTACGGATAATACAAAAATGTATTGATGTACTTGATTGTATTACTAGTTTATAAATGTATTCTCATGTTTGTATCCATCATATTGCAGAGGAACCATTGAACCAGCGACCTTCACACCTTAAATGTCAATACACTCACAACACTGCCAAAGTGTGAGGTGGCTGGGCATACCTGATTGGTATTCAGAGGAAGCACTGCACTGTTACTACTAGATACCTCTGGAACATTGGTGAGCACTGACAACAGCTTTCCCATCATCAGATTCCAGGAAAAGTGGAAACAAGTCTGTTTCTACAACCTTCACGCTAGTAATAAAAATAAATGGAAAAACCTTCTTCACTGAGCCTTGGATTGTGCCCTGAACCAGAAAATAGTTATGCTAATTAGTACTCCTCCACTGTATTTGTCTGAACTGTCATGGTGTAATCACACTAATAGAATTGCAAAATTATCTCAATTTGCCCTGTAAGAAGCCGTCTCCACATAAATGCTTTTAAGTGTTTCCCAAGTAATCCCTCAGGAGAGAGAAAGGAAAGTGCCCTGATGTACCTTAAGCAACGATATTTGTAATCTGTAGACTTTTGAGAATCTCCACATTGACCTAATTTCCATTACAGCCTGGTGCATTTCAGCTGGTTTAAAGCTACAGTGACCCCTTTCACAACCAAATTGTGCCTTTGACTTGTCAAAGTGTAATTACCCACTAGAAATGTCAACCCTTCTCTATATAATAGAGCAAAAATGACACCACAAGGGACATAATTATGTCTTCATAATCGAGAAAATGATTTAATTTGTATTTTTGTTGCTTTATATTGAGTCACAACATTTTGGGTAAACAACTCGTGTTTCTGTATGACAGTTTTATACAGAAATGGTCATATAAATACTACATATGGACATATCATTTTAATGTTTTGTTTTTTTTACTGCAGGAAATTAGCATTGTAGTTTTTCCATTTACTGTGCTTTTACCATGCCCATAGTATGCATTTACTAAACCTTACTGTGCTTTTACCATGGCTTGTAAACATTTTTTTCTGTGTAAATCCTGTGAATAGAAAAATAAAAGATATAACGTACCACAGTCTTAAATTACTTAAATGGAATAAAACATACTCAACACAAAAAGCGCTCACTCGGTTGCTATTGGTTACACAATGGTTGCGTACCAATCAATAACAATCTGACAAATTAAAACCACTCATATTGTATCTGTGATTATTTGTTAAGCCTTTCTCTTATCCTTTTAATGTAAAATCAATTTCACTTTGCCTGTTTCCTTAGTAATGCATCATCTGTGCATTGAATTGTGGGATTGTAGTCCTAAACAAGATATAACCTTTGATTAAACTCAACAAAGAAATACATATCCCAGTATGCACAGCAGTCGATTGTTTGATTTGTCAGTTTACAGCCTCTGTAAGGCAATAAAAAAGTTCCCTGGTGAAAGGAAAATCCGCTTCCAAGCAGCTTTGAAATCACTCAATGCGGAAGTTAATTGCCATTGCTTAGTATTTTACTGTAAAGGAGAGGAGGGAAAGACAACTTTTTGGTTGTGAAATTAACATTTTCATTCATAGGCTTGTTCGGCTTCATTTAATAGATAGTCAACCTCAGTTAACTCGACTGATGGATAACTCAACACCTTCACTTAATTTGACAGACATCCTTGGTCCTGAATTCTCTCCATATAAAATATATGTATCCTGCTTTTTAATTTTTTAATTCGACACCATGCTGTACTCGGAACTCGACACTTATTACCAGTACCGAAGGGATAAAAACTGTTAAAAAGTCTAGTGAATAACTCGACACTGTCGATTCACATGACTGACCTGTGACCTCTGACTGGAAACGGATCGTTCTTTCATTTATTCGCAACTACCAAGTGCTGCTGGTTACAGTGTAAGCCCATAATGAGTGAGAAGCAAAAAATGTGTTCTTCTTCAACTGACGTTATTCAGGATAACAAGCTTGTCAGCAGAACTTTCAAAGCATGTGTTTTTGCATACAAAACAATTGAGTTGTACCGAGTTTGTACAGTACTGTATACTGGAGTTGATTCATTCACTGCAGTTCTTTCAACCATTTTCATAAGGACTTTTAACTAAAAATAAACTTGCAAATACTGTAATACTGTAAACGTGTGAGTTCTGTTATTTATATGCATGTTAATGCCATGGCTCGCGTGCACCCGTGGTTAAATGGATGGCATCCCCGTGGGGTGTCGAGTTAACCTAGGTTAACTGTACTTGGAAGTATTGCAAGTATTTGCACAGCCCTAACTGGTCTAAGCATACACCAATGAGGTGTTCGCTAGACAGCCTACAATATGCTTAATGAGAATACTAACATTATGCATTGTTAGTTCCCTTTCAATTCGAAGATGACCAACAACAAAAACTTTTGGGATATGCCTGCCACAGGTCAGGTATTTACTGAGCATTTTATGTCAGAGCTGTCGATAGGGCCCTCCGAGGAGTGACGTCCTCGGTCCTGCCTACCGAGGGAATAAGTAGTCACTCCGCGGAGATCACGTTCTCTGCTTCTCACAATCAGGTAGGTAAGCGAGGTATAACTAACCTCTTCAGTTGCATGATTGATTCTTGTAAAGAGCTCTCACTTTGAGTTTTTCTGCTAATTCCCCTGCAATTTATTGCTGGAAGTCGGCTTGCCACCTTCCCCGGAATTGGAAACTATATATACACAATTACCTCCAAAATTATTGGCACCCTTGATAAAAATGAGCAAAACAGACTGTATAAAATAAATAATACCAGTACAGAGCTATATTGTAATTTTCCAACATGTGGAATATATTTGACTTTATTAATGATTCAA
The DNA here is from genome assembly GCF_902713425.1 of Acipenser ruthenus. Classification (NCBI taxonomy): domain Eukaryota; kingdom Metazoa; phylum Chordata; class Actinopteri; order Acipenseriformes; family Acipenseridae; genus Acipenser; species Acipenser ruthenus. The sequence goes on from NC_081192.1 coordinate 57,660,299, forward strand.
TGGAATCAACCAACATTACACATTTCTCAAATTATAAATTTTCAGTACTTTGTGCACCCTCCCCTTGCAAGGATAAGGGCACTGAGTTTTTTTCTATAATGTTTAATAAGATTGGAGAACACATTGGGAGGGATCTTAGACCATTCCTCCATACAGAATCTTTCCAGATCCTTGATATCCTTCGGTCTGCGCTATGGACTGCCCTCTTCAATTGAAACCACAGGTTTTCAATGGGGTTCAAGTCCTGAGACTGAGATGGTCATTGCAAAATGTTGATTTTGTGGTCAATTACCATTTCTTTGTGGATTTTGATGTGTGCTTGGGGTCATTGTCTTGCTGGAAGATCCACTTGCGGCCAAGTTTCAACCTCCTGGCAGAGGCAACCAGGTTTTTGGCTAAAATGTCCTGGTACTGGGTAGAGTTCATGATGCCGTTGACCTTAACAAGGGCCCCAGGACCAGTGGAAGCAAAACAGCCCCATAACATCAAAGATCCACCACCATATTTTACAGTAGGTATGAGGTTCTTTTCTGCACACGTATCCTTCTTTCAACGCCAAACCCACCGCTGGTGTGCGTGGCCAAAGAGCTCTATTTTCATCTCATCTGACCATAGCACCCGGTTCCAATCAAAGTGCCAATGCCGTTTAGCAAACTCCAGGCACTTACGTTTGTTGGTTGCTCTCAATAAAGGCTTTTTTCTGGCAACCCTTCCAAATAGCCTATTGGCATGGAGGTGGCGTCTAATTGTAGATTTGGAGACTTGGTCACCAAGATGCAGCCAAGTTCTGTAATTCTCCAACTGTGGCCCTTGGATTTCCCTTTGCCTCCCATCTGCCTCACTATGCGTTGGGGCAAGATACACTTGCGTCCTCTACCAGGCAAGTTTACCAATGTTCCAGTGGTTTTGAACTTTTTAATTATTTATTTATTTATTTCTTAGCAGACACCCTTATCCAGGGCAATTTACAGTCATAAACAAAAATACATTTCAAGAATCACAGTACAAGTAATAATACAATTAGGAGCAAGATAAAAATACAAAGACTTTGGTTCTAGCAAGCACAAGTATGACAAAATACCGTTTAATACCGGAGCAGATAACAGTGTCAGTGATAGTTACATCAGGATATAATTAAATACAAAATACTACAGATTAAATAACACTTGTGACAGATTACAGTACTCTAAAGTACAGGATTAAATGCAGTAAAATAGGGGGCAGATAAGAGCAAGTAAAGCACATTTAAAGGAAGAGTGATAAGTGTCCAGAGGGAAAAAAGGGGAGTTCTACCTATTGCCCTAATAGTGGTAAGTGGTATATTTAGTTTTTTAGCCATTATTTTGTACCCATATGAAGGTCAACAACCATTTGTCTCTTTTCATTTGTGAGTTATTTGCCTTTCACCATGGTGATGGATGACAAATGGATTTCATATGCGTGTTACCTCATTTTTATACCCCAGTGAAACAGGAAGCCATGGAAGACCACAATACAGTTCCTTAAGACTGAGATGAACTTAAAGAAGTAGAAGTTGAATGAAGTAGAATGAACTTAAAGAAGTAGAAGTAGAATGTTAATGCAGATTTAATTCTGTTTGATTTTATTTATAAGAATCTTTAGGGGTGCCAATAATTCTGACACCCATCTTTTTGAAAAAAAAATAGTATTACTTGTATTAGAATAAAAAAATATGGTTTTCCCATATATTTGAACATCAAATAAAGCTCATTACCTGTGTTGTTTATTTTATACAGCCTTTTTTGCTCATCTTTATCAAGGGTGCCAATAACTTTGGAGGTGACTGTATATATATATATATATATATATATATATATATATATATATATATATATATATATATATATAAACAAAGAGAAAAGAGAGACTCTACCTGGATCCAGCTCTGCAGCACCCGCTGTTTGTTTCTGATACTGTCTGAAGGCAGTGCTCAACACTACACTGCCTACTAGACACCCGGCCCAGTAACCTCGGTGTTTACGCCCTTGGTGATCGGTGCCCCCAGTGCCACAGAGCCTCGATGCCTCAGTGCTTCACCGCCTTCAGTGCATCGGTACCTCAGAGCCTCAGCACCTCGACGCCCTCGGTGCTCAGATGCTCCCTGCATCGGTGCGCTTAGTGCCCTTGGTACATACGTGCCTCGGAGCCTCGGTGCCTCTCAGACGCTCCTTGCATCGGACCCTGCTCAGTTTACAGGAGCGGCTTCCTCAGCCAGCTCAGCTGAGCCCATTGCAGCGTTGGGAGCCCCGTCTTCCCCTCTCCTCCATCTGCCTTCGAGTCCTTCACAGAGCATACCCTGAGCACAGACTTCAGCCCACCAAGCTTGCAACCACTAATGGTCTCCTTCGAGGAGCATTAACCAGGCAAGGCACAGTAGGCAGGCCAAGGATATCTCGGACCTGAAGAGCCAGATGGCTCAGGTCCTAGAGTACCTGGTTAGCCAGCAGGCTCTTCCCCCTGCTCCTGCCCCCATACCGACCACTGGCAGTCGCGGACATCTCAGAGCGAGACGGGGCGATGAGCGAGGGGGAACACCTGTGTGAAACATTGCTGCAGACCACAAATGGACATGGCTTTCATTTGTTTACAGACAGATTTTACACAGGTTACAACCTGGCCATGGAACTGCTAAAAATAAAAATCCACCTTACTGGAACAGTAATGGCCAACAGAAGAGTATTGCCAGCACCAGTGAAGCAAGGCCTCAACCTGAAAAATGGACAACACGGTCATGGTGCTAGGATGGAAGGACAAAAGGCTAGTGCTCATGTTGAGCACCTTCCATGGCAGTGACTGTGAGAAGGTATGCGCACCATCAGGTCTTAGCAGAGAGTCTGTTGTTAGGCTGCCAAAGTAAGGAACAATAGCAGAGACATAACCAGTTTCACAGTCAGCTAAAACAAACATACACTATGCAAATGTCTCTACCTGGGATAAATAGTTCACGACATTTTGTGTCACATAGTTGACCGCATTCCTGACCTTTTGCCCTCTGCTAACAAAAGCAGCCTGAGGCACCTGGGTGGGGGGAAGGCAAAGTTGCAGCATCCAAAAGATCTGCAAGAAACGTGATCTCTTGAATACGTCTCAAAGTAGCACTCCCTTGAACTCCCTTATTTATCACAGTAAATGAGAGTTTTGTGAAAGCATCTGCAGTTACCGATGTGCGTTTCCATCCCTCCTCCGGCTGCGCACCTGGTTCGTGGTCACTTTCCTCAGATTCCAGTAAGTGAAAAGTGTACTTCCTCGTCACTAGATTGATCAAAATCATCATCCAAACTGCTTTTGTCTGTACTTTCTGCCTCATCCATCATCTGTGCAATTTCTTCAGACCGCCTTGAATTTCTCTGCCTGCTGCGTCTCTGCCATTTTTTCTCTGTGCGTCTCAGTCTCTGTCTGTGTTCAACTCGGCTTTGCTCAGCTTGTAAATGGTCTATTTGGTTGTTTCCACATTCTTTCTGATCAGAGATGATTAGGGAATGACTTGTCTCAGCTTTTTTCGGCTTAAACGCAACACAGGCTGTGTTAGAGCGTGGTTTTCTGCAATGTCGGACAAAATCCAACAATGGACCGAAAAGGGATTTTCGTGATGTCCACAAAGGGTTAAATCAAGGTTTTGCCTATAGAAAAAAAGTACTGGAACAAGGTTCTGGTGCGTTCCGGCTGGATTTCCCCAATGGGCAGAGGGAATTCAGTTTCCTATCCTCCTCCGAATCAAGTTCCACTAGTTCCACTGATTGGTTCAAGTGGAAAGCCGTAATAACCTTAGGTAGGAATGGAGGGTTTGTGCGCAATGATAGCCTGTTTCCATTATCCCAGACACGCATACAGGAATTGTGCACAGACAAAGCCTGTATCTCACTGACCCACTGAGCGGAGGTGATGGCCAATAAAAAGGCTCTTCATATAGAGATATTTAAGCTCTATGGAATGTATAGGCTAAAACTGGGCCTTAGTGAGAGCCTCTAATACCATGTCCAGACTCCACTCGGGGAGGACATCCTTTCTAGGGGGAAGCACCCTTTAGAAAAAGGGTCACCAGAATATGGGCGCCCGGGGATACTGAGTCTATGGGGACGTGGCATGCAGATATAGCTGCCAGGTACACTTTCAACATAGAGGGGGGCCTCTATAGCAAATCTTGCAGAAACTGTAAAATAATTGCTATTGGGAAAAAGATGGGGTCATGACCTCTGGCCATACACCACTTTGAAAATACCTCCATTTGTAAGCATACAGTGCTCTTATGGAAGAAGCCCTATTGTTCTGCAGTGTACTAACGACCGCATCTCAGAGCCCTAAGGTGGACAGATGGTCCCGTTCAGGGGCCAGACCCACAGCTAGAGTCTGCCCGGTTCTGGTGCCAGAGGGTGCCTTACGCCTAACTGAGGAGATCCATGCGCAGCGGGATCTCCCAGGACTGGCCTCGCAGCAGCTGGCAAAGGTTTGAAAAACAGATTCTCCTGGGCCATCTGGGGGCCACCAGGAGAACTGTCGTTTTTTCTCTCCTGACCTTCTCGAGGAAGGCAGGGGGCAGCGGTATTGGCGGGAAAGCGTACAAAAGCGCTTTGGGCCATGCTCGGACCTCCAGCATATTTATGTGCAGGGATGTTCAGCGGCCTGTCCAGGACCCACTGACTCCTCTGCCTGACCAGACAGCACCCCAGCCCAGGTTAGATGCATCTGTCGTCACTACTTGACAGTTGTGTATCACTCCCATCACTACACCTTCCCGGAGGTTTGTCTTCCCAGCATAGGCGAGACATGGTCAGCTGACGGTGTCTGTCACGCTTGGGGTGTAGCCGAAAGGCAATGAGCCACGCTTGGATCAGGTGCATGTGGAGTAACCCGTTGGATGGCTGATGAAGCTGGGGCCATCAGACCCAATAGTTTTTGACACCACACTAATTGCACTGTGAACAGCATTGGGAATACCTCCGAGATCGCTGCTGTGTTGAAATCCCACGTCTGGCTCCCTCCCATCAAAGGGAGGACAGAGGCACTGAGGCTCTGAGGCACCAAGAGGTGCCTAGCCTTAACCGCGTGTAGTCAACACAACTCAGGGTAGCGCATAGCATACACCGGGGTGGAAACAGGCTCGAGTGGCTGCGGTAGGCAATCAGGGGTGCAGTACAGGGAAGCGCACAGTGCTGCACCAGGATTCAGCGCGGCGATAACCTGGTTCTGGACCACGTGCAGTCACACAACGGGGCAGCGTGTTGGACAGGAAGAAAAAGTGTACTGCTTTTTTTTTTTTTTTTGAACTGCAAAGGCAGTAATAGGAAAAGAAAATAGAGGCTCACACAGCAATTGAGCTATGGGAGAATAACAGTCACCAGGCCAGACGGGTGAGCTTACTACCAAGCGCGCCAAGTAGGCGGGCTGAAACAAACCAGCAGATTCAACTCAACAGTGGGGCACAGCAGACCTGGGTCCCGGTGGAGGAATCACGCAAAGCAGTAAAGAAAAAAACACATACACGCTGTGGCAGAGTGGTTGCAGTGATGACGTCACGGACCAGGAAGGAGCAACACATAAACAATGAATGGGCGCTCAGCTATTTTATTAAATAATAACACAAAAACAAAAGATTTAAACAAAACAAAACACTACAAACAAAAGGGCACGTTGGCCAAACAAACAATAACAAAACAAGTATATTTAAATATAGCAATTGTTTTTCTCTCCACAAAGCACGTCTCGCCTCTGACACTCTCCCCTTTGCGCAGACAGCTGGAGGCTGTTATCTAGCTGTTAATTATCTTATTAATTAATTAAATAATCTTATTACCCCTCAGCCACAGTCTGCACGAGTTTAGTAAGGATGCGTGACTGTCAGCTAGTTAAATAATCAGTAGCTGATCAGTCACGCATCCTCACAAGGTTTTTAAAATATAAAACAATAACAAATATGCAGCACTTTTATCCACGCCGCAAACAATAATACAAATAATAATAAAACAGTGCACATATATATAGGGGCGGGACACTCCGCCACACATGCCCCCCCTTGTGCGCAGCACACATGGCCTCACCAGGCCACCTCCCCCCTTAGTCCTCAAAGTCCCGGTTTACAGTCCCTGCCCAGGAACAGGGGCAGCAACAGGCAAAAGGTGGCGGCCACGGTGGGAATGTCCTTCTCCCACCCCAAAAGCTGTAGTGGCCAGGCTGACCGCACACAGGCCAGCTCCTCCAGCCAAAGCAATCTTGCGGCCACCCGGCGGCCTGTGGGGGTGGTCTCCTGACCTTCCCCCCTACTCTCTGTAGCCGGCAGCTTCTGGGGTTCCGGCCACCGAATTTCCTGCAGCAAAACTGCTGCGGGGGGGAGCTAGTCTCCTGACCTCTCCCCCCATCTTCATAGCTGGCAGCTTCCCAGGCGAAGCAGAGCCGGCGGCGACCCCAGGCAGCGACAGCAGCAGCTGACCCTTGGGAGGCGAACTCAGGAGGGGAGCCCCTGGCCATGGAGGCGGCAGCGGGAGCTCCACTCTTGCTTCCACTGTCCCTCTGTTGTGGGGGCTGGCCGTTCCTCTCCCTTCCCCTTTTTCTTCCCATTATTTAATTTATTTATTTTTTCCCTCCAAAAAAAACGATTTTTGAAAAAACAAATAAAAAAAACTCACTTTGCTTTCCTGGTCCGGCTCCTGGTGGTGTTTATCCCACGCAGGACACCATATGTGGCAGAGTGGTTGCAGTGATGACGTCACGGACCAGGAAGGAGCAACACATAAACAATGAAAGGGCGGGTGTGAAACTAAGCGCTATGGCGCTCAGCTATTTTATTAAATAATAACACAAAAACAAAAGATTTAAACAAAACAAAACACTACAAACAAAAGGGCACGTTGGCCAAAAAAACAATAACAAAACAAGTATATTTAAATATAGCAATTGTTTTTCTCTCCACAAAGCACGTCTCGCCTCTGACACTCTCCCCTTTGCGCAGACAGCTGGAGGCTTTAATATTCTGGCTGAGGGGTTAACTAGCTGTTAATTATCTTATTACCCCTCGGCCACAGTCTACACGAGTTTAGTAAGGATGCGTGACTGTCAGCTAGTTAAATAATCAGTAGCTGATCAGCCATGCATCCTCACAAGGTTTTTAAAATCTAAAACAATAACAAATACGCAGCGCTTTTATCCGTGCCGCAAACAATAATACAAATAATAATAAAACAGTGCACATATATACACTGAACAAAAATATAAACGCAACATGTAAAGTGTTGGTCCCATGTTTCATGAGCTGATATAAAAGATCACAGAAATTTTCCATACGCACAAAAAGCTTATTTCTCTCAAATTTTGTGCACAAATTTGTTTACATCCCTGTTAGTGAGCATTTCTCCTTTGCCAAGATAATCCATCCACCTGACAGGTGTGGCATATCAAGAAGCTGATTAAACAGCATGATCATTACACAGGTGCACCTTGTGCTGGGGACAATAAAAGGCCACTAAAAAATGTGCAGTTTTGTCACGCAACACAATGCCACAGATGTCTCAAGTTTTGAGGGAGCGTGCAATTGACATGCTGACTGCAGGAATGTCCACCAGAGCTGTTGCCAGAGAATTGAATGTCCATTTCTCTACTATAAGCCGTCTCCAACGTCGTTTTAGAGAATTTGGCAGTACGTCAAACCAGCCTTACAACTGTAGACCATGTGTAACCACGCCAGCCCAGGACCTCCACATCCAGCTTCTTCACCTGCGGGATCGTCTGAGACCAGCCACTCGAACAGCTGATGAAACTGTGGGTTTGCACAACCGAAGAATTTCTGCACAAACTGTCAGAAACCGTCTCAGGGAAGCTCATCTGCATGCTTGTCGTCCTCACCAGGGTCTTGACCTGACTGCAGTTCGGCGTCGTAACCGACTTCAGTGGGCAAATGCTCACCTTCGATGGCCATTGGCACGCTGGAGAAGTGTGCTCTTCACGGATGAATCCCGGTTTCAACTGTACCGGGCAGATGGCAGACAGCGTGTATGGCATCGTGTGGGTGAGCGGTTTGCTGATGTCAACGTTGTGAACAGAGTGCTGCATGGTGGCGGTGGGGTTATGGTATGGGCAGACATATGCTACGGACAATGAACAATTGCATTTTATGATGGCAATCTGAATGCACGCAGATACCGTGACGAGATCCTGAGGCCCATTGTCGTGCCATTCATCCGCCGCCATCACCTCATGTTTCAGCATGATAATGCACGGCCCCATGTTGCAAGGATCAGTACACAATTCCTGGAAGTGAATTGTGAAGTGAAAATGTCCCAGTTCTTCCATGGCCTGCATACTCACCAGACATGTCACCCATTGAGCATGTTTGGGATGCTCTGGATCGACGTGTACGACAGTGTGTTCCAGTTCCCACCAATATCCAGCAACTTCGCACAGCCATTGAAGAGGAGTGGGACAACATTCCACAGGCCACAATCAACAGCCTGATCAACTCTATGCAAAGGAGGTGTGTCGCGATGCATGAGGCAAATGGCATGAGGCAAATGGTGGTCACGCCAGATACTGACTGGTTTTCTGATCCACGCCCCTACCTTTTTTTATGGTATCTGTGACCAACAGATGCATATCTGTATTCCCAGTCATGTGAAATCCATAGATTTCAATTGACTGATTTCAATTTCAATTGACTGATTTCCTTATATGAACTGTAATTCAGTAAAATCTTTGCAATTGTTGCATGTTGCGTTTATATTTTTGTTCAGTGTATATAGGGGCGGGACACTCCGCCACAACGCACACAACAGCAAAGCTGTGAGGGCAAATAGAACAGACACCACGGCAACAGGGCTGAACTGAATTTCTAAGCACACCGAGAGGGCAGGCCGAGACAATCCAGCGGAGTCAACTCAACAGCGGGGCGTGGCAGAGCTGGAGTCCGGTGGAGGATCATGTGTCTCTTTCTTTTCTTTCTTTCTTTCTTTTTTTTAGCTGCAATAACAGAGGAAATAACACAAAACAGCCAGCGCTATAAGGTTAGAAAACCAAGGCGCTACGCGAGCCAAGGCACCAGGGGAGGCACACAGGCTGAAGATGCGGCGGGCGAGAGCTCAATTAGTTGAAAAACAACAGAGCAGATGGGAGAACGCACTTTTTTTTTTTTTTGAAGGCCCAATGCACTACTCGACAGCGGGGCAGAGGGTAAGCACAATCCCAATGGAGGAACACATGGCTGACTGAACGACAGCCAGCAGAGTCACTCAATGATGGGGCGGCAAGCAAAGCAGGCCATGAGAAAGAAAAAAGACACTCAAATGGAGCTGCTGATTCCACGAGAGCGGCAAGCCAGCTCTCAGCACGAATGCAAGGGAAGTGCAGTCGACTCAGAGGAGCTCTTTCAAAACGCACTCAGGTTAGTGACACAGATAGCTTACTTTACCATTGTGAGAGGCAAAAGAGGAAGTGAGCTCTGCGGAACGACTACTTATTCCCTCAGCAGGCAGGACCGAGGACGTCACTGCATGAAGGGGCCTGGGGTTGCTGAAGGTCCCGCTTCGCCTGGGCTGGCTATGTCCTTTGCTTCTCCTAGGGTTGCTGCCTGTCCTGCTTCGCCTGGGGTCACTGCCGGCTCTGCTTCGCCTGGGGTCGCTGCCGACTCTGCGATGCCTGGGGTCGCTGCAGGCTCTGCTTCGCCTGGGGTTGCTGCCGGCTCTGCTTCGCCTGCCGGTCGCTGCAAGCCACGAAGAAGGTGGGGGAGGTCAGGAGAACAGCTCCCCCTGCAGCAATTTTGCTGCAGGAGATCGGGTGGCCGGAGCCCCAAAAAGGGGTCTGGAGACCACCCCCACAGGCAGCCGAATGGCTGCTAAAATTACCTTGGCCGGAGGAGCCGGCCTGTGTGAAGTCAGCCTGGCCGCTACAGCTGTTGGGGTGGAAGGAGGACCTCCCATCGTAGCCGCCACCCTTGGCCCATTGCTGCCCCTGTTCCGGGACTTTGAAGCAGGACTTTGGGACTAAGGGGGGAGGTGGCCGTTGGGCCAGATGTGCTTCGCACAAGGGGGGGATATGTAACAGGGCGAGGAGCCCTGTACATGTATTTGTTTATTTATTTCTAGAACAGGGTTTATTGTTTTATAAATATAGCGGCAAAGCCGTGTTTTGTTATTTTTTTTTTATTTTTTATTTTTTTTATTTTTTTTTTAAATAATTTAGTCGTTGCCAATTAGTTTTTTTATTATTTTCTTCCCAATTTGAAATGCCCAATTAGTTTTTAGGCTCAGCTCACCGCTACCACCCCAGCGCTGAACACACGCTGTCCTCCGAAGCGTGTGCCGTCAGCCGCCCGCTTCTGTACACGCTGTGAACTCACCGTGTAGCCGCCTCAGAGCTACAGCGTCGGAGGACAACGCAGCTCTGGGCAGCTTACAGGCAAGCCTGCAGGCGCCCGGCCAGACTACAGGGGTCGCTGGTGCGCGGTGAGCCGAGGACACCCTGGTCGACCTAACCCTCCCTCCCCCCGGGCGACGCTCTGCCAATTGAGCGCCGCCCCCTGGAAGCTCCCGTCCACGGTCGGCTGTGGAATAGTCTGGACTCGAACTCGCGACGTCCAGGCTATAGAGTTTTGTTATTGTTTTGACGGCGTAGCCAAATGTTTTGTATTGTTTAGTAGGTGGATGGGAAGCCCCATCCACAGTAATTAAAAACCTCGTGCAGAAGGTGACCATCTCCCGAGTTTAATTAGTTGTGTAATTGTTGCTAATCGGGAGATGGTCACCTGTATAAAAGCCTGCAGCTCTCTGCATTCCTGGGTGTGTGTTCGGAGGAGGAACGGGAGAGCGAGAGGAGAGAAACGAAACTAAAACTAAAACTAAAAGAAATCTGTGTCAGTGAAGGCTACTGCCCAGCCTGACCGATCTACGTGTTTTGGGTTTGAGATTTGGTTTTGTTTAACTGTTTTATTTTCACTCTGTGAGGAAGTGTGTTTTTTTGTTAAAACTTTATTTTTGTTGTTTAAATAAACAGCGCAAACACCTTTGAACCAGCAGTACTGCCTGTTTTTCTTTCCTGCTTCTGGCCTGACGTCACCACTCATCATTCCTATCACAAAGCTGAATTAAACTCCTGATGTACAAGTGTTTTAGTTTGTTGCATCACAGATACAAGATCATTGTCAACTATTACTGCTTCTTTCAGTTTTGTAACTGCTGAACCCCAGATATATTCTTGTTTCTTATCTTCTTTCTTAAGCTGTTTTTGTTTGGCTGCGAATTTTGTTTTGCTTGTGTAAACTGCAACTCGCTGCTGTAGAAAACGCTGCACTCATATGCCTGCGCAGGTTACGCTGCTATGTTTCGGAGAGAACATTTGAAAGGTGTCCAGGCCTTTTTCAGGTAGCTGGTGATTCTCTTGTTTCTCCCACTGAACGCAAATACTGCATTGTGAGGTTTATGTCAGTAAGTGTTTTTTTCTTGTATTTAATTTTTTTTTCTCTTTTAAAAAAGTTTGTTTAAAATCTTCTTGTGAAGCTCTTTTTTTTCAAATTGTCCATATTTTAGTTTTGAATGCAACCTATTGTCCACTTTGCTGTTGACATAAAGCAGCCCAGGCAGGCACTGCACACTGAAGACGCAGGAAGGAGTCTAATCTAAAAAATATTAGTCACAGTCATATGTATGAATGTAACTAATACCAGGATTTAGGGGTCTGTTGCCATGGTAACATAGAATATACAGTATATTGCTCTATCATATTGGAGAGCGAAGCATATACCACGAGGACTAAGCATGAAAGAAACCTATATTTAGAGCTAAAGGCCCAGTGTTTCTAGAAAAGTGGAAGTGTTACAGATCAAAGAGAAGCTACAGAGTAAAGTGGAATTAGAGGAATATAATGCACATGAACAAAAAACAATGGATGTATTACGACAGTTAGAAAATGAGTTGAAATCATGCAAATTAAAAACGTATGAGAGACACACAGGACTACAAAGACAGAACTGTATATAACTGGCATGGCAAATTCAGGAATTATAAACAACGCTGTGACATAAGGAATTCTACAAACTTCCTGTCTTCCACGACAAGTGAGGGTGACTCAAGTGAGGGGACATTTATTATTATTTTTTTTAAACTTGTGTTTATTAAATTTTTGCTTTTAAACAACTCATACAGAACGAAATATATATGTATATATACATACACACACATACATACATAACATTAACACTGAGATACATAAGGTTATAAATGATGGTACTTAAATATCAGAATAGCAATACTGTAATAACAGTCAAAGTGAAAAATAAAATAGTAAAATTATACATATAAAAAAAAGAGACAAAAATGTATATATACACATACATACACATACATACACATACACATATACACACGTACATATACACATATACATATACACATACATACACATACATACACGTACATATACACATATATATATATATATATATATATATATATACACATGTGTACATACACACATACATACCCACACACACAAACATATAACCCTCCCAAAAGAAAGAAAGAAAAAAAAGGGTTACAAGGAAAATAAAACTTCTTATATAGTGACTCTTGCATTATTCATTGTTCAGACCGTTTAGACCGAAGGGCAATCCAAAGTACCCTCCTTAGTATACTTTCTTTTCCAAATCAACTGTTATGTGCGATCATGCAGGTCCTACTGTCATGACATTAGCAGGCTTCTAGTTAGTACACAAGTAATGCAATACATGAATAATATAACACACAGACATCAGGATCTCTATAAATAGCTAGTAACATGTGTCAGCATAATTTCCACAACTCAAAAATTGTATAAAAGGTTCCCAGATATCCTGAAAGCATCCTGATTTCCCCTTTATTATGTATGTTAATTTTTCCATTGCAAGACATAAGGACAGTTCCTTTAACCATCGGTCCACTCTTGGTCTATTCGTATCCCTCCAATGCAAGGCAATCATTCGCCTGGCGTGGAGTAAACATAGGTCAATCATTTTCCTCTCATTGGGAGTCAGATTACAGCCCTCAGGGTAAGCACCCAGTATACAGAGTTTAGAGGTAAAAGGCAGCCTCTTAGAAATCATTTGAGATAAATAATCAATAACCTCACACCAGAACCTCTGAATATCAGGACAAGCCCACAAACAATGGACTAAAGTGCCCCTCTCCAGCCCGCATTTCACACAGCTATCAGGAATATCTGAATTAAATTGATGGAGTTTGGAAGGGGTAACATATGTCCTCATAATCCAATTGTATGGCAGCAGTTTATATTGAGTATTAATCGTTTGGGATTGGGCTTTAGAACAGATCTCACTCCACTCTATTATGGAAATGTCTACAGATAAGTCCTCACTCCAAGCAATTCGTCTGGACTCTGAGGACTCCTCCGATTTAGCAACCAGTATGTTATATAGCTTAGAAACCTGCCCCCTCCCATGTCCCTAACCAGAGGCGACGGTCTCCAAAGTTGACAATGCAGGCTGGAGAAGGGAGTGGCTCTGTCTAGAGTAAACAAAACTACGGAGTTGTAGATATTTAAAGAAATGTTTGCGTGGGACTCCAAATTTGTCTATTAGCTCTTCAAAGGACATTAGAATATCATTCTTAAACAAGTCAGCAATTTTTTCAATCCCCCTATTGGCCCAAAGTTTAAATCCTGAATCAGATTTTCCGGGTGTAAAATCATCATTCCTCCAGATTGGAGTGAAACGAGACAGTTGTGACTCTTCACCCATATATTTCTGTACCTCATGCCAAACACTGATTGTGGTCCTGACAAAAGGGTTCGAGGTTTGTTTTTTCAGTTTCTTAACATATATAGAGGCATGTTTGAAACAGAGTGCATTTCAATTGATACCCAGGGCAGAGGTTCATTACGTGAAAACCAGCACATAGCAGCTCTCAACTGTGCTGCCCAGTAATACCATTGTAAATTAGGGAGTTATAGCCCCCCCGTCATATGGCAAATATAATAGAGTTAAGTGGAGCCTAGAATGCTTTTTATTCCAAATAAAATTTACTAATAGGCTTTTCATTTTGGAGAAAAAGAGTGGAGGGGGAGAGAGGGGAATAGATTGGAAAAGGTATAGAAATTTGGGAAGGATGCTCATCTTAATTATATTTATGCGACCAATCAGGGAGATAGGCATTTCAGACCATTTGTCTAGTGATTTAGTTATTGATGAAATGAGGGGATTATAGTTGGCTAGAATAATTTTATTTATTTCAGGAGTGATTCTTATACCCAAATAGGTAAAGCCCTCTGGGGAGTTTAAATATTGAGTTTTTATTTTTGGTTGGAGTCTCTCCTGCTCATTTAAAAATAGTATTGAGGATTTAGTATTGTTTATTTTATACCCTGAGAATTTTCCAAAATTAGATACAAGTTCTGACAGGGCAGCAATAGAATCAGATAAATTTGACAGGAACAAAATAACATCATCAGCATAAAGTGCTATACGGTGTTCTAAGTGACCTATTTTTATACCTGTTGTCACAAAGACGGCCGGAGTGGGTGGCGTCAGACCAGATGGAGGAAATAAATAAACAGAGAGATGGGGTTTTGGTAAAGCTGAGCGCGTGATTGCGCTCAGCATTTAATAACAGACAGAAAATAAAAGGTTTGAAACAACAAAAACACAGGACACGGCACTTGTAGCCAAAATAAAAGGACAAACAAAAACGGACTAGACAGTGCACAACACACAGACGAACAAACACGGTGAGTGAAAACACGTTAACTACTATTTTTACTTTTACTATTATTATTATTATTTCACCTCCGTCTCCAATCCCGTTCTCCACTCACCGAACACCTAACCACGACTGAGTGAAAATGTGCATCTATATATACTGTTGTGCTGGGATTCAATTACTAATTAATTATTCACTTGAATCCCAGCACGTGAATTAATTCTGTGCAACCCCGTGCTCACATATTACATTTAACCAGCACGTGAAGTGATTTGTGCTCTCCTCGTGCCTAAATACAAATCTACACTTTAAATACACGTGAAACACAGACCCGTTTATATCCCGTGTATCAATCTATACACCAACATTTACACACGCAACATACAACACAAATGCACACAGGGGCGGGGCGCTTTGCCACATATACCCCCCCTTGTGCGCAGCACACATGGCCTCAACGGCCACCTCCCCCCTTAAAAATCCAGCAGTCCAGGACAAAGTCTCGGGCTGGGAAGGGAGGCTTCAGTGGGCCCATGGCTGGCCATGCTGTCAGCACCCCTGCCGGTAGTGGCACGGCTGACAGCCTGTTGGTCCCGTCCTGCAGCGAAAAAGCTGCGGGGGCAGGTGGTCCCCCGACCTCCCCCTTCTTCATAGCCGGCAGCTCCCTCCTGTGGGGCTCCGGCCACAAGAACTCCTGCAGCGAAACTGCTGCTGGGGAAAGTGGTCTCCAGACCTCGTCCCCCTTCTTTGTAGCCGGTAGCTCCCTTTGGTGGGGCTCCGACCACAGTACTGCCGGCAGCGAAGAAGCTGCAGTGGGAGCAGGTCTCCGGACCTCCCCCACGATCTCCGGCAGCGAAACTGCTGCAGTGGGAGCAGGTCTCCGGACCTCCCCCACGATCTCCGGCAGCGAAACTGCTGCAGTGGGAGCAGGTCTCCGGACCTCCCCCACGATCTCCGGCAGCGAAACTGCTGCAGTGGGAGCAGGTCTCCTGACCTCCCCCACGATCTCCGGCAGCGAAACTGCTGCTGGGGTTGGTGGTCTCCAGACCTCCTCCCCCTTCTTCGTGGCCGACAGCTCCCCTTTCTGGGGCTCCGGCCACCGTACTCCCCATGGTGGAGGTATGGGAAGCAGAGACAGCTCCTGCTGTTCTGCTTCTGGCAGTGGCAGAGGCAGAGGCAGCTCCTCTGCTCCTGGAAGTGGCAGAGGCAGCTCCTGCTCCTCTGCTCCTGGAAGTGGCAGAGGCAGCTCCTGCTCCTTTGCTCCTGCCGGTGTAGGTGGCGGAGGCAGAGGCAGCTCCGGCTGCTCTGCTCCTGCCGATGTAGGTGGCGGAGGCAGAGGCAGCTCCTGCTCCTCTGCTCCTGGAAGTGGCAGAGGCAGCTCCGGCTGCTCTGCTCCTGCCGGTGAAGGTGGGAGCAGCGTGTAGTCTCCCCCTTTTTCAGGGGACTGGTGCTGCTCTGCCTCTCTCGCAGCGGACTGGTGCGGCTCTGCTTCTGAAGGGGAAACCAGCAGGCATTCTTCCTCTGCTGGTTGTGCTGGGGAAACCAGCAGGCATTCTTCCTCTGCTGGTTGTGCTGGGGAAACCAGCAGGCATTCTTCCTCTGCTGGTTGTGCTGGGGAAACCAGCAGGCATCCTTCCTCTGCTGGTTGGGCTGGGGAAACCAGCAGGCATTCTTCCTCTGCTGGTTGTGCTGGGGAAACCAGCAGGCATTCTACCTCTGCTGGTTGTGATGGGGAAACCAGCAGGCATTCTTGCTCTGCTGGTGAAGGTGGGAACAGCTGCCTCTCGGGCTTCGGATTCCCGCGGTCCCCCCGTCTGGGCGCTGGACGCTCGCGGTCCCCCCGTCTGGGCGCTGGACGCTCGCGGTCCCCCCGTCTGGGCGCTGGACGCTCGCGGTCCCCCCGTCTGGGCGCTGGTTCCTCCTCTTCATACTGGGTGGGGCATATGGCTAACGTGTGCCCATAAGCCCCACAGCCAGGGCATAACTCTGCTGCGAGGTTCTTTAAAAAAACCTCCCAGCCATCATCCTCGACCTCCTCCCTTTTGGGCTGTGGACGCCCCGACTCCTCCCTTTTGGGCTGTGGACACTCGGGTTCCCCCCACTCAGGCGTAGGACGTTCGGGTTCCTCCCACTCAGGCGTAGGACGTTCGGGTTCCTCCCACTCAGGCGTAGGACGCTCAGGCTCCTCCCACTCGGGCTGTGGACGCTCAGGCTCCTCCCACTCGGGCTGTGGACGCTCAGGCTCCTCCCACTCGGGCTGTGGACGCTCAGGCTCCTCCCACTCGGGCTGTGGACGCTCAGGCTCCTCCCACTCGGGCTGTGGACGCTCAGGCTCCTCCCACTCGGGCTGTGGACGCTCAGGCTCCTCCCACTCGGGCTGTGGACGCTCAGGCTCCTCCCATTTGGGCTGTGGACGCTCAGGCTCCTCCCATTTGGGCTGTGGACGCTCAGGCTCCTCCCATTTGGGCTGTGGACGCTCAGGCTCCTCCCGCTTGGGCTGTGGACGCTCAGGCTCCTCCCGCTTGGGCTGTGGACGCTCAGGCTCCTCCCGCTTGGGCTGTGGACGCTCAAGCTCCTCCCGCTTGGGCTGTGGACGCTCAGGCTCCTCCCCATAACTGCGGAAGGGACAGTGGGCGAACAGGTGATCCTGGTCGCAGAGGAGGCACCCCGGCGATGGCTTGTTACATCGCCGTGGATGCCTGGCCCTTAGGCGGCACTCCTCCTCCCTGTCTTTCACCTCTTTATCCGTCTCTGCCTCCCGCTTGGGCTGTGAAGGCAAAACCAGCAGGCATTCACCCTCTGCTGGTGGAGATGGGGACAGCAGGTACTCACCCTCTGCTGGTGGAGATGGGGACAGCAGGTACTCACCCTCTGCTGGTGGAGATGGGGACAGCAGGTACTCCTCTGCTGGTGGTCCTGCTACCTGGGCTGCTGTTCCATTTATGGTTGCCTCCAGGTAGCTGAGGACAAACTCCACACCTTCCTCCAAGGTGTTTGGGGTGTGTTCCTCCTGATAGGCCTCCCATCTCTCACTGTCCATCATCCACAGGGCCCGGACGACTATGGGCAGAGACTGGGCCTCCAGCCCAGCATTCTCTAGGAACCAGCCCCGCAGTTTGATGGCGTCTTCTGCCATTGATTTTTTTTTTTTTTTTTTTTTTTTTTTTTTTTAATCCAGACCCCTCCTGGTCTGACGCTTGGAGGCGCGGCTATCCCACGATGACACCACGTGTCACAAAGACGGCCGGAGTGGGTGGCGTCAGACCAGATGGAGGAAATAAATAAACAGAGAGATGGGGTTTTGGTAAAGCTGAGCGCGTGATTGCGCTCAGCATTTAATAACAGACAGAAAATAAAAGGTTTGAAACAACAAAAACACAGGACACGGCACTTGTAGCCAAAATAAAAGGACAAACAAAAATGGACTAGACAGTGCACAACACACAGACGAACAAACACGGTGAGTGAAAACACGTTAACTACTACTTTTACTTTTACTATTATTATTATTATTTCACCTCCGTCTCCAATCCCGTTCTCCACTCACCGAACACCTAACCACGACTGAGTGAAAATGTGCATCTATATATACTGTTGTGCTGGGATTCAATTACTAATTAATTATTCACTTGAATCCCAGCACGTGAATTAATTCTGTGCAACCCCGTGCTCACATATTACATTTAACCAGCACGTGAAGTGATTTGTGCTCTCCTCGTGCCTAAATACAAATCTACACTTTAAATACACGTGAAACACAGACCCGTTTATATCCCGTGTATCAATCTATACACCAACATTTACACACGCAACATACAACACAAATGCACACAGGGGCGGGGCGCTTTGCCACACTGTTATGTTCAGATGATTACGTATGGCAATAGCCAAGGGTTCAATCGCTAGGACAAAAAGTAAAGGTGAGAGTGGACACCCCTGGCGGGTGCCTTTTGACAGTTGAAATGGGCTGAGTAGAGAACCCGTATCAACTGAAGAAAATTATTGCCAAATCCAAATCGTGAAAGTGCATGGAATAAGTAACTCCATTCAACCCGGTCAAAGGCTTTTTCTGCGTCCAGTGACAAAACAGCTTTGTCTGGCGCCCCTGCGTTTTCATAAACAACATTAATTACTCTTCTAATATTGTGAAATCCCTGTTGGCCCTGAATAAACCCATTCTGATCATTGTCTATTAATTGTGGGAGTAAAGATTCCATTCTGCTACTCAACACCTTTGCAAGGACCTTAGTGTCCGAGTTCAAGAGCGATATTGGTCTATACAAGCCCGCACATTAATGGATTTTTTCCAGATTTAGGAATTAATGTGATCATAGCACATCTCAAAGAAGCAGGGAGCAGTTTATTTTCAAATGATTCCTCATACATGGCTAAGAGAGGATCCACTAGTTTGTCCTTAAATATTTTATATAGGTCAATTGGGAGACCATCAGGACCAGCAGCTTTACCACCTTTCATATTAGATATGGCATTTATTACTTCAGATTTCTCCAATTCTTTATCTAAATTAGAGGTTTGATCTTCAGAAATAGATGGAATCTGAAGATTACCCAGAAAGTTTTGCAGGTTTACCGAGTCTCTGTTAGTTTCTGATTTGTATAGAGTTTCATAATAGGATTTAAAGGTACTATTAATTTCCTTAGGGTCCGTTGACACAGAGCCATTCTCTAATTCTATTGCATTAATTGCTCTTTCAGACGGTAGAGCTTTAATGCGCCAGGCCAGAAGCTTTCCAGCGTTTTCTCCCTGATCATAATACGTTTGTTTTAGCCTTGTCATACTAGAAATTGCTTTATTAATAGAAAGTTTGTTGTACTGTGCTCCCAAGGAAACAAGGTCTTTTTGAGCTTTAGAAGTATTATTCAGAAGAACCTCCCTTTCCAAAGCTTTAATTTCATTTTCTAATTCACTCATTTTGAGTTTAAAAGCTTTAGTTTTAGAACTAGTATAACTAATGATCTGTCCTCTGATAAATGCTTTAAAGGCTTCCCATCTAACTGAGGCCGTGGTCTGGGTTGTGTTAATTTCAAAATATATATCAATTTTTTCTCCTACAAATCCTAGAAAGTCTGAATCTTTAAACCACTCTGAGTGCACACGCCATTTTGGGGGGTCAGCGATCAGTTTAGAATCAATATAAGATAGTGAAATTGGTGCATGATCAGATATAACAATACAGTCATATTTACAATCCAAGATTTTGGGAATAAGTGCGCTAGAGATTAAAAAATAATCTATTCGAGAATAAGATTGATGCGTGCTTGAATAGCAGGAGTACTCTTTTTTTGTTGGATTAATCTTTCTCCAGACCTCGCACAAATTAAGATCCGAAGTGGATTCCAGTATTATTTTCCTACTTTGCTTGTAAGATGCCTTTGAATTTACAGAATGATCAAGAAGTGGATTCAGAGTACAATTAAAGTCCCCCCCCCCCCCCCCCCCCCCCAATGATATGACCTGGGAGCGATGGGAGAGATAAAAATAAACTACTGAAAAATTTGGGGTTGTCTGTATTAGGCCCATATACAGTGCCTTGTGAAAGTATTCGGCCCCCTTGAACTTGCGACCTTTTGCCACATTTCAGGCTTCAAACATAAAGATATGAAACTGTAATTTTTTGTGAAGAATCAACAACAAGTGGGACACAATCATGAAGTGGAACGAAATTTATTGGATATTTCAAACTTTTTTAACAAATAAAAAACTGAAAAATTGGGCGTGCAAAATTATTCAGCCCCTTTACTTTCAGTGCAGCAAACTCTCTCCAGAAGTTCAGTGAGGATCTCTGAATGATCCAATGTTGACCTAAATGACTAATGATGAAAAATAGAATCCACCTGTGTGTAATCAAGTCTCCGTATAAATGCACCTGCACTGTGATAGTCTCAGAGGTCCGTTTAAAGCGCAGAGAGCATCATGAAGAACAAGGAACACACCAGGCAGGTCCGAGATACTGTTGTGGAGAAGTTTAAAGCCGGATTTGGATACAAAAAGATTTCCCAAGCTTTAAACATCCCAAGGAGCACTGTGCAAGCGATAATATTGAAATGGAAGGAGTATCAGACCACTGCAAATCTACCAAGACCTGGCCGTCCCTCTAAACTTTCAGCTCATACAAGGAGAAGACTGATCAGAGATGCAGCCAAGAGGCCCATGATCACTCTGGATGAACTGCAGAGATCTACAGCTGAGGTGGGAGACTCTGTCCATAGGACAACAATCAGTCGTATACTGCACAAATCTGGCCTTTATGGAAGAGTGGCAAGAAGAAAGCCATTTCTTAAAGATATCCATAAAAAGTGTCGTTTACAGTTTGCCACAAGCCACCTGGGAGACACACCAAACATGTGGAAGAAGGTGCTCTGGTCAGATGAAACCAAAATCGAACTTTTTGGCAACAATGCAAAACGTTATGTTTGGCGTAAAAGCAACACAGCTCATCACCCTGAACACACCATCCCCACTGTCAAACATGGTGGTGGCAGCATCATGGTTTGGGCCTGCTTTTCTTCACCAGGGACAGGGAAGATGGTTAAAATTGATGGGAAGATGGATGGAGCCAAATACAGGACCATTCTGGAAGAAAACCTGATGGAGTCTGCAAAAGACCTGAGACTGGGACGGAGATTTGTCTTCCAACAAGACAATGATCCAAAACATAAAGCAAAATCTACAATGGAATGGTTCACAAATAAACATATCCAGGTGTTAGAATGGCCAAGTCAAAGTCCAGACCTGAATCCAATCGGGAATCTGTGGAAAGAACTGAAAACTGCTGTTCACAAATGCTCTCCATCCAACCTCACTGAGCTCGAGCTGTTTTGCAAGGAGGAATGGGCAAAAATTTCAGTCTCTCGATGTGCAAAACTGATAGAGACATACCCCAAGCGACTTACAGCTGTAATCGCAGCAAAAGGTGGCGCTACAAAGTATTAACTTAAGGGGGCTGAATAATTTTGCACGCCCAATTTTTCAGTTTTTTATTTGTTAAAAAAGTTTGAAATATCCAATAAATTTCGTTCCACTTCATGATTGTGTCCCACTTGTTGTTGATTCTTCACAAAAAATTACAGTTTCATATCTTTATGTTTGAAGCCTGAAATGTGGCAAAAGGTCGCAAAGTTCAAGGGGGCCGAATACTTTCACAAGGCACTGTATATAATGCATATTCGATTAATTTAAAACATTTGGAAGAAAAAGAGACAAAAGGGTATTTGAAAAATTTAGAACATATAGAAGTTAAAAATAGCAAATGATCTAATGTATTCTTTTCAGTAACTTATATACAGTACAGCACACAACAAAGTACCATATTAAATACATCAGTTTTAAAGTTGTGATATCCAGTTTCTGCACACAAACCTGACTGTCTGCCCATTTGCAATTTTGCAGATAATATAATATAGAGATTTATGAATGAGATTGCTTAGCACTAGCCAAGATGACAGAACAGGTGCCCAACACAGGGATTGATCTATATCAGACACTGCTTATATTAGAGTGACTGGGACAGAGCGTGACTTAGTTTTGTGACTTCCTTCTGCATCTTGTTTGTGACATGGGCATTTTCAGTCCCAGTCTGGCCACATGGTTCAGATTATGTAAACATATAAAATGCTTTAAAATAAACTTAATACCTTTTAAGCTTTCTGCAGACCCGTCTGGTAGTTAATCTGTCAATCAGAACATGATTGACAGATTAACTAGTTTTAAACTTGTCGGTTTCAGTATTTCTGGGTTATTATGCAATTTTCAAACAAATAGTACATTTATGGAAGGGTTCTTCTTGAGAGAGTGGTTTGATTGTATGTAATAAATGCCTATAATAAGTTTCAGTGATTCAATAGTAGTACGTAATATCCGAGGAGTACGCAACATCAGAGTACTTATTAAAGGATGTGTTTTGATAGTTTGCTTGTTTGGGCCCCGGTTCCATGGGAGGCATGTTATACAATAGTCTCTGTATATAGGAACACCTCCTAAGAGAACACCCTTGTGGTGAAACAGATTTTTCCCATTGTAAATGCTCTGCCTAAAGGAACAGGAACTTCTCTTAAAAGAACACCTTTTTGTCACTGCTAGCAATTCGTTCACAACTGATTGTGGCAATGTGCCCCGCCCCTTTGTGCATTTCTGTGTTATATGTTGCGTGTGGTGTGTTAATGTTGGTGTATAGATATTGCTGCATGGGATATAAATGGGTGTGTGTAGCATGAGTTATTTAAAATGTATAATTGTATTCAGGCACGGGGATTGCACTTCACTTCACATGCATTTAAAGTAGTTAATAATATGTGAGCACAGGGTTGCACAGATTTAGTTCACGTGCTGGGATTCAAGTGAATAATTAATTGGTAATTGAATCCATCCCAGCACAATTGTATATATAGATGCACGTTTCACTCACTCTGGGTTGTGTGTTCGAGAGTGGAGAACGGAAGCGAGAGAGAGAGAGAGAGGAAACATAAAAGTAAGCAAAACAACTGTTACTACGTGCTGGAGGATCAGAAGCAGCCCGGTACTTGTTTTGTGTTTAGCGTTCGTCCACCCTGTTTGTTAGTGTCTATTCGTTTTGTTTGTCTGTTTATTTTGACCTCAAGTGCCGTGTCCTGTTTTCTGTTTTGTTCAACCTTTTTATTTTCTGTGTGTCATTAAAACACTGAGCGCAACAGCGTCTCAGATTCACTCACCACTACTGTCTGTCTGTGTACTCCTTTCTGGTCTGACGTCACCACTAAAGCCAGCTTGTCACACTGATACAGTGCTGTTTTGTAACCTGATAACTCATCATCATCAAACTTAAATTAAAATTGATTATTTTATCTTTTCAAATGTGACTTGTCATCGCGAGAGTGGCTTTAGGCTCTTTATTAAATCTTTGCAGAACCAGAACTAGCGCCATATCATTGCCTCGTTTTGTATTCTGATTTCCACGATTGCACCTGTTTCTTTTGCTACAAAAAGCTGGAAATTGTTGGAATTCCTGAAAAAAAACTGATTCAGGCACAAGTCACTGAGCAATTTGCTGTTTTTTGCTCTGATGAGTTGCTTCACCATTCTGTTAAATCATTGTGTGCATGTTGCTCCTGTACAGGTATTCATAATTAATCTAGCTGCTGCTGCATTTTTTAACGTGTGTAGGGGTGCTGTGTTAATTCCGTTTTGTTAGTTTATTAATGTTAGTTTGTCTGTTACTTTATTATGATAGTTTATTAACATATACTTGCCTATTGCTTTTCTCTTATTCTATTTATTTCATATGTTGATGCACGTGTGTCATGACAAGTAATAAATATTTATTTATTTATTGATTCATATTGTGTCTGGTGGTCAACACTTCAGCTAAGAGAACACTTTTCAGTCTTATTAATAAACAAGTCAGAAGTTGGGTGCCAGTACAACCTATAATTTGACTAAACAAATACATGAACTGCGTGCTCTATGCATTGTAAATGCTGTATTGTGGTCTGAGCCACATCTAAATCTGCCATGTGATATCCCATAGTCACAGAACATTCTGGAATAATGTTGCCGGGGGAGACTCTGTATCAGAATAGATTCGCTGGGAGGCACTGAAAAGGGGTGTTTCTGTTCTGCCACACCAGCTCAAGACTCCTGTGAACCCTGCCACCACAGGGCCCCCCCCAAAGCACTAGACTTCAGTGATGAACATATTTTTTGCTTTTGTTAAAAGTAATCATCCCAATGATCTATGATGGCAATATGTGTGGTGCCTGCTTGAAATCCAGCACTGTGATAGGCTCAGTCTTATGCTTTGATGATGAGCGCAAAGAAGGCAATGTGAGCGTTTACCGGTAGGAGCATTAGGCTGTAGGTAGCGTTTCGATTTCCGTTTTTTTTACGAATTTTACTGAAAAAGTACACAATGTTTTTTAACTGAAAGTCGTTTTTTACTGATTTATACCCGATTTTTTTGCCTACTTTCGGCATTTTCACAGTATTATTTTCTACGAAATACACAATATTTTGATTAAAATGCCGTTTTATTTTGACTCTGATATTGTAATAAGCAGCCCTACATTGCATCCTAGGATACAGCAGGTACGTTAGATGTCAAATTACGTTCAAATGTCGCACATTGGTTCTCTGTTCAGAAACACATTATCACCGTATTCTGTTGGCCAATTAAAGTCTGATTATTGTGGCAATTGCTGGGCGTAGTAACTATTAGCTTGATCAAAAACTAAATTGAAATGCTTACATTTTGAGTGGATGAGGAATGGGGAGAAAACATAAATCATTTTATGAATATTCAAAAGAAAACTAATATTTCAAAGTATACAAAAAGCAAAAATAGCAGAAGTGGGCCAGATGAGGCAGAGGATGTATAGCGCTGCAAATACTGCTGCATTGAGGTACATGTTCGCGCTGACAGAATAAAAGAACATACCAAAAATAAGTGACACATTAAACTAAAACAAGAAAGTGAACTGGGGGTCAAGCAATCCATTGCTGTGGCTTTTGTGTTATTGAATTTGTCAGAGCTCTGTGCTTTGCTGGACAGTCACTG